>NC_061118.1:127022009-127274334 GCF_002878395.1 Capsicum annuum
GGGGTCCCAGATGGGATTTTTACGTAATTTTGGATCCAAAGCACAATAGTACATATAGGTATCATTGTTCTCTTTTTGAGGAGTAGATTATGATTTTGATAGTGTGGTATCTTGCAGAAGCTTATCAGAAAGGGAAATCACTGAATTAATGGATTATTTGTCCTTTTTTTCCATATTCAGGTAGGCTAGGTTTACCTTTTCCAAAGATTAATCTAATTCATAGTATAATTATGATATTATACCAGATATGGGATGGTATTTAGGTATTGGAGGTGTGATTAATATAATTATTATTATTTGGACTATTTAGTTGATTGTGAAACCATAATTTAGATGAAATTGACTTAGTTGCCCATGATTTAGGTGGAATTATTATCTTAGGTCTAATTATGGCCAATTCAACATGTAAAAGTGAATTTAGATACCTTAGCCTAGTCCTAAGTAGAATTTTCCTTGGTATGAATTTCAAGAATTAGAAGTGGGCCCCTCCAACCCACCTTAGGCCAACATTTGTGTTAGCTAGTTTGACTGCTGCACGCATGTGGTACCCTTTAAAATCCTTATTTAGAATTTAAGGAGTTTAGATTTATGATATTTCTAATTGTTTGGTACTTGGGAGTTGGTGCTGGTTTCGGGCAAAACTTGATGGTTTATTAGTATTGAATTTTGATATAAGTCCCCCAATTGATTATGATATTGATGATATAAGTTTTGGTTCAAGTACGACAAATGATGGTGATGATGTTGATGTTGAGTTTTAACTTGAATTTGGCATTGAGAGTTTATTTATGATATGAAATATTATGGATGGAAAAATGGTTATGGCTTGATATTCGATAAAGTATGGATGTTCAGTTATTTGCTTTTCTGGATTGCACCATCCGGGCTTATGGAAGGCCGCATTGGGTTATTTATTTTTTTTCACTTACTGGCTTATGGACACAGTCTAGTAGTATTAACTATGCTTTCTTCTTTGGTTATTTATTTATAGTATTGGTGCTTATTTCTAGTTTTACCCTTTTATATTGACTTAGCTTATTTATTTCACATCTTTATTATATTTATATCATGATTTAGCTTAGTCGAGTGATGATGCATACTGAGTACCCATGGTTTTGGTACTTATACTTTACTTTTGTATCTTTTTGGTGTAGATCTGAGTACTAGTGGTTGTTGCTCGTGTGATAATCATGATGAGTTGATTTTGGAGATAGGGTGACCTCTCAGAGTTGGAGTTGCCCTTTTTTTTTCTATTATATATGCCTAGTCTTTCACTATCTAAGATAAATTTGTATTTGACTATATTAGTACTTGTGTTCCTTTAAAGTAGCTCTCGTACCGACGCTACTAGCTCTTAGGATGATTGCTGATATTTTATCTATCTTTTAGACTGTCATTATTGTCTTGTTATTGTTATGAGACTTTAATTGTTAATTTCTTTCTTTTATGCCTTTTCCACCAAATTAATCCATTATTTATAACTCTGGACTACGATTTGTCTTACCTATTAGCGAGATAAAGAAGGTGCCATCATGACTCATAAATTAGGTCATGAAAATTGGTATCAGAGCTTGGTTCACTAATATTGTTGGCAGAAGAGAAAGTGTCTACTATGGTCCTGTAGATCAGAATAATGATGTCTATTTCTTATCTTTGAAAGGATATAGGATATTCTTACAAGTTTTTTACTTATTTCACTTATTTCATGATAAGAGTCTGAGTTGGTTTCTAAGGAATTCCTTTGGTTTTACTCTTTTGCAGATGGCTCAGACATATGCTACTGCTACACGAGATGAGGATCTTGAGTCTGAGCTTATGGATCCTATCACTATTCACGGATGCCCTAGAGCTCATGGACAACCTAGATATATGTACCTAGATATGATTTGAGATAAAAAGGCCTTCACTAGACCCTATTTTGCACCCGATCTAGAGATTCTTCTACCCTAGCCAGCGGTGGGATAGGGACCAGCGCAGGCTCCATCAGGGTTTATTTCTTATTTAATGCTTAGGGAAGCATTGGGTCAAATCTAAGAATTGGATGGTGGTGCACGGTCTAATAGTGCTAAGTCTATAGATTAAAGTTATACTGAGACAGAGACTCAGCCTGTAGCTATGACTCCCAGAGTTGAGGTCCCTACTATGTTGGTAGTTAACCAGCTGGTAGTTGCCCAGCTTGCTATGTTTGTTGAGGAGCAAAAGATGTTGGGTAGATTCTTAAGATTAGCTCTGCTTATGACTTTTTAATTACTTGTGAGGCTAGGCTCTGTAATTTGGTCCTAGTTGAGACTCGTGGTATGGATTACACTACATTTCAGTTTGAATTAGCAACTCAATATTTATGGAGAGTTCATCTTGATTCAGGCCAGTTGGATCTCTCCCATTGAAATGGACTTAGTTCTTCGAGTTCTTCTTAGAGAAGTATATGGCTTGCAATCTTAGGGATCAATTCTAGAGGTTGGAGAAGATCTTCATGACTATTATATAATATAAGGCTCAATTTCATGAGTTGGCTAGGCATGCTACTTCTATTCTAACAACTTAGTATAAGAGGGTTTGTTTTTTTGTTCAAGGATTGAGTCTTTCTCATCCCAATTCTACACAAAGTTTTGTTATTATAAGTAGATCTTTTGCTGAGCTTTATGATCATGCTTAGGTTATATAGGATATGCATAGTGAGGCCCAAGGGAGCAACATTAAGAGGCCATACTATAATAGTAGTTTTAGTGGGTGTTATAGTGGCTTATGGTTAAGAGGGAGTGGTTCTTAGGGTAGTTACCCTTTACATTAACTAAATCAGCATAATGGTAACTCTAGTAGGCCCGTTTAGGTTGCACTTCATACTACTGATGGAGGCTAGTCTAGTTTCGGTGATCATCCTGGATAAGGTAGTGTTAGTCTTTGAGGGGTTCATCTTTTAGTTATTCTAATCATAGTGGTTATTTTAAGTTAGTTGAATCTTCTAGTTTTATACAATTTTCTGGTTTTATACAACTCCTGGGGTGTGTTATGGTTGTAGGGCTTTTGTCTATTTCTCAAGAGAGAGTCCTTATCATGGAGCGATGATTCGCTCAGCTTAGAGTATTCCACTAATTAGGGTGTTATATCCCCCATCTAGAGGTGGTATTCATGGTTATCAAGGTGGTCCTCAGGGTGCTCATGGATATTATTAGCTAGGTAGAATAGGAGATCGGTCAGGAGCCCATCCAGATGGCGGGCATAATAATTATTTGTATGTTTGTACCTGCTAGACCCAAGGTTAAGTCTTTGGATGTTGTTATTGCAGGTATCTTAGTATGCCATCATTCAGATTTTGGTTTATTTTATCTGGGATTTACTTATTCTTATGTCTTTTCTTATTATGCCCCACAATTAGCGTTGCCTTGGGATTTATTATGTTTATCTACTCTCGTGGGTGATTCTTTAGTAGTGGATTGGGTTTATCAACTATTGTTGTGACTGTTTGAGAGTTTATTATTCAGGTTGATCTTATTTTGTTACATATAGTGGATTTTGATGTGACTCTGGGCATGGGATAATTATCCCACTATCATGCAGTCTGGGACTATTTGCCAACACAATTACCTTAGCTATGCCCAACATACCCCCATTATATGACAAGGAGATATTATCTGCGAGCCGATGGGGATTATTTCTTATATTTGCTCTAGGAGACTTATTTCAAGGGGTTTTGAGTCTTCTCTCTCTTATAATTATGATGTTAGTACGGAGAGTCCATCGCTTGACTTTCTTTCTCTAATTTGTAATTTTCTTGATTTTCCCTACTGATCTACCTGGACTTTCTCTTGAGTATGTTGTTGAGTTTGTTACTGATCTTGAGTCAAGCACCCAACCTATTTCAATGCCACCTTACAATATGTCTCTTGCCGAGCTTACAGAGCTAAATTCTCAACTTTAAGACTTTCTTGGTAAGGGTTTTATTAGATCAAGTATATCGTTTTAGGGAGGTCCTATATTATTTGAGAAGAGAAGGATGGTTCCATGCATATTTGTATTGATTATAGGAAACTTAATAAGGAGTCGGTTAAGAATTTGTATCCTATGCTTTGTATTGATGATTTGTTTAACCATCTTTAGGTTACATCAGAGTTCTCTAATATTGACTTCAAGTCGAGTTACCATCAGTTGAGGATTTGATAAACCGCATGTTCAAGCATTTTTGGATTTCTTTGTGATTGTATTCATCGACGACATCCTTGAGTATTTGAGGATTATAGAGAAGCATAAACAACATTTAAGGATTGTGCTCTAGACTTTGAGAGATCATGGGCTTTTGGCTAAATTCTCTAAGTGTGAGTTTTGGATTGAATTGGTGACATTCCTTGGGCATATAGTGTCTAATGATAGGATTATGGTAGACCCAGTGAAGATTAAGGCAATTTCCAATTGGGTTATGCCTACATCGCCATCTAAGATTGTAGCTTCATTGGGTTGGCCAATTATTATAGGCTGTTCATTAAGAATTTAACTACTATTGAAGTGCTAATGACTATATTGACTCGGGGGAGTTTCTTTTTGGTGGTTCGAAGAGTGTGAGTTGAGCTTTGGATAGCTCAAGGGATTTTTTACTTCAGCTCCTATATTGGCTATTTCTGTTGAGGGTGAGATATTCACCGTATATGATGCTTTAGGTGTTGGTTTGGGTTGTGTGTTTATACGATAGGGTCAAGTTATTGCCTATGCATTGAGGCAACTAAAGGTGAACGAGTGCAACTCTCCCACTCATGATTGGAAGTTGGTAGCAACAATTATTAAGCTTAAGATTTTGAGATATTATATTATCGCATGCATTGTGAGATATTCATAGATCATCATAGTCTTCAACATCTTATGACCCAAAGAGAGCTTAAATTAGGTAGTGTAGATAGATGGAGTTTCTTAAGGATTATTACATCTCTATTTTATATCATTTAGGAAAGGCAAACATAGTAGCAGATGCCTTGAACTAAAAGACGATGAGAATGGGTATCTTGGCTTCTATATCTATTTGTCAGAGGTTGTTAGAATGAGACATCCAGTCCTTAGCCAACTTGTTGGAGTGACTTGATATTTCAGACCCTAGGAGGATTCTTGCTAGTTTAAAGTGAGATCTTTGTTATTTGAGAAAATTGGAAGTTGTCAGTTTGAGGATAAGAGACTTTTCATCATTCGTGATTAGGTGTTAAGTACAAGAGGGATACCATAGATTTTGATGCTGTTTTGAGATTTGATAGCCTCATTTGTGTTCCGAGAGTTGATGACTTGATTCAGTTGATTTTATTTAAGGTTTATAGCTTGAGATATTCCATTTACTTGGGTACAGCTAAGATGTATAGAAATTTAAGGTAGCATTATTGGTGGAGTGGTATGAAGAGAGATCTGGCCGAATTCATTGCTCATTGCCTATGTTATCAGCAGGTGAAGGCCAAGCATTAGAGACCTTGTGGGATGATTTAAAGGTTGCCCATTCACAAGTGGAAGAGGGAGTAGATTGACATGGACTTTGTTAATAGTTTCCCTTACACCTCTCCTGGTTCCGATGGTATTTGGGTCATTATGTATCGGTTGACCAAGTAGGCACATTTCATTCCTATTTAGATATCCCTCAGTGTTGAGAGGTTAGCCAATATCTATGTTCATAAGATAGTTTGTTTGCACGATGTACCTATATCTATTATTTCAGACTGGGGTTTGGTGTTCACTTTTAGATTTTAGAGAGATTTTTAGGAGGAGTTGGGTACTCAATTTGATCTTAGTACAACCTTCCATCCTTAGATCAACAACAATTGGAGCGGACTGTTCAGGTTCTCAAAGACATACTCCGAGCCTATATTATGGATTATGGAGGTCAATGGGAGAAATACTTAGCTTTGACAGAGTTTGCATATAATAAGCGTTATCATTCAAGTATTGAGATGGTTCTTTTTGAGGCTTCATAAGGCACACGATGTTATTCTCTGGTTGGGTGGTTTAAGACCTCCAATATTAGACTCTGTGGTACTGACTTGCTTCAGGAGTCGTCTAATAGAGTCAGGGTGATTCTAGATAGGTTGAGGGTAGGTTAGAGTAAGCAGAAGGCTTGTGCAAATCGTAGACTTTGTGCCTTGATATTTGGAATTGGTTATCTGGTATTTCTCTGTGTATATCCCATGAAGGGTGTAATGAGGTTTGGGAGGAAAGGCAAGCTCAATCCCATGTATATTAGACCTTTTGAAAGTCTTCGCACAATTAGTGAGGTGGAATATGAGTTGGTATTACCCCCAGATTTTGCAAATTTTCATCCTATTTTCATGTTTCTATGTTTCAGCAGTACATTCCCGATATGTCTTATGTGCTTAGATGGGACTTAGTTTAGTTGGATAAACAGTTAACTTTCACAGAGGAACCAGTGCTCAAATTAGTCAGCGAAGTCAGATTATTGCGCACTAGAGAGGTTTAGTAGTTAAGGATCACTAGAGGCACTACCCAATGGAAGAGGATACTTGGGAGATTGAGAGTGAGATGCAGATCCAGTATTCTCACCTATTTGAGGCTTCAGGTATAACCTAATCCTTTACTTTTGCGGACAAATGTTCTTTTAGTAGTGGATATTGTAATAACCGTCCAAGTCATTTTTTGCATTCATTTTTATTTTTAGAGCTTTCCTTTAGCTTCCTCAAGTCATTTATGACTTGCTGGAACTTACAGTTCGGTTGCCGGGCAATTCAGTTAGTTTTAAGAGCCAATTCCCTATTTTAAAGTCTTTGCTGGATTAAATTGCCTATTGGGCAAAAACTTCAGTCAAACAACCTCTTATGCCAATTCTAACAGTTCCAACTACTCCGAAACATTGATTTTAGGCTAGGTAGACCCTTGGCTTAGGTCACGAAGCGTCACCCTTCCCAAAAAACTAAAGGTCATGATGGCATCAGTCACAGCCAGCCTTAACACTTCCCTAGAGGAGGTAAAGTACCTCTTGTGTCAATTTAGAAGTTAGGCTAACTATTATGTGTAGTGTTAAGGGTCCAAGAGTATCACATGTTCTTGGGTTCTTAAGATTATACCAACCAAGGTCTAATTATCTATCCTTTGTTCATTTTATTCTTGTAATCGTTTGTACTAGTTTGTTCTTGTTTCTAGGGAAGCCGTGAGTTGTTGTTACAATATTGTTGTGTTCTTCTTCTTGTTTTGTAACTTATTTTGGTTGTTGGCTGCCTTGGTGTGTTAAACACCTTGTAATCTCTTCATTCTTGCTCTTATTTGTTGAATCCGAGAGTGGTCACCAAAAAGGGTCCTTGATTTTTCAAATTATGGACTAATTTTGGTGTTTATTTCGTGCTTCCTTGTTTTTCTTGTATCATTTGGTATCAAATCATGGCTTGATCTTGTTCCTACAAGATCAAATCTTGGGCTTGCTTGTTAGAATAATAAGAAAAAGAAGTATTCTTGTGTTTGTGTTCTTGGCCGAGAGGTGTAGACCTTGTAGTTGTTATTTTGGCCAAGAGTTTGTGACTAGATCTATTATAAATTTTGTTTGTCTAGTGTGTTTCTTGTGTTGGTTTCTTTCTCACTAACACAAAAAGTGTCTAGATCTAAAGTTGAGCTTATAATATTGACATTATTGTTGTGAACTTAAAGTGGCCATGTGTTGAACATTGAAGTTGGCCATGTTGTGTGTTGTTTTTTGATGTTGGAGTGGACATTGTTGGTGTGTTGTGGTGGTGTTCTTGAAGGTTGCTGTTGTGTTCATCGTGTTCTTCACCTAGTCTTATAACTTAACCAACAAAAAAGTGCAAAATAGATTCCAAGGGGTGAAGATAAAAGTTGTAAAGCTTGTTTGTGAGAAAACTTGAGCCCATCACTTCCTAGACTTGACATCTACTTTCCACCCACTTTTCCTTGTTTCAAGGGACCTTATTTTGTGGGACTAGTACAATTCAAGTCTTATCTTTTTGGAGATTGGACTTAAAAGGGGTTCATGACTTATACTTTCCCTCCAAAACCAATTGTTTTCCATTCCAAATTGTGTAAAGATTAAAATTTCAAATTTGTGACTAAAGTTGTGTGGGACCGAGACCAATTGCATGCTGCCACATCACCCTAATTACTGTTCATCATCAATATTTAGCTCAAATTTGGATTTTCTAGTCACTAATTGTTGATTCTTGGTTTGATTAGTTGATTCTAGAACTAATTAACAAACTAACTAATTAACAGACTAGTAAGCTCCTACTAGATTTTTACATAGTCCTTTGAATCCATTGTTCGTGTCTACGTTTCTTTCGTGCTTTTGTCATTTTTAAAATCATAGTACTTCTTGGTTCAAGTTCGGAGATTACTTTCCTTGAGTATTCAAACAAAAAATCCATTTCGACCAAGGAGTAGACTCATCACGAACTACGATCTGACTTGCAACACTTGTGAATCCAAGTGTGAGACGATCAAGTATGTGAGAGTGTGGTGAGGTTGTTTCGAACTAACTTATGTTTTGCTCTGTAGTCTTGTTCTTTTCTTTTCTTTTTTTAGGTACAATTACAAGGGAACCCGCGACTTCAACCTCTCAACCCATGGACAATAATGCCAACAATATCATTTTGGCCTACCTTGATACTATGTACCGGGACCTAGCTATAAGAAATGAAAGGTTGGATAGTATGGTATGTCAAAGGGAGAAAGTGGTCTACCCGGACACACGTCAAGAAGAAGGTCATTGCTCATGTGAGATACGAGGTAAAAATGCTATTCCCTACACTCCTATGAAGTTAGAATGTTATGTTGTGGCTAGTAGGAGCCAAGTAGGTGTAGTTGTGGCTTTGCCTAAGGTAGAGGTGCTCGAGTCTCCTTTTTGTGATACTCTCGGTATTGATAGGTTACATGAGGACCAAACTCTTGTTGTAGGTACGCAAGCACTAGTTGATTCTTTAGATGAAGAAATTGATTCTCCTCATGAGAATGATTTGTGTCCATCTAGTGCTAGCACTTATAACTTGACTAAGGTTCCATTACCAAGTGATGAGAGTATTCACATACTATTTGACCCTTGTGAAAACCAAGGTGGGTCTACGTTGGTATATGAGTAGCCAACAACAAGTGAGGTTGTGGACAATGATCAATTAGGTGGAAATGACTTTGACGTGCTTGATTATTTAGGAAACTCCAATTGTGATTGTCTTGGTAAAAATGATTTTGCTTGTGATCTCTTTGCTGCCCATGATAGTTTATGTCTATGTAGGGACTACTCTCTTGAAAGGAAAGGTGTTGCTTGCTTAGAAATTACATCTACTTCTTCTTTATGTGTTTCCTATGTTAAGCCTACTAGTGTTGTTGGACTTGAAACTAGTGAGTACATGCATAAGGAGACCATAGTTGGAGTTGACTCGAGTGACAACTTTTTTTCATCCTCTTTGTGCTCATGATATTTTCTGTAGGGATATAAAGGATATGCCTAATTTTGAAGACGGCACCTTAGGGGAAAGTGAGAGTGGCCAAGGCCTAAGTCCTTGGTTACTCCACCCATTTGATCTTGGTACCATCTTAGGGTGGGAAAGAATTACTCTTGGCCTATTTTCCTTTTGTCTTGATGCTTGCCCGAGCCAACTCCTTTATAGCATTTGTACTAATCTTTTCACGATTAAAACAAGGACCCATGGCTATACTTTAAGTTTGTTCTTCCTTGGAATGGCATGTTGATGTGTTATTTTTTTTCTAACCCTAACCCCTCATGTCATGAGGATGTGTGCTGTTTGTCTTCTCTTGATTTTGCAAGGTACGGATTCAAGGTTGAATCCTTTTCAAGAAGGGGAGGGTGATACAAGTACGACCACGAAGATGGACATGTGAGGCTTGGAGTGTGCAATAAAAATGAAAAAGAGGGCCTAAAACCCACACCAAAACCGAACCTACACTACACTTCATGGGCGGCATTTTGAGGCTTTTCATTAAAGGGCTTTTTGGTCATTTTGTATTCTAGTTGTAACCTAGTATAAATAGAACCTTGTAGGTCAGTTTGTCTTAGATGTTAATGATATTTGTAAGTTGTATAACACTTTGAAAGACAAGTCCTCTCTTCTCTTTAGGAGGCAACTCGAAACTAGGGTGACACAAGTGTGGAATCACTAGTGTTGCATCCATGGCTTGAGACGTTGGTGTTTAGAGAAGGTAAAGCCCCTCTTGTGTCAACGTAGGAGTTAGGTTAACTGTTTTGTGAAGTGTTAAAGGTCCAAGAGTAAAATATGTTCTTAGGTTCTTAAGATTATACCAACCAATGTCTAACTATCTCTCCTTTGTTCATTTTATTCTTGTAATCGTTTGTACTAGTTTGTTCTTGTTTCTTGGGAAGCCGTGAGTTGTTCTTACAATATTGTTGTGTTCTTCTTCTTATTTTGTAACTTAGTTTGGCTGTTGGCTGCCTTGGTGTGTTAAACACCTTGTAATCTCTTCATTCTTGCTCTTATTTGTTGAATCCGAGAGTAGTCACCAAAAGGGGTCCTTGATTCTTCAAATTGTGGACTGATTTTGGTGTTTGTTTCGTACTTCCTTGTTTCTCTTGTATCATAGTGTCACAGTGTAAGAACTACTAAATACATGTCGAATGACAAAGATAAAATAATAGTCCAAAAAGGATCAAAATATGTCTCAAAATACTAAATAATACATGAAATAGACATGAAAAGGTAGTAGGCCAACTCCTGAAGCATAGGACATCGGCTACCACGAATATACTCCAAATGCCTCATGAATCAGCTATTCATGTGGTGCACTTGTACCTAGATCTGCACCAAAAGGGCATAGTAGGGATGAGTACGGTCCACTTGTACTCAGCAGTTATCATAGGCTGACTGAGTTAAGTAGAAAATAAAGCATATAAACACAAACCATGGGCATGTCACCTAAAATCAGAAAATGTCCTAAACGGTAGCCCAAATCATCTATACTAACAGTTCTACTATGTACACATATAACAAAAATATGTAGAGAACAAATATACACGCACACCAAATACAAGTATACAAAGATAGAACAAAAAGAAAAATATTAAGTCATGGACATAAATACAATCACAGAATAAGAACAATATATAAAATGCAGTGAAGATGATAAGAACAAGGTCATTGCATAACCTTCTTTTACATCAACCGAGATGTGATCCTGAGGTAGGAACCACGGGGGGTTCGTAAACCCATATACAACCAATTTCCATAACTCCACTTTGGCACATACATTGGTAGAGAGTTTTTAAATATGTCACATTTTCTAATGAAAGAAACCCTTATTTTTAGTATTTTCATGGTGGTACTAATGTTTCCTAAATGAATATGATATAAGGGTGTAATGCACACTACCAACCAAAATGAGAATTTCTAATATCCAACTAATATACCAGCTATGTGAGCCAAAAATCCAATCAAGTCAACCAACCATAAAAGATCCAATATAGTTGAGAAACGGTCAAGTTAAATATGCAAGGAAAAGGTCATTAACACCACATAAATTCCAAATCTATGCTTTTTCCCACCCAAAAGACTGTCACCAAACATATATATGTATATATATATATATATATATCAACACCAGGACCACAACATTATATAAGACCACACAAGGTCACACATAGCAAATAATGTCTCAAAACTGCCAAATATTATCCATAGAGGCCCCCACACAGTCACATAAATTACCTAAACACATTTTTCATGATACAACCCCATACCTGTAGAATGCTTTTACATTATTATTAACTACCCAACCCATTCTAAAGAAAGTTAAGCCATAACCCACCCCGAATGTTGACACCATACAATAAGACTTTAACACAGAGATTTTACCTCACACATGGACCTACAATCAGCAAAACATACAAATATAAAATCTACGTTTCAGGAAAAATCTAATGATACCCATATTTCCCACTTTTGAATTGGGTTCAAAATGGAACCCCAAAATGAGTATTTCAAAAAGTAAGGGTAAAATCAGAATTTTATGCCAAAACATAGTTCCCAAGATTAAAGAAACTCAAAGGAGAAAACCCAAGTAAAATAGGTTGAAATTGCGGTTTAAATCAAAGAAATGCTAGTTTGGGCCTTACAGACCAAAGTTCCCAAATTCCACCTTTAAATTCAAGCATAAATAATATTTGAATGATAAAAATTAAAGAAAAACAATTGAAATACAGATTTGGAGCTTACCCAAGCTTAAAAATGAAAGAAAATGCCCAAAAACTCGAACCCTAAGCTCTTAGTCCCCAAAATAGCAAAAACACCAAGAAAGAGAATATATATATATATATATATATATGGGCACCATGTGTTGCTAAAGTGGTCAAATGACCTCTTTAGCAGTAACCACTAAATCTATCAAGTACCGCATTAGCGTTACCTGCCAATGAGAGGCAGTCCTCTAAAGTGGACAAGGGCCACTTTAGCGCCTACTGCTAAAGTATATGAGGCACCACTAAAGTGCCCTTGTCCTACTAGAGCCAGCTGCTAAAGAGGACAAGTGGAACTTTAGAGCCTACCGCTAAAGCGGCCAAAGTGTCGCTTTAGCAACTGCACCAGCTAAGTAGCGCATTGATTGTGGAGAATTAGAAAATTTCAATTTTTCGCAAACCCTTTAAGATTCATCCAGGATCCCAAGAATGCAAATGACCTATGCTACCCTATCAAATTTGATGCTCTAAACTCAACGATAGTATTAAATTTTTGAGAAAAGACATTTTCACAAAATTGACCCTCAAGACCTATTTTTACAAATTTTCCAACGGAGGATCGAAATGAGATACAATACTCGTAAAACTGCACTTATCATGTTACCAACCTAAAATCTACGTTCCAAATCTACTGGCACAGTTCGTTTAGCCATCCAACACATAAATCAAAAGATGTTGACCGAAGTCAACTAATAAGCCTTTTAGACCATAAAAAATCACAATCTCATATAAATCACTCCAAAATGCATTGGGAACAATTCAAATCATCCCTGTTGACACCCAATTTTGGTTCGCTCTATTTTCTTTAATTATTTTTCGATGCTCCTCGGCCTTAAATAATTTTTAAAATAAATTCTTATTTTAAAAAAAAAAGAACAAAAAAAGAGAATATTAGTTTTCCTATCACATGGTATAATATTTTAATAAAATATAAATACTTATTTCAGCATCAAAATTTCAAAAAAAGTATCTTTTGATAATCGCATTCCCTTTTTTTCTATTTTCTATTTTTTTCAGATGATATATTGTGACTATATATATATTTTCTTAATATACACATTTTTATTACGTGCACATGTGTCTATATTGTTATAGCCTCATATATAATTATTAATATAATATATTTTATTATAATCTCATATATGTGCATATTTTATTTTTTCTCCCTGTTATACATATATTTTGTTAATTTTATAAAAATTAAAATTACAAATTACCAATCGGACCTATATACTAGATTATTTATATAATTTATATATGTTAGACTAAAATTAATTTTTAGGGTAGCAGAAAACATCGACAAAATTAATTTCAGTAGGAAAAGAGTATTCGGGCCAACATTAATCCAATTTCAACTTCATTTTTATTCAAACCCAAATCTTATTTATACATTTCCACCTAAGAAGTCCGAGATTTGTCCTGAAAATCAGTCCAATATCTAGTTCCACCTCATCAAACCCCTCCACACCATATCCACCAATCTTTCGCTGCCAAGTCAGCAAAGAAATACAAAATCCACCCAACAAACACATATTAATTTGATTCGTTAATTTCTTTCTAATCCAAGGGTCCTATATATATATTATATATATTTATATATATATATGAGAATAATTGATTATTGTTATTTTCTTTTTCTTTCTAAATTAAATCTGAATAGTCCGATCAAACGATTGGACGATCCAAATTTTAGTCAAAAAAATTAGCCCCATGATACGGCTTTTCATTCTCTTCTGCTTCATCATCTTCATCAACAGTAGGGAGAAAAGAACACACACATACACAAAAAATCCATAAATAGACTTCAATTACCCTCCTGTACGACCCATCTCCCCCACCCCCATCAGCCAAGAGTTAAGCCTCCTTTCTCTGTTTGCTTTGTTCATTTACCAAGTTTTAAAAAAAATAGGAGAGCAATGAATAGTGTTATTTGTTATGTTTCTGTGCTCAAGTTAGAGAATTGGGCAACCATTAGTGTTTTAGTATTGCTATTTTCGTTAGTGAAAGTTTACTAGCAGTAGTCCTTTTCACACTAATATTTCAAATATTAAGTATATTTTTATTTGAAGTTTCACATTCGCTTGGTCACATCTCAAACATTTTGAAACTTAAATATTTATCTTCTCTTAATTCCAGCTTTGTTTACTTCTTACTTGACGTGCCTTTCTTTCAAAATTATGTTTGGTTTGAAAATTATCAGAGAGATCTCAACATGTTTAAATCTTTTTTTCTTAAGATGTGGTTTCCACAATCCCCTTTGTGCTTACCTTCTTCGTTGGGATGGTAAGGAATTGGTCTTTTCTCGTGAAGACTACTTGAATGAATCTTGATGGAAAACCTTGTGAATCCCTTGAAACGCGGACTAAAGTTGTGATATCTAGATAGAGATGACCAATTTATTGTATCAAAGTTTTGACATCCAGGTGACTAACATATTTTAAAGGGACTAAAAAATTTTTTATCTATGGCGTTGGTTCATATGGTATCTTTATGAAACTATCTCTAGTCTGTATATGTGTTTCCTTGACGGGATGTGTGAAACCTTACTTCTCTGCTTTTACTTTATTTCTAATAGTATGGGGTTGCCATAAAATTATCGTTCTCTTTCGTTCATACACTGTGGGTGTGTTTAGCTGCCATACAAGTTTGAAAATCTTATCACTATAAAGATGACATATATTCCTTGAATATGTTGTTTAAAACTTGGAAAGAACTCTCTCATTTGTGCGAAACATTAAAGTTTGATTTGAAACGTAGCTCTTTGTTATGTTCATCTTTCTAATTTGAAAAATCCATAAAAGAATTCTTGTCATTTTTGTTTCTCTCCATTATCGGCATCGGGCGTAACATATTCTTAAGAATAAAGGGGCTACTCTTTCTCACTATCTCTGTGTTGACCTCTTTTCGCAAGAATAGTTTCTTTAAAACCACGTTGTCTAATCATAAGTTTTTCTTACATTGTTATGCTACACATGGTTTTTTTTACAAATTAAACACCACTATATGCCATGCCTTATTATAGTAGTTTTCAGGAAATATTTTTTCCTTGGCTTGGTTACAATAATGTGCCATTACAGATGTGGTAATTTACCTATGGAGTTATCAATTAGGATTCTAATGCAGTGAGTTTTCTTTACGAATATGTGTGGGTGTGATACCTTCTATCAAACATCAACTATTAACTTGTATTGTAGATAATCTACTCGAAATAATATCTGGCCTATACTTGATCCCTCTCTGCATTATTATAGTAGCTAGTCTGTTTTGTGCGTGCCACACGACCCACAAATTAGGAGTCTAAACTCCTAATCAGAGTCTAACATTCCTCGTAGTCTTTAGATTTAATCTATATTTATCGTATTGGGTTTTTTAATGACTGACTCTTGTTGTCTATTTGTTGAAGGTAGCTTTATTTGATTGTTGAATTTATGTTGTTATATTACCTGTTGATCCTTTCACGTAGCTTTAACCTTCAAATTTTATTTGGTTAATTTTTCAAAAAGTCATTACAAATGTTTAAATAAGTTTAGCATAGCAACCACCTTGGTTTTTTAAAGTATAACGAAAATAGAAAAAATGAATTTTAGTGTTAACTTAGTTGGAAAATAAATCACCAAAATCCAAATTTGTAAAACAGTTCACCCGCTAATTTTAACTTGTTTTTAATAAAATAATTTTAATATTTTACGCTATATCTTTTCAACGCTCATTCGAGTTTTCAGATCTCGAAGGGATAGAAATGCGAGGTATATACATTTATCTGCTTCTACGTACAAGTTATATTATTTTTGACACTGCTACAAAAAAATTATTTTCATTATTATTATTGTTCATATTTATTACTAATGTTACTAATTTCGCTACTTGCACCTCAATTTTGTCACTTTTAAACATCATCATTGTTATTATTATTACTACTATTTTGATTATTATCGTTATCAATTTTCATTATTATTACCAACATTATTATTATTATTGTTAATATTATCATGGTTTAAACAACTTCACATGCTACGCATTATATTGTTATTATTATTATAGAAAGGGGCCTAAAATATCCTTCAACTATGTAAAATGGTGCAAAAATGCTCTTTGTCTACCTATTGGGCCTAAAATGTCCTTTCCGTCTACCTATTGGACCTAAAATGTCCTTCTCACCTATCTATTGGGCCTAAAATGCCCTTCTCATCTACCAATTGCGCCTATTTTGCTCTTTTATTTAGGCAAATTATATGAAAAGGACATCCATAAAACTTAATTACATAAATAATAGTATATTTTTTATATTAAAAAATAAAAGTTTTTTTCTTCATATATAGCCATTTTAAGAAATCAAAAAAGATAATTATAATTCTTAATTTAATGCAATAACTAATTATCAATTCACCTTAATTTAAGAAATATATTTTCAATCTTCAAATTAAAAGTAGAAAAGAAAGTCCTTGCTTTCAAATATTTTTCTCTCTTATATTCAAAATTCATATATTTTTAAATAAACTAAGTATTCCATTATTTGATCGTGTATGTTTCATTTTATTTTCATGTATGTTAATCATCTAGTATTATTTCATTATTGTGTATTTTAAATTCTAATGTAATGGGGTAAACATAATTTTTTATGGATAAATATTTATGGAATAAAATTCATTTTGTTGGAAGTACAGATATATCACATATTTTTGTTGTATAAATATAATTAATGTAAAAGTCAGATTATTATTATATTTTTTATATAATTTATGAGATAAATATTCATGATATTTTTTATATAATTTTTGCACCATTTGCACCATATGATATAATATCAAATACCATTTGCACTATTTGATATAATATCAAACACCATTTGATATAATATCAAACACTATTTGATATTATATCAAATGGTGCAAAATTATATCAAAAATATAATAATAATCTAACTTTGACATTAATTATATTTATACAACAAAAATATATGGTATATTTGTACTTCCAACATAATGATTTTTATGCCATAAATATTTATTCATAAAAAATTATGGTCAACCCATTACATTAGAATTAAAAATACACAAAAATGAAATAATACTAGATGATTAACATACATGAAAATAAAATAAAACATAGGCCAGCAAATAATGGAATACTTAGTTTATTTAAAATTATTTAAATTCTGAATATAAGAGATAAAAATCTTTGAAAGCAGGGATTATCTTTTCCACTTTTAATTTGAAGATTGAAAATATATCTCTTAAATTAAGGGGAATTGATAATTAGTTATTCCATTAAATTAAGAATTATCTTTTTTGATTTTTTAAAATGACTATATACGAAAAAAAAAACTTTTATTTTTGTAATATCGAAAAAATATTATTATTTATGGATGGCCTTTTCATATAATTTGACTAACTAAAAGGGCAAAATAGGCTCAATAGGCAGATGAGATGGGCATTTTAGGCCCAATAGATAGGTGAGAAGGTCATTTTAGACCAATAGGTAGACGAAAAAGGCATTTTAGGCTCAATAGGTAGACAAAGGGCATTTTTGCACCATTTTACATAGTTGAAGGGCATTTAGGCCCTTTTCTGTTATTATTATTATCTCCAATTCAAACCTATTCATAATCTTTCACATATTTCTTCACATACTCCTAAATATACATTTCGCAAATAAACTTCCATGCCATGAAAAAAATATATGTTTTTTTACATTTTTAGTCATATACTTAAACTTTCGCATATCTTAAAATTTCTGTATAGGATTATAAGATTTTGCACTTTATAATATGTGTAAACTACATTACCACCCTCTACGTGTTCAAAAAAATATTCACACATATATTTTGCGATAATTATATTACTCCCTTGTACTTAGTAGCATCATGTTTACTATACCTCAATTTTCCTTTTTGGTAATAATGAGAAAACTATATGACAAGGATTTCTCACCTATTTCAGCAAATAACAAAATAAAAGTTTTCCCTAGTATTTTCCTAAACTAAGTGTAAGGACTATTTTCAAATAAGCTTTGAGGGGTGCCTAATATCTTTCCCTTGAGTAACAAAAACCCTTACTCAGAATCTAAAAAAAAAATAAAAAGGCCAAAACAGAGTTTTTTACATAAAAAATGGTTTTTCCTAATTTTCCAAAAAAGTTAGATGGTGACTCTATAATGAATTTTCAAAACCCAAGAGTCACGACATTAGCCACCACATGTTGTGTGCTATTTCGGTTAGTTTGAAATAGGGCACGAAAGAATGGCGACTCTATTAGGGACACTTAATAAACTTAGGTTTTAACCTTAACAAGCGTAGTTTAGGATTTCGATGCTCTTATTGTATTATTTGCTTTACATGTTTTCTTATCACACTTTGTGTGGAAGGATGCAAGCCAAATCCAAACTTGTGTTCCTTATTTGTTTGAATAACACTATTTGTTACTGCTTTATCACTTGTACTTTTCCTATCGAGTCTTGGTCATACACAATTCACAGACTGAACATGCGAAGAGTGTACTGTACTCCTCCAAATCTTCTTTTGATTCCTTAGTTTCAGAGCTGATGTAATTAGGTTAGTGTACCATCTCGCAGCTATTCAGTCCCACTCTTAAACATTTAGGAAAAAATCCTACTCTAGAAATAGCTCATATTGCATAGGCCTTAGGCGAAACTATCCAAGGCATTATTTTTGTAGTTAGGAAACCACCCTTTTGTGTCAACGGATTCTTTTTACACCCAACGAAGATATATGTGTAAAAATGACTAATTGATCCAAATGTTAAGACCGTAGAAGATTCAGGACATTAAACTTACCCTGCTTTTCTTTGCATAGATGGAAATCAACCAGAATCTATCTAATATTTAAATGATATCCCATATTCCACAAGTCCTGAGACATTGGTGTGGAAACATCCACATGGCTTATGGAGAGAAAGTGCTGGCATATTTAATGTCATTGACTGATCTAGTTGAAATAAGGACGGACGAGTTGCTAATCTGATTATCGGTCAAATTTTGGGATTTGACCACAATCACTTTCAGGTTCACAAACTTCGAGATTACACTACCTTGGAAGAAATCAGTCAGATGGCTAAATTGCCGTAGATGTGGTGGTTACCTTTGCCCCCGCACACTACTTTAGGGAGCATTTTTCTTTGCTCGATACGATTGAGAGTTGACATAGGTTTGAGGATGGTCAAGGCAGGATGGGTAAGCATGGGGATATCTTTTTGAGAGGTTTGGTTGGAGAGTAAGCTATGACCAATTTCAAAATAAATTCTTCTTTTCCAGGATCGAATGGGAGAGGCACAGAGCCATTGTTTTTATTATTGAATTCCTGGGCATTATGGTGTTCCCAATGAGAGGAAACCAGATCAACATACACCTACTTCCTCTGGTTATATTCATGTGTAGGGGACTAGTCAGAGTAACGATCATGCTGATGATTTTGGCAGAAGTCTTTCGATCATTGTCTACATGCTTTACTTCAAGGGTTGCAATCTAATGTTTCAAGTATAGGAATGAGAACATTTTTATTGTAGAAATATCCACAATGGCATCAAGAAGACAGGATGCAACTAGATTCGTAGCCACGTACTAAGGATGACTTTGTGGGACATTCCAAATGATGAGGAGCAGTGGTGTGCCTTGTTGAGCCACCTCACCGATAACCTTATTTAGTGGAGGCTACCATGGGTCAATGGTCGGGTGATGTTTAAAAGGCATTACTTTTACTTCCTTGAAATAATTGTGTTGGGGGGATCCAACCGTATGCACCATTGAGGGTTCTCCGACAGTTTGGCATGATATAGAATGTACCCCTGTGGTCGAAAATAGCATTAGCAGGTAATACCCCATATTTTCCTAAAACAAATTAAATCCCAGTACGTGAGTATCTGTACATAAAATTTCTAAAAAACTCATTATTTCTCAGTTAAGATTCCACCAAGTTATGGAAAATTGAACTAGATTTCCAACGATATAAGATTCGCCTTAATCCAATAACCGAGTAAAAAGTTATGGTGATTTTAAGTTTCAGTCATAAAATAACCGTGATTTGGTCCTGTGGTGCATCGCGGAGAAGTGTAAAATCACAATTGTCAAATTCCAATAAGACTTTGTGATTCCACCATTTCACGGTGATGTCCCATCTCATAATTGTCCCTTTCTAGTGAGCCTCCCAATAATGGCGCATCGCGGAGGTGGCCAAAATGGTATTCCAAAGGCTTACCGTGATTTTACCACGTCACGCCAAACTTTTAGGTCCCAGTTGTCAATTTTCAGTGGACCAATGCGATAGCAATGCATCACGTCGGAGCAAAAAATCAGGATTTTCAGCTTTCAGTTTCGAGTTTTTAAATTCCTTTAAGAGTATTTGGGTTTTTTCACATGACCCTAGTCATTCTAAAACACTATATTTAACCTATTAGTGACCTAAATAATCATCATTATTCAATTTCTCTTAAAAATTAAAGATCTTTTTCTCAAGAACAAAAAACCCTAGCTCTCAAATTCAAGGCCAAATCTGAAGAACTCTCCATCAATCCTCACAAATTCAATAACTCGGGTATGTTAAATACTCATCCATGAGTTCCTTTCACCCATGGAGTCCCAGTATCCATTTTAACTTACAAACATTATGATCTTTTCAAGTTATTTTGATTTTAAATTATGCTTTCACCCATGAATCTCCATGAACTATGATTTTACGCCACGTATAAATGAAATTATTGTTGTCATTCAATTTCCCATGATTTAATGTTATCATTTATTGAATTAAATCATGATTTAGTGTTATTCATGTTGAATCCATGCTATTACTACAAGTTCCATAACATTCCTATGATTTGATTTAACTATGAACTACAAGTGTTTGATAAAATGCCTACAAGAATGAGTAATTGATAAGGGTTTTCATGCTAAGTCCTCTAAGTTTGATTTTGTGTTACTATTTTTTCTTTTGAGTCCTTGGGTATTAAATACCTAAAAATCATAGCTATTTACTTAGTCTCATCTCGGTATTTTAAAAATAACGTCAGAATACATCATGAGCATTTCTAGATTAATCAGTTAAACTCAAAAATAGTCAGTAACTCTGTGTCATTCAGTTGGGAGTAGTATTTATCACCGAGCGAGTGTTGGGATGGTGGCTTCCCCATCAGATAGGTAGAGTCGTAAGTAGCGGTCCCTAAAATCCAAAACTATGTAGCCAATGTAGGATATGAGAAGTCACCCGTCAGCCTAGGCTTGACTATCTCACAGGGGTCACCCATCACATTAGTCTTGACACCCTTAGTCCCTCAGGACAACATAGTATACCAGTCTAGTAGATCCACATAGCCCGCGTTAGTACCCGTGGCACGGTATTAACATCCTTCCACTGGGGTTACAGGTTGTATCCCAATTAGCTCAGATTAGGGCATGTCGGTTAGATGATAGCTCCCACAGTCTTAGTCTAATAATTAGACCAGTAGTTTAGTCTTAGAGTTGTTTGACCAAGGAATAAAGATATCAGTTATTTCAGTATTTCAGTTTACAAATTTTTATTTAGTTCATGTTATATGTTTGGTCATGCATCCCCAGTATCTACAGACTTGCATGCATACATAGTATTTACAGATTTCACATATTTTTAGAATCTACAGATTTTATGCTCTTTATTCAGTACACCATGTTTTACATATATATTCAGACAGTTATTATTCCTGTTCATGAAACCATGCATGATAGCCTACCTCATTTAGCATACCAATACATTCAAAGTACTGATCACATACCTTTTCTTTGCACTATGATGTATTATATCATAGGTTTTGACACTCAGTTCCCAAATCGTGCTTAGACTTCTTAGACTCTCAGTAGTAGCAGTGGTGAGTCCCCATATTTTGAGGAAAAATTATTTTACTTTATGTCTTTAGTTCAGTAGTTAGTGGAGTTAGTTGGGGCCTATCCCATCAACTCATAGTCAGTCAGTCTAGAGGCTTTCAAACATTATAGGTATTTATTCAGTACTTAGACCTCAATTGACATATTAGTTACTTATTCAGTTTATCGATATCTTATCAGATTCAGATAGTTGTTTCCCAGTTTTATGATTTAGTTTTGATTTCAGATATTAAAACCTTATGGCTTATCAGTTATTCTTCTACATGTATTATTATATTATTCAGTACTCAAAACAGGTATCAGCTCATGGGTTAGATTGTGGTCCCTTGGGACTGTAAGAACCGTGTGACACCCAGGGTGTACTCTCGCGGTGTTACAAACTTGATATCAGAGCCTAAGGTTTTAAAGAGTCCTAGGAAGTCTGAAAGCCACGTAAAGTAGAGTCTTGTGCATGGGAGTGTAGCGCGCCACACTTTTGGGCAAGAGGCTACAAGTCATTTAGGAAAAGTTTCCCTTCTTTCAGTATTCATGTCGTGCGAGTGAGCATGAGCTTAAGTTAAAATCTCAGTCTAATCTGTTTCTTCCTTCTGTTTACATCAAAAAGAGTTTTCAGGAGTTGAAGACTCGACTCACCTCAGCCCCAGTTCTTACTTTGCCAGATGGTTCAGATGGGTTTATTGTGTATTATGATGTATCAAGAGTAGGTTTGGGTTTTGTCCTCATGTAGAGAGGTAAGGTCATAGCCTATACCTCTAGACAGCATAAGCCCCATGAGAAGAACTATCTGACTTATGATATCGGTAAGTTCATCAGCTTGCTCGACTAGGTGTTTACCTAGTCGATTCAGCAGAAGGTAGGTATGGGTGTAGAGTAGTTCAAAATTATGTCTAGTTCCTGAAGTAAAGGAAAAGTAGGGTTGAGATCCCAGTCTAGTTAAGTTTAAGGAATCAGTCTGAGATCAGAAAGTGGAGGTTTTCTCCTAAGAGGGAGATAGTGTATTGCATTATCAAGGTTAGCTATGTGTGCCAGGTATAGATAATTTGAGGTAATGAATTCTTGTAGAATCGTATGGTGCACGTTACTCGATTCATCTAGGGGCTACTAAGATGTACCGTGATTTGCAAGAGATCAATTGGGGGAGTAGGATAAAAAGGGATATTCAGAGTTCGTAGTTAAGTGCTCTATGTGTCAGGAGGTTAATATTGAGTACTAGAAGCCTAGTGAGTCCATGCAGGAGTTCAGTATTCCCACATGGAAGTGGGAGAAAGTGAACATTGATTTTGTGACTGGTTTACCTCGTACTCTTCATCATCGTGATTCTATTTGGGTTATCATATATAGGATAAATAAATTAGCTAATTTCTTACCAGTTCATACCTCTTATTCGTCTGAGGACTATGTCAAACTTTATCTTAGAGAGTTGGTTAGGTTGATCCCAGTGTCCATCATCTCAATAGAGGTACCCAATTTACCTCTCATTTCTGGAAAGCATTCAAAAAGGGTCTTGGTACCAAGTCTACCTCAGTACAACCTTCCACCCTTAAACAAATAGTCAAGCATAAAGGACCATTCAGACTCTTGAAGATATGTTGAGAGCATGCGTAGTTGATTTTAAAGGTAGTTGGGATGACCACTTGCCTATGATTAAGTTCGCATATAATAACAGCTATAATTCTAGTATTCAGATGGCTCCGTTTGAGGATCTTTATGGTAGGAGATGTAGGTCTTTAATTGGTTGGTTTGAAGTAGGTGAGGTCATAATAGTAAGGCCTGACTTAGTGTTTGATGCATTAGAAAAGGTCCAGTTGATCCGAGAATGGCTTAAGGCAGCCCAGAGCCAACAAAAATCATATGCAGATATGAGGAGAAAGGATCACGAATCTGAGGTCAGTGATTTTGTGTACTAGAAAATATCTCCTATGAAGGGAGTAAAGAGGTTCGACAAGAAAGGGAAACTCAGTCCCCAATATGTCAGTCCCTACAAAATTCTCAGTCGTTTTAAAAAGGTAGCGTACAAGCTTGAATTGCCTTCAGATCTAGCCTCAGTATAACTGGTGTTCCATGTCTCATTATTGAAAAAGTGTATTGATGATCCATCTATAGTTGTTCCCTTAGAAAGTGTGGATATTCAGAATAATTTTTCCTATGAGAAAGTTCTAGCCGAAATTCTTGATCGTCAAGTCCGTAGACTAAGGAACAACGAAGTTCCACTAGTCAAGGTTCTTTGGCGGAATCAGTCCCTTGAAGGAGCCACTTAGGAAGCAGAAGCAGATATGCGGACCAAGTACCCTCATCTTTGCTCCACAAATTCGGATTCAGTTTAAGGTATTAAGCTTCTTAAGATTTCTCTTTATCATGCTCAGTTTTAGTTGCACATCATGTTCATGTCAGTCATGCATTCATGAATTATTTCAATCATGTATTCCAACATCAGATATGTATGTTCAATGTGTAATCTCAGTCCATCAATTTCCTCAGCTTAACCAGTCTCATTCGAGGATGAATGATCTCAAGGGGGAGATATTATAATACCCCGTATTTCCCTAACATAAATTAAATCTCAGTATGTGAGTATCCATACATAAATTTTCCAAAATAGTGATTATTTCTCAGTTAAGATTCCACCAAGTTGTAGGAAATAGAACTAGGTTTCCAATGATATAAGATTCACCTTAATCTGATAACCGAGTAAGAAATTATGGCAATTTTAAGTTTCAGTCATAAAATAATCGTGAATTGTGCCCGTGGCACATCACGGAGAAGTGTAAAATCACAATTGTTAGATTCTAGTAAGACTCTATGATTCCACCACATCACGGTGATGTCCCATCTCACAATTGTCGCTTTCCAGTAAGCCTCCGCGATAATGGCGCATCGTGGAGATGGCCAAAATGGCATTCCAAAGGCTTACCGTGATTTCACCGCATTGCGCCAAACTTCCAAGTCCCAGTTATCCATTTCCAGTGGCCAGAGGCGATAGCATTGCGTCACGTCGAAGCCAAAAATTGGGATTTCCAGCTTTCAATTCTGAGTTTCTTAATTCCTTTAAGGGTATTTGGGTCTTTTCCCACGACCCTAGTCAGCCTAAAACACGAGATTTAACCCATTAGTAACCTAAATAATCAGCATTATTCAATTCCTCTAAAAAATTGACGATCCTTTTCTCAAGAACAAAAAACCTTAGCCCTCAAATTCAAGTCCAAATCTCAAGAACTCTCCATCAATCCTCTCAAATTTATTAACTCAGGTATGTTAAATGTTCATCCATGGGTTCGTTTCACCCATGGAGTCCAAGTATCCATTTTAACTTGCAAAAATTATAATCTTTTCAAGTTATTTTGATTTTAAATTATGCTTTCACCCATGAATCTCCATGAACTATGATTTTTCACCATGTAGAAATGAATTTATTGTTGTCATTCAATTCCCCATGCCTTAATGTTATCATTTGTTGAATTAAATCTTGATTTAGTGCTTTTCATATTGAATCCATGCTATTACTACAAGTTCCATAACATTCCTATTATTTGATTAAACTATGAACAATAAGTGTTTGATAAAATGCATACAAGAATAAGTAATTAATAAGGGTTTTCATGCTAAGTCCTCTAAGTTTTATATTGTGTTACTATTTTTTCTTTTGAGTCTTGGGAGTATTAAATACCCAAAAATCATAGTTGTTAACTTAGTCTCATCTTGGTATTTACAGAATAACTTCAGAATACATGATGAGCATTTCTATATCAATCAGTTAAACTCAGAAATAGTTAGTAACTCAGTGTCATTCAGTTGGGAGTAGGATTTAGTACTGAGTGGGTGTAGAGATGGTAGCTTCCATCAGATAGGCAGAGTCACTCGTAGCAGTCCCTAAACTCCAGAACTATTATCCAGCATAGGATATGAGAAGTCACCCGTCAGTCTAGGCTTGACTATCTCGCAGGGGTCACCTGTCAGATTAGGATTGATACCCTTAGTCCTTTCGGACAACATAACATACCAGTCTAGTGGATCCATATAGCCCGCGTTAGTACCCCTGGTACGGTATTAACACCCTTCCAACTGGGGTTACTGGTTAGACCTCGATTAGCTCAGATTGGGGCATGTCGGTTAGATGATAGCTCCCATAGTCTCACTCCAATAATCAGACCAGTAGTTCAGTCTCAGTGTTGTTTGACCAAGCATACAGATATCAGTTATTTCAATATTTCAGTTTATAAATTTTTATTCAGTTCATGTTATATGCTTAGTCATGCATCCCCAGTATCTACAGACTTTCATGTATACATAGTATTTACAGATTTCACATATTTTTAGAATCTACAGATTTCATGCTCTCTATTCAGTACTCCATGTTTTACATGTATATTCAAACAGTTATTATTCCTATTCATGAAATCATGCATGTCAGCCTACCTAATTTAGCATACCAGTATATTCAAAGTACTGATTGCATACCTTTCCTTTATGCTATGATGTATTATATCATAGGTTCTGTCGTTCATTTCCCGAATCACGCTTAGAATTCTCAGACTCTCAGCAGTAGCAGCGGTGATTCCTCATATTTCAAGGACAAATTATTTTACTTTATGTCTTTACTTCAGTAGTTAGTGGAGTTAGTTGGGGCCTGTCCCATTAACTCATAGTCTGTCAGCCTAGAGGCTTTCAGATATTACAGTTAGTTATTCAGTACTCAGACTTCAGTTGACATGTCAGTTAGTTATTCATTTTATTAGTAGCTTACCATATTCGGATAGTTGTTTTCCAGTATTATGTCTTAGTTTTGATTTTAGATATTAAAACCTTATGGATTATCAGTTATTCTTCCGCATTTATGGTTATGTTATTCAGTGCTCATAGTAGGTACTAGCTTATGGGTTAGCTTCTGGTCTCTCGGGACTGTAAGCACCGTGTGACAACCAGGGTGTACTCTCGGAGCATTACAGGTAGAAAGAGACTATGAGGGAAGAGTCCCTATCGAAATACTAAGCAATTTGATCGATGGATGGGGGTAAATTTTCAGTCTAGGCATAAGCATTAATCCATACTGCACCCCGGAGTAATATACATGGTATATGTCGGGAGGAAATTTGGCCCGACCAAGCTATGAATCACTCTAGGGGACTGTAGACATTGACAAAGCAGATCAGATTCGGGTCCAGCTAGTGCACCTCATGCCCATATCCACTGCCATCTACAAACAGGTGATTCCAGGATCAGTGGACCATCTAATCCCTATAGTAGACGACAGACTCGAAGAAAAAATAGAAGAAGACCCAAAATAAGATTCGACGGATAAAATGGAATAATAAAAAGGAGAATTGATAGAATAAATATAAGAGGACCCCGATGAAGAAGAGTATGGACCAATAGGGTGCGGTGATGAGGAGGACAGAAATCACCAGGGCCAGCAGTTGGATGAGTCACCAGAGTACAACCAGGGGCCTTACTATGACCTGGATGATGATGATGATCCCCCAATCTGGACTTAGGATCCATTTGCTATCTTTGATTTTTGAAAGGTCTTGCATGACCTACCCTGATGATTGTACTTTTGTCTTTTGATTTTGTTTTCCCTAAAAGGTCTTGCATGACCTCTGATATTTCTAAGACAATATGTCTACCATGATGTAATCTTAATTCAAGGATTTTCCCTCTTTGTAACTCATGGATTCTCACTCCCCCCTAATATTAATCAAAGCACATTTATCCTGAATCTAGAAATGGTTTAAACTTTGGATCAATTAATCATAGTTACATCGTAGGCCCACCCCTGGCAAAAAGAGGCTCTATATTACGATGTATTTTGGGTGTCGCTGACTTGGTGTATATATGTGTTACATACTTGTAAATTTTTAATATCTCCTAAACTAACATAGTTTCCCTTTTTTTTGTTTCTTTCCCTTTTTATTAATTCCCTAAAATAAAGTTGATTTATATCGATTGGCAAACTGGCGGAATCTCAATATAACCTTCGATCTAAAGACAAAATGACTAACAAAGATAAGGCTGCAATGAAACTGGTGGATGACACCAAAAGATTTCAAAGGCTGTCAGACACCCAGAATGACAAACAAATGAATGACATAGCACAATGAATAAAAGTCTTAAAGGAAGATCTACGTCAAATGCGGGACCTAACCAAGCTTAATGTGTCTAGCTTTCCCACCCAATTCCAAGGTCTAAATATTGGATTACCCCTAGTCGCCTAACCCAATGAATCCACCGCATGCTCAAGCCCCGTTTGCTCTTTAACCCACTGCTGAGACTGCACTTAGTTATTTATTTCCTGCTCATAACTTTACTATTCCAATACATCTAGAAATATAGCACATACCCGAGGCACATATTGCTTGTGAGGTACCTATACCACCGATATATGCTACCAAAGCTTTTACTTTTGTGACATCTGCAGTTATTAAGGTGTCGTATAAAGTTGATCTGTATGTGGGATTAGGAAAAGATGTCCAATCAAGTGAAGAAGGGCCAATAACAACCTAGCTCAAAAGTCTAAAGAGGATATTTAGAAACATGCAAGTTACCAGATGGACTAAAAGCCTGGACTATGATGACTTATACATTCATCTAGACATCGCATGCTAGTGGGTACAAACCACCAATGTTTGATGAGTTTGATGGAAAGGGTGATCTGCATGCACATCTGAGGGCCTATTGTGACAAGTTGGTTGGCGTAGGAAAAAATGAGAAGTTGAGAATAAAGTTGTTCATTCAGAGTTTGTTAGGAGAAGTTTTGACTTGGTACACCCGAAAAGACCCCCTAAGTGGCATGACTTGCAGGAAATAGATGAAGACTTCATGAGTCACTTCAAGTTTAATACTGACATTACCCCAGACAGGTTCTCATTGGTCAACATACAGAAGAAGCCATCAGAATTATTTCAAGAATATGCATGGCATTGGAATACTAAGGATGCTAGGATCCAAACTCTACTGGATGAAAATAAGCTCTCTAAGTATTTTATACGAGCTCAAGAGGGTGTTTATTTTGATAAGATAATGTTAATAATGGGCCAAAAGTTTGCAAAATTAATCAAGAAGGCAGATTTCATAGAAGAAGGCATCAAGTCAGGGAAGATCCAGTCTATGGTTGCACTATAAGCCACAAATAAGGCCATACATTTTGGTTCCACTGGTGTTAATAAGAATAAGAAAGAATATATCTCATCCATCACACAATACTACCAACCTGGAAATTCTTCCTACCATTACCCTAATAACCCCCAAATTATTGCACACATTCTAGTGTATAATACTCATCCATATTACAATCCACCTCGAGCTTTAGCATACCAAAATCTACCAAGACCATATGTCCTTTTCCAAGCTCCATCTCCAAAATAGACTAGCCTATACTCCAAGACCACGCCCAAATCTTAAAGCTAGAAATACCCGCACCTACATACCGATTACTGAAACTTTGGCCCAGCTTCTTGAAAGATTGAGGGAAACATAGTTATTGCATCTAATCAAAGAATAATCCATAACCCAACCTCACTAACTTTAATGGAAACAAGCGATGCGCTTATCATTCAGGAGTCCAGGGGAATGACACAGAAGAGTGATATAGTTTAAAGAATCAGATTGAGTCTTTAATAAGGAAGGGAGTAACAAATGCACTGCCACAACTCCAATTATGAACAATAACCATTTGCCAAATCATTGAAATCGATAAGTCAGCATAATTACTCTAGAAGAAAATGTGACTTGGAGAAAGATGTTATCCCCGCATGGAATACAGAGGAAGTTACCAATACATCCCCATCATAACCTTTTATTACAGTATAGTTGAGGGAGTCTTTGACTATTTAGACTTACTTGCCAAGAGTCGTAATGGGCACCATAGCCACTGGGAGGCCCAACTATGATACTAAAGTAGTCCCATGGGATTATCGAGCTGAAGCCAAGGGAAAAATGATATACACCACTGCAACTTAGGGGATGACCAGGTAAGGAAGGTGTTACACACTAGAGTAATAGAATCAAGGAGTTATTGGGAAAGATCAGAACCCGAAGAGAAACATTACTGATACTGAAGCCATAAAAATATTGGAAGTAGATGCAACCCAAGGACTATTCAATCGAAGAGCATTTAAAGAAGACACTGGCTTACATATCCATTATTTCCTTGCTTGTAAGTTCTAAAGGCCACATAAATTCTTTAATGGAAGTATTATGTGGGGTTATCATACCGAAGAAGATGACAAGGAAGACTTTGGCTACAACAATCAGATGAGTGGTAGAAGCACATAAGGTCTCTTTCCATGATGATGAGCTATTATCAGAAGTGGCTACACACAACAAGGAACTCCATATCACAGTCAGACATCATGATAAGATTATGAATAGGGTCCTAATTAATGGTGGTTTAGTTTGTAACATTTGTCTGTTCTCCACTCTAAGGGATTTTAGTGTAAATATAAAAGATATAAGGGAAAGTCAGGTGAAGTTCAGAGCCTTTGATGAATTGCAAATGAGTGTCATCGAAGAAATCTACTAGACATTATAGTAGGACCAGCTGAATTTCCAATCTTATTTCAAGTGATGGATGTATTATTAAGTTACAACCTATTGCTGGGAAGGCCATGGGTCCATATGGTAAGAGCGATTCCTTCCACTCTCTATCAGTGCATGAAGTTTAGTGGGGTCGCACAGAAGTTACTATCCATGGAGAGCTCAGTTATCCCATCTATTCTGTCAATTCAGTTCCAATCATCAAAGAGTTAGATGGAGCCATTTTCCATACTTTGTCGATATACAAGGATCGATAGGAAGATAGAACCAGCTGAAGTAATAATGTCGAGTATGACAAAGATGGTTATGTCATAGATATTAAAATATGGGTATCAGCCCGACAGGACTAGGACTAAAAGCCAATGGTATAGTTGAGCCAATCCAGCTGAAGCATCATAGAGGTACTACAGGTCTTGAATATAAGTCCACTTCCAGAGGAGTCTATAATGAAGGGTCTGGAGTGACGGTATTCATGTCAGCCCAAGTCCAAGTATCAGATCAAGTAGTTGGTGAAGGCATCATAGGGGGAATAGAAAATTTGTTTGTGGTCGTGATCGAAGAAGGACCAGAGATGGACTTTAAAAAGCTCACTATCCGCAACGCTGAACCTGGGGAATTCTTAAAGAACTGGACCATCAGCCCATTCATATTCCAACAAGAGTCTTGGTAGTTTAGAATTGTAGTTATTTTTAAAATTATTTTGTTTGCATGATCAATTGAGGCTTGAATCATGTCGAAGCTCTTTTGCTACTCGCTTCTTGCTAAAGAAAGTGCTTTTTATTAATAAAAGTCCTTATTTTCCTATTTTCAATAGCTATTTACTTTACTCACTTTTTACACTTTTCAGCATAAATATTAATAAAAATTCTCATTCCATGATTATGATATGTAACAAATCCGTTGAGCAAAATACAAATAATGAGCAAGATTATGAGGAGTAAAATGAGAGCATGACGCCTGAAAATCTCCACAGGGGATCGAGCAATTTGAGAGTCAAAGAAAGCCTAATATGGATGAAACTAAAGTCATCAATTTGGGTGATGAAAAAATGGTAAAGAAAACATGAGTCAGCATGCACTTGAAGGCTGAAAGGAAGTAGGAATTGATAAGCTTGCTCAAGAAATACATCAATGTATTTTCTTGTTCATACGATAACATTCATGGTTTGAGCACTGATATCGTCTCACATAGACTGCCAACTAACCGTACATATCTGCCTATAAAGCAAAAGATGAGAAAATTCAAACCCGATTTGAGTTTAAGAATCAAGAAGGAGATGACCAAACAGATCGAAACTAATGTTGTGAGGGGCACAACTTATCCCACCTAGTTGGTCAAGATTGTGCCAGTACCGAAGAAGAATATAAAGATAAGAATATGCATAGATTATCAAGATCTCAATAAGGCTAGTCCAAAAGATGATATTTCCTCTCCCAAAAATTCATATTCTCATTGATAATTGCACAAAACATGAGTTCCAGTCATTTGTTGATTGTTTTGTGGGGTATCATCAAATCCTGATGGATAAGAATGGTGCAGAGAAGACATCCTTTATCACTCTGTAGGGAGTATACTGCTATAGGGTAATGCCATTTGGACTTACGAATGTCGGTGCAACTTATATGAGGGCCATGACTACCCTTTTTCATGATATGATTCACAAAGAGATTAAGGTGTACATGGATGATGTCATTCTCAAATCTAAAAGAGTTTAGACCACCTAGATGATTTACGAAAGTTCTTTGAAAGGCTTTGAAAGTATGACCTAAAGTTAAATATGGCCAAATGAACCTTTGAAGTTCCCCAGGAAAATTATTGGGATTTATTATTAGTAGGAGAGGTATAGAGTTGGATCCATCAAAGATATAGGCATCCAAGACTTACCACCTCCTAAAACCACAAAGGATATAATAAGTTTCTTGGGAAGACTCGATTACATCAGTCATTTCATAGCTCATTCCACAATAATTTGTGAACCAATATTCAAGTTACTAAATAAGGAGGCCACCACAGGATGGACTGAAGAATGTCAAAAGGTTTCTGAGAAAATCAAGGAGTACTTGTCCAACCCACCAGTATTGGTTACACCAAAATTTGGAAAATCATTATTGTTATATGTATTTATGATAGACAATGCATTTAGATGTGTGTTAGGGAAGCATTATGATACAGGGAGGGATGAGAAAGCCATTTACTACCTATGTAAGAAGTTCACACTTTATAAATCAAGGTATACATTATTGGAGTGGACTTGTTGTGTATTGGCTTAGGTTCCACTCAAGTACATCTTTCAGAAACCAATGCCTACTAGGAAATTGGTGAAATGGAAGATTTTGTTGAGCGAGATTAATATTGTGTATGTGACATAAAAAGCTGTCAAAGGACAAGCTTTAGCTAATCACCTTGCATAAAATCCAATGGATCAAGATTACACGCCACTCAATACCTACTTTCCTGATAAAGAGGTATTGTTTGCAAGAGAAGAAATCTCAAAGCCATATGATGGATGGAGAATGTTCTACGATAGAATATCAAACTTTAAAGGAGTTAGAATTGGAGCAGTTCTAGTTTCAGAAATAGGTCAACATTACCCTATCTCAGCGAAGATTAGGTTTCCTTGCACAAATAATATGGCAGAATATGAGGCTTGAATTCTTTGACTTAGGATGGCAGTAGACATGGACATCAAAGAAATTTTGGTGATAGGAGATTTAGATTTGTTGGTCCATCAAGTGCAAAGAAAATGGACCACCAAGAATGTCAAAATCTTTCCTTATGTGCAATGTGTTAAGGAGCTGAGTAACAGGTTTACAAAGATTGAATTCAAACATATCCCTTAAATTCAAAATGAGTTTGTCGATGCCTTCGCGACACTATCTTTAATTGTTTAGCTTCCAGATAAGAATTACATCGATCCCATCAAGGTGGAGATACAAGATCAACAAGTATATTGCTTCCATGTAGATGAAAAACCAGATGGAAAGTCATGGTACTATGACATCAAGAGGTTACTCAAAGCAGGAAAATATCCAAAAAGCGCTACTAGCAAGCAAAAGAGAACTTTATGAAGGATGGCAAATCACTTATTCCTCAACGGGGAAATCCTGTATAGGAGGACTTCAGACTTAGGATTGTTATGATGCGTCGATGCCATGGAGGCCACCAAATTGTTAGAGAAAATACATGTAGGAACTTACGAACCCCACATGAACGGTTTCATTTATACAAGAAAGATTTTAAGATCTGGATACTTTTGGATGACTATGGAGAGGGGTAGCATCCAATACGTGTAGAAATATCATCAATGTCAAGTTCATAGTGACTTTATACGGGTTCCGCCGTTTGCTGCTTGGGGCATGGATGCTATTGGGTCCATAAAGCCTTCTGCATCCAATGGAAATCATTTTATCTTTGTTGCTATCGACTACTTTACAAAATGGGTTGAAGCTTCAACACATAAGGTCGTGACCAAGAAAGTGGTAGAAAATTTTGTTCACAACAACTTAGTTTGTCAGGTTGAAATTCCAGAGTCAATCACAACAGATAATAGGGCGAATCTCAATAGCAACTTGATGAGGGAGATTTGTGAAACGATTATGATATCTCATCAAAATTCCACAGCATATCGACCACAAATGAATGGAGCAGTTAAAGCTGCAAACAAGAATATCAAGAGAATCTTGAGGAAAATAGTAGATGGTAATAGGGAATGGCATGAGAAGATGACATATGCTTTACTTGGATATCGCACTATGATCAAAACATCTACGGGGAAACTCTTTACATGTTGGTTTATGGTTCAGAAGTAGTGATACCTGTAGAAGTAGAGACACCTTCATTGAGAGTCATCTAGGAGGCTGATCTAGAGGACCAAAATTGATTCATAGTAGGAATGAACAATTGATGTTATTGATGAGAAGATATTGGATGCAGTGTGACATGGCCAACTCTATAAAAATAGAATGATCAAGGCATTCAACAAGAAAGTCAATCCTCATTGATTCACACCTGGACAATTGGTATTAAAGAAGATATTTCCTCACCAGGATGAAGCTAAAGGGTAATTTTTGCCAAATTGGCAAGGTCCCTACATAGTTCACCGAGTACTCTCAGGGAGAACGGTGATTCTTGAAGAGATGGATGACACAGTAAGCATAAAGCCGATCAATTTAGACACCATCAAGAAGTACTACATTTGAAGACATTAGGACTAATTGTTATTTCTTTTTACTTTTGCATTTTTCTCTAATATAATAGAACTATGTATTATCCTGACTTCCCATGGTAGTATACGTAGGTAGCCCACATAGGGTTTGGTTCCTTTAGAAAAACAAAAAGTATCATCCTTTCATTTATTTAGAATTGTGCCCGACCTGACTTTCCACGGTGGGATACGTATGCAATCCTCATCGGATTTGGTCTCTTCATATTTTACTCTTTTATTATACTGAACTATGGCCTGACCTAATTCTACTTGGATAAATTAGCAGCCTGAGTCAGGCCCCGTCACTGCATTGCTTTACTTTACCTCCTTGTATCGAACTATATTATCACCTGATTCTTCCTGGATACGTAGGCAACCTAAGTCAGTCTCGGTCATTGCATTTTATATTTTCATTTCTCCCATTGTATTTGAACTATGTCATGACCTGATTCCAATTATATACGTAGGAAGCCTGATTGAGACTTGATCGTTTAATTCCATGTTTCTTTCTCTACCCTCGAACTACATATAGACCTAATTCTTATTTTTGAGGATATGTAGGCAAACTAAAAGGTTTCGTCTTGTCTTTCGGAAAACCCCTTCATTCATAGTATATCCCTAGAATATAGCGATCTCGTTGCCAAAATAATCATAGCAGTGGCAGATTCAAAGGAGTTCCATCCAAAGAATAAAGCTGCAAGAATCATGATTGACGAGCGGAGGCTTAACAAATTTGGAACATTTCATAATCTAAAATGATAAAGGATTACTATACATACCTAATATATACGTAATACCTTTGCGAAAACATAGATATATATTTCAAAATACTTTCCTACTTTTTCACCTACTATGTCTCCAGATTTGAGAATGATCGAGCAGTCGAGGGATTGTTGGAGTATTCCATAGACAAAGTAAGGATTCCCAAGTCGACACAAAATCAAAACCTCCTCCTAACTAAGAATTTTTATTTGAGCGTAGGAAAACAGGAATTGAAAGACGACATCAAGTCAAGCTTTGGGATAGGATCAGGTATGTCATACAGCTTATCACGACAACATAAGCCAAAGTACTCTTCCCTTACTTTATTTTTTGCATACCTTTACCCAAGCCCTAAGAATTTCATTTAAATCCTTGTAGGTACATTGAAGACTCGTGTTAGAGACAACGAAGAAAGAGGGCCCTCGTAGGAAATTTATGCTATTTCACTTCTCCTAATAAGCTCCACAAATCAGAGCAAACTACCTAACTGTGTCAAATGCTTTGCCAATTAAAGAATCATCATCTAATGCCATGAGTTTTCTTTAAAAATATGTAGGGGTGTGATACCTTCTATCTAACATCAATTATTAACTTATATTGTAGAAAATCTGCTCGAAAAAAATACTTGGCCTATACTTGATTCCTCTCTGCATTATTATAGTAGCTAGTCTGTTTTGTATGTGCCACGCGACTCAATTTTTTTAAAGTGTTTTGGTTCACTTTATTGAGTATATTTCTAATCCTTATTTCTCTTTATTCTTTGCATGAAAACTCGGGAGTTGGAGTTCGCAATGGGACTCGTTTTAACCCAAGCATCGGTTCAACTGCTACTAGGATTGCAGAGTCTCGGAGTCCTACAAATTAAGAGTCTAAGCTCCTAATTGGAGTCTAATGGCTATTTGTCGAAGGTAGCTTTATTTGATTGTTGAATTTATGTTGTTATATTACCTGTTGATTGTTTCACGTAGCTTTAACCTTCCTATTTTCACAAATAACACATAATTAATACTAATATACATATATATATATATATATATATATATATATATATTATTCGATTAATTTTTCAAAAGTCATTACAAATGTTTAAATAAGTTTAGCATAGCAACTGCCTTGTTTTTTAAAGTATAACGAAAATAGAAAAGTTAAAATTTCAGTGTTAACTTAGTTGGGAAATAAATCACAAAAATTCAGATTTTTAAAAGAGTTCACCCACTAATTTTAACTTGTTTCTAATAAAATAATTTTAATATTTTACGCTATATCTTTTCAACTCTCATTCGAGTTTTCAAATCTTGAAAGGATAGAAATGCGAGGTACATACATTCATCCGCTACTATGTACAAGGTATATTATTTTTGACACTGCTACCAAAAATGATTTTCGTCATTATTATTGTTCATATTTATTACTAATGTTACTATGTCCGCTACTTGCACCACAATGATTATCACTTTTAAACATCATCATCGTTATTATTGTTACTATTATTTTGATTATTATCGTTATCAATTATTATTATTATAGTTAATACAGTTAATACTATCTAGTTTAAACAACTTCACATTCTACACAATATATTATTATTATTATTATTATTATTATTATTATTATTATTATTATTATTATTATTATTATTATCTCTAATTCCAACCTATTCATAATCTTTCACATATTTCTTCACATACTCCTAAATATACATTTCGCAACTAAACTTCCACACCATGAAAAAAATATGTTTGTTTATATTTTTGGTCATATACTTAAACTTTCACATATCTTATAATTCTTTATAGGATTATAAGATTTTGCACTTTCATATATGTGTAAATTACATTACCACCCTTTTCTATCCTAAAAAAATATTCACACATATATTTTGCGATAATTATATTACTCTCTTGTACCTAGTAGCGTCATGTTTACTATACCTCAATTTTCCTTTTTGGTAATAATGAGAAAAATATATGAAAAGGATTTCTCAACACATTTCAGCGAATAACGAAATAAACGTTTTCCCTAGTATTTTTCTAAACTAAGTGTAAGGTTTATCTTTGGATAGGTTCTGAGGGGTGCCTAATACCTTTCCCTCAAATAACCAAAACTCTTACTCAGAATCTCAAAAATTTTTGAAAGGCCAAAACAAAGCTTTCTACATAAAAAATTATTTTTTCAAATTTTCCTAAAAAGTTAGGTGGCAACTCTATAATGAATTTTCAAAATCCAAGAGTCACAACACTAGCCACCACACGTTGTGTGCTGTTTTGGTCAGTTTAAAATAGGGCGCGATAATCTCCATACCCCAAAAATATCACAATCAACCACAGGGAGAGGTAAAATTGTCAAATTACAGACCAATAAATATTTCACATAAATCACCAAAAATCAGGTCATTATATTGTCCATCACTAAGAATGTAGTTCATTATCATACTAGAGGCAATAGAAATACCTAAATCAATGAAAAATTGGGATAAATTCCATGCTTATTAGACTCGACCTCCTAAGTAGACTCATGTATAGGTCGATGTCTCCACTGGACCTTAACCACTCGAATATCTCTAAAATGTAACCATGTAATCTCCCTGACTATAATGGAGGCGGGATCCTCAATAAAAGATGATTGCTCATCTAACTAAACAAAATACCAATTAATGACATGAGACTCATCTGGAATATTGATGACGTCCAAGAAACACCTCCTTTTAGATGATGAATAGTTGCTGTCAAAATATAGTAACCCAACTAAGGTTGGGGTCGAATCCCAAGGGAATACTTGGTTTAGCAAATCTCAGCAGTTGTAGTCAATAGGCAGAATAAGCAAAGTAAATGGGGGGTTTTGTTTTTAGTGATCTCGAGCAAAGAACAGTATTAACTTCGTTGAAATCAGTCATGAGTGAACACTAGGATTGTATTCCTCCTGGCTTCTCCACTCCATAGGCTTATCATGTTTTGATGAACCAATCCAATACCTAGCATGCATAATTGATAAGTTATGTATCTTCTACAGTCTTTAGGACGAACAGATCGATTTTACTCTTTTTCTTTTGAGTCTCAGGGTGTCGCACTACTAACCCTTATCTTTATCCCAGTTAATTATTACCTTTTGAATATCTAGTTATTAGATGAAACCTAACCATCTTACGTAGATAGAACCTGGAAGCGTGGATCGACAGTTAAACTCCATATTACTATTGGCTTTATCCTTTCGTAGTCACTACTCCTCTTTTGGAGTAAGTAGCAATATCTAGGTGGGATCCTAATATGAGAACCCATTTATAAATTAATCATTACAAAGATAAAGCAATGTATGCCATTGGTGCTGGTTTAGATCAACAATTGCACTTCCATTACATCATCAATTCGCTAGGGTTTCCACAACCCTAGCTATGGGTTTTAGCCACTCATGATAATGAAAAAATCAATTATATTCATAATAGAAAGCATAGATGAAATCACAATGATAAGATGAATGAATACCCACAACTGTAACTGAACAATCAATCAAAGTTAATACAAGAGAATCCCAAGATCAAAGATGGATCTTGAAATCATAATTTATTTCTGAGTGTCAAAAGTGCGTAACTCCTACTAAAAAGTACATAAGGGGTATTTATAGTATATGATAAAATCCTTAAAACAAAGCCCGAATGTACTAGGAGAAAATTGGTTCGGTGGCCATCTGCTCCCTGTACCTGTGGTCTGGCACTGACATAGGTAGTATGATCTGAGGTGGTTTTATACACTTTGGTATTATTATTCTAGCTTATTTCTCCTTTTTTTAGAGCAATTCGTGTGCTTAACGTATTCATCTTGATATAAATAAGCATTTAAGTATCCAAGTATGCATTTACAATGTCCAAAGTATTTTTCAAACAAGTTTGTGCTTAATTTAGTAATTTAGAGTTCAACCCGAAAAATTAGTTTTACTAGCTTGAGTTAGGTGTGTGTCTAGTTGATCTCGGTAGATTCTAATGTGTTAATATGTTCCAAATATTTTTATGGTGTAATTTTATGTGGAATAACTTGTTTGTAATGTCCAAAGTTTAATTTGATAAAGTCAGGAGTTCAAATAATAAATGAAAGATCATTCCGAATTTGTCTTATCTTAGTCCTTATTTTGAATTATTGTGTTATTTTGATCTTCAATTTGTGGTGTATGATATTGTAGGAGGTTTTGTAAACTAAATATGGTGATATATTATTGATAAAAAATTTAAAAATTCATTAAAAATACACTATGAAAGATTTTTGAACGAAAATTTGAGTGAGACGACGCGAAGTCGACGCCTCACGTCAATGTGAACGACGCGTTCAACGACACATCACGTTGGTCAAATAAAACATAGCAAAGTCAAAAGGCGCCGACACAGATTTGGAACTTGTCCCATATTTAATTGAAGCTGCACGCAAATTAAGGAATTGGAGTGGGAATCTTTTCAAATAATTTCCTTTTGGGATTAGAAACAATTATTTTATAATATATATTTGGAAAAGGTGGGACAGCTGGACCATATATATTTAATTTTGGACAACAACATAAATGGGGGAAGAGACGTACAGTGGGAACAATGAACACGCCTGGACTGTTTCGGAGAAAATACGGAGAGATGAGTACACGGTTAATTAGGTTTTAATTTTATTTTTAGTTCATAATTTTTCATATCATGTATTCAATTATTTGGATCGTGATTATGAATATTACTAGCTAAAAACTCTCTTTCGGGGTTAAAGTAAAAAACATGAGTACTATTATTTTGGATTAAATTCATTAATTTTGCTTATCATATTTGGTTGTTTGTTTATTTATTTTTTTAATTATTTTATGAATTGATCACCCATAAAATATACATTTTGTCGACCTTTTGATCTCGGGAGAGGAAATAGGGAGATAGAACATGGGAATAAACAAAGTTTGGGTTTTAATTCTTTTATAAAATAAAGAATTAAACTTAGCGTTTAGGACAGGGATGTACTTTGATGCCTTACTTGATTCATATGTAGGATGATAGCCTTAATTAACTTAATTGGATTATTACATCTCCGCTCAACGATGTAGTTGTAATGTCCAAATTAGGTAAAAGATTATAGGTTAAGAAACCATGATCATGACATTAACCCTACGAATCAACAACCAAGATAAGCAAATTAGCGAATCAAATTCAATAACATAGTATGATTGTTAGGAGTGCTTTAACCCTGGAATTTTCTCCATTGATTGTTTCAAGAATTTATTTTTCCGTATTATTTATTTTATTTTTAATTTATAAAATAATTCAAAATTTTCTTTTTGGTTACTTTTGCACTAAATTAATCTAGATGGTGAACTAAAATTAAATCATTGCCAAATCAAGACTCTGTGGGATCGATATTTGATTTTCTTGAAGGCCACTATATTACTTGGTAGACCACGTACACTTGCGTGTGCGCCGTCAAGTTTTTGACGCCGTTCCCGGGGACTTGTTATTTAGTAATTTTTTATTTTAGTTTTACTTTTAGATTTATTTAGTGTTTTTACGCTTGGTCTTGTTTTTGTGATTTGCAGATAATAGGTTAAAAGGATAATAAGTTCGCAAGGGATCAGGAGTTGGTTGAACCAAACTCGAAACTCGAGCAACTTTACCATCAATGTAGGAGAGAAGCAATTCTTCTCCCCAGAATTCCGCAATTCCAAGAAGACCAAGAGCATATTGTTCCTATGGCTGAACAACAAGCAGCTGGTAGGAAAGCTAGGGAAGTGGCATTCCCACTTCCAACGAACTTGACTTTCCTAATTCAAAGATTGACATCTAGGGGGAATTTTAAGTTGAAACACAATATGGTGCATCTTCTTATTAGCAGTGGACAATTTGCAGGGCTTTCACATGACGATCCATAAGTTCACTTGCAGAATTTCATTGAGCTTACTAACACATTCATTCCGATTGGGGTGAGTACAGATTAGTGAGGCTGACACTATTTCCCTATTCTCTATTGGGGGAAGCAAAAGGATGGTTGAATGCAGCGCCAGCCAGTTCAGTCACAATATGGGACGACTTAGCCAGAAGGTTCCTCATCATATTTTTTCCATCAGGCAAGACTACGAGACTTTGCAGTGAGATAGTGATCTTCAAATAGAAGCCTGATAAAAACCTCTACCATGCTTGGGAATGCTTCAAGGCCCTTCTTCGGGATTGTTCACACCACCAACAGTCGAATGAGGTACTTGGTCACACTTTTGTAGAAGCTCTTGAACAAAAATACAAAGATTTTGCTAGATTCAGCCGCAGGTGGTTAAGCGTTGGAACTAACTTATGATGAGCTGTACACATTGTTGAACCGCATAGCATAAGGAAATCTAGAATGACATTCAGATTATAGAAGTGCCATGAAAAAAATTGCGGGTGTGTTGGAGATGGACCAATTCACAACCTTGTCAGCACAGGTTTCTGCCTTACAAAATTTGATCAACACAATATTCAACACCATGAAGTGAGCAGCATAACTTGCAACAATAGTAAATGCCATTCAACAAGCTGTAGGTTGGTGTGAGGTATGCAAAAATAGTGGTCATGCGGCTACCATGTGTGCTTCAAATCCAGAATCAGTCATGTATGTAGGCAATGCTCAAAGGCTAAATTACGGTAATGCCTACAACATGAAGTGGCAAACTCAGCCACTAAATAAGTCATGGAATGCCCCACAGCCACAGGACCAATTGAATTAGTCAACAAGCAACATGGAAGAGACGATGAAACAACTCGTAGCTAGATAAGCACAATTGATTGTGGATCTGAACAGTCAAAGGGCAGAAGTACAAAATCAGAAAATGGCGCAGAGAAATTTAGAGTTGCAGGTTGGGCAAATACAACAAGCGTTAAGTACTAGACCACAAGGTGGTTTGCCCGCTGATACAGAAAATCCAAAACAAGTCATGGCAATTACTTTACGGATTGGTGTGATGCCTTAGAAAATTTTTTTGTTAAGATCTCGAACGAAAATATATTGAATTCTGTACTTTATCATAATTAATAATTTTTCTGTGTCGAATTTTTGGATATGCAACCCGTCATCACATAGAGCATCGAATAAGCTTTCCAAAGATATATGGATTATCCAAAACGGACACTCGAGCGATGAGTTATGATCATTCCGATCTAACCGTGAATAGTGGTAAATAGTAAATGTGCAGGAAAAAAATACTGAGGCCAGGCAAATTTTATGGTCAACTTCAAATGATCACAACTCCTTGTACATAATGTTCTGGGTGAGCTACTATATATCAACAGAAAACTCTAAAAGTCCTCTTTCCAATGAAATTAGTTTCATCCAATTTGGCCATCGGAACAAAAAGTTATGGTTAATCTACTTCAGCCCATCAAAATAGTCCAACAAAGGATAGATTTGACATTATTTAATTTTTAAGGGTATTTTAGTCATTCTCACTCCAATCCATCCGGGTAAACCATGGATTTAAGTCCATTAAGAGTATTCAATAGCTTATTTTTCTCCAAAATTTCCTAAGGCTCAAACCCAATCCTACTACTCCAAATTTCATCATTCTATGTCTCTTGATTGAACCATAGAAATTTCAAATTGATTTGGGATTCGAGTTGATCATGTTAAGGGCTTTGAGAAGCACCCTTTATTTTTGTGAATAAAGTTCCAGAGTCGAAGTTCATATTCATCTTCCATTTTTAGGTATGTGGGGCTTTGAACAAAATTATCCTTTCGATCTTGTACCCGGCATTTTTGTTGGATTACATTTACACGAGATTTTACATGTTTTACCATAAATTGGAAATATGGTTTTATATCTTATATTATTGTCCATAAGCTATGGGATTATGTCATTCGATATGTGTATGATGTTGAGATGGAATTATGTCCAAAAAGTATTTGATTATGAGAGTATGATGATTTTATTTGTTAAGCCTTGATTTATACTATCATTCCACTATTTCCTTATTATAAATTTATAATTGATATTGGAAATTCTATATCTGTACTATGGGTTGATGTCTCAAGTACCTTTAAATGAGAGTTGGATGGCAAATTGAGAAATATTGATATTGAAGTTGCAATGAGTCTTGGTATTTTTCGGATGGTTTTGATTAGTTAAATTGTTGAAAATATTATGTATTGAGTCTTCATATCCTTGTCCATATTGAAAATTCTATATCTGTACTATGGGTTGATGTCTCAAGTACCTTGAAATGAGAGTTGGATGGCAAATTGAGAAATATTGATATTGAAGTTGCAACGAGTCTTGGTATTTTTCGGATGGTTTTGATGAGTTAAATTGTTGAAAATATTATGTATTGAGTCTTCATATCCTTGTCCAAATGTCGAGTCGATTATGGTTCAATGCATTGATATCTTATTGATGCTGAGGAAGATTAAAATATTTTGAGCTAAAATGTGTTGAGTTAGGAATCCACAAATTGATATGATTTGATAAATGAGAAAGAGATTTGATTTGTTCTTTATGATAGACCTTTGTGATGTTATGGTGGATTTCTTAACCCGTTCTGAGCTTGTCGGGGAGTAGTACTTAGCATCGAGAGGGAAATTTGGTATTTCCCCAAACCTATGTACCACTGTAGGGTTATTTGATGATGATATTATTGGCCAGAGAGCTTGATTGTGATTATTGTAGTTTTAAGGTCGTACTCCTCGGTAAAGAGTATGACGCTCCCGCCAACGGAGGTTTCAAACGTTTGTATTCTACGTAGCTCACGTGGGATTGTCGGTTATAGAAAACTCCCCTGTCCATAAGAGTCATGTTTATTGAAATACCGAGTCACTCCGAGTTTTGATGTGGTAAGTCAAGTTGCCTATGATGATCTATAATGATTTATGAGGTTTTTCTCCTATATTTCCTATCTAAGATGTTATGAGTTGCATGATTCAATGTCACTCAAGCCAGGTGTGTCATTATGGTCCGTATGTACGTTTTTTATGAAATTTATGATATTATTTATATTTTGCATGCACCCCCACATACTCAGTACGTATCTTGTGCTGACCCACATATTTCTCTATGGGCTATATTCTTACCATAATGTAGGTTCAGGTACTCAGCCGCAGCCGTGACAGTGATATTTGAGTGCCGCATCTACGTTCCTTCAGTGGTGAGTCCTCATGGTTTGAGGACCAAGTTGCTAGTTTTGGTGCTGTTATTTTGTGATCCCTTGGGTCTGTTGAGTTAGCTGGGGTTTTTTCCTATGGCTCATTGATTTTGCTATATAGAGGCTATTTCAGACTAGTGTATTATTGGGTTGGTTTGTGCATACACATTCCATATATGTACAGTGTAACGATATTTCGTGCCATGTGCGATGTGATATGATATGTACTTATATATATATCCTTAGCGTAGCGTGTATATTGTTGTGTTGGAACCCAAGGGTAGTGTTTTGGCTTAAAGGGTTAGCTTGAGGCTACGTGTAGCCTTGGGCACCGTGTGGGGTCTCGAGATGATATTTTGGGGCATTACAAACTTGGTATCAGAGCTAAGGTTGTGAAGAGTCCTAGGGAGTCTGACAAGCCGCGTTACATAGAGTCTTGAGCATCGGTGTATAGCGCATCACACCTATGATCAAGAGGCTGCGGGGCATTCTAGGAAAAGTCGTTTCTTTCTTTCTACAAGAGTTTATCATGCTTACAACTATTTCCTTCTACTGTTAATTTGTGCGTTCTTATGACAGAAAATGCCTCCACGTCGAGCTCGCAGAAACAACAACCAACCTCAACCCGTTGATCCATTACATGAGACGGTATCCCATGCCAAATTTTGGGTAGCTTTTCAAATGCTAGCCCAGGTAGTTACCGCCAATACTCAGGCCAAAGCTCCACCTCCGTAGGAAAATAATTCAGTAGCAACACGAATTCGTGACTTTATGTAGATGAATCTGCCAGAGTTTTATGGGTCGAGAGCAGGTAAGGACCCATAGATGTATGTTGATGAAATAAAGAAAATTACACATATTATGTACGTGACTGAGAAAGAAAGTGTGGAGCTGGCTTCTTATCTGTTGAAGGATATTGCCTATGACTGGGTGCAGATATGGAATAAGGGTAGAGAGAAAGTACCGCTCTGGTGACATGGCAATTATTCCAAGATGCTTTCTTGGATAGATTCTTTTCTCTTGAGTTACGGGAAGCTAAGATAGAGGAGTTTATGAATTTAAGACAAGACTCTATGTCAGTTAAGGAGTATTGTCTTAAGTTTAATTAGCTATTGAAGTACGCTACCAATATGATGGCTGACTCGAGGAATAGTATGAGCAAGTTTCTAACTGGGATGTCGAGTTATGTGGTGAAAGAATGTAGATCTGCTACGATAATAGGGAGATTAATCTTTCTAGGTTAATGATTCACGCCCAGTAGATTAAGTCAGACAAGATAAAGGAAAGAGAAAGAGTAAGAGGGATTAAGAGAGTTAGATCGAAGCAACAGGGGTCTGGTCAGACTAGATTCTCCGAAAGGAGTCGCCCTCAGTTTCAAAGATGTCCATTTATACCTACGCCTTCCTCAGCTAGTGCTCTCGTATATCGGCACAGGCGGGAGCTCGGGAATAGGTCAATACCTTCTAAGTCTCAGGACAGTGTAAGAAATTGGCCTCATCCTTCTTCGTGTGCTAAGTATGGTAAAGACCATTTTGGGGAGTGTTATATGAGGTAGCAGGGTTGGTTTAGTTGTGGTAAGTTGGGCCACATACTTAGAGACTGCCCGTATGCCAGACAGAGGAGTCGTGATACCCATCCCCAGAGTCAGCCTACTAGTGCCCCACCTTCCGCAGCTCGTCCAGTTCCTCCTTAGGGTGCTTTATCTAGTACTGCTGGCGGTCAATGCCAGAATTGTTTCTATGCTATACCACCTCGTTCCGAGCAGGAGGACTCTCCCGATGTTGTCACTGGTATGCTCCGTATTTTCTATTTTGATGTCTATGTGTTAATGGACCCTGGTTTGAGTGTTTCTTATGTGACACCTTTGGTTGCTGTAAATTTTGAAATAGACCCTGAACTAATTTCTGAGCCTATTTTGGTTTCTATTCTAGTAGAAAAGTCTGTCATTGCTAAGCAGGTGTACAATAAATGTCCCATTACTGTCTTTCATCAGGTTATATATGCTGATTTAATTAAGCTAGATATGGTTGACTTTGATATCATTCTAGGTATGGATTGGCTTCACTCATGCTATGCGTCTATTGATTGTCATGCCTGTGTGGTCAAGTTTCAGTTTCCTGATGAACCTATCCTCGAATGGTCTAGGAGTTCTGTGATTCCTAAGGGTCATTTTATATCCTATCTCAAAGCTAGGAAGTTGATTTCCATGGGTTGCATCCACCATTTGGTTCGGGTTAAAGACACTAATTTTGAAACCCCGACCATTCAGTCAATTAATGTTGTTAATGAGTTTCTTGATATCTTTTCAGAAGATTTCCCTGGAGTACCTCTTGATAGAGAGATAGAGTTCGGGAATTACCTTCTCCCCGATACTCAACCTATTTCCATTCCTCCGTATCGCATGGCTCCCGCGGAACTTAAAGAGTTGAAAAAGCAATTGAAAGATCTTTTAAACAAAAACTTTATTAGACCTAGTGTGTCCCCGTGGGGTGCACCTATCCTATTTGTGCGTAAGAAAAATGGTTCTTTACGGATGTGTATTGATTACTAGCAGCTTAATAGGGTTACTATCAAGAATAAATATCCGCTTCCTTGAATTGATGATTTATTTGATCAATTACAAGTTGCGAGCTACTTTTCGAAGAGAAACCTCTGATCTGGTTATCACCACCTTAAGGTTAGGGAATGTGATATCCCCAAGACAGCCTTCTGAACCCGTTACGGTTATTTTGAATTTTTAGTGATGTCTTTCGGGTTAACTAATGCTCCAATGGCTTTCATGGATTTATGAACCATTTATTCCGATCATATCTAGATTTATTGTAATAGTGTTCCTTGATGATATTCTTATAACTCCCGAAGTGAGGGTGATCATGCGGATCATCTCTGAATCGTGTTGGAAACTCTTCAAACTCATCGGTTGTATGCTAAGTTTAGTAAGTGTGAGTTCTGACTGAGCTCTGTAGCCTTCTTGGGTTATGTTGTTTCTTTCGAAGTTATTAGAGTTGATCCTTAAAAGATAGAGGCTATAAAGAGTTGGCCTAGACCTATTTCTCCTTCTGATATCTGAAGTTTCTTGGGTCTAGCTGGTTATTATCGTCGTTTTGTTGAAGGGTTTTCATCTATTGCGTCTCCTATGATCCGTTTGACCCAAAAAAAGTAAAGTTCCTATGGTCCAAATCTTGCGAGAAGAGTTTTCAGGAGTTGAAGACTCGGTTCACTTCAGCCCCTGTGTTGACTTTGCCTGATGGTGTTGATGGTTTTGTGGTGTATTGTGATGCTTTCCGAGTCGGTTTGGGTTGTGTATTGATGCAAAAGGTCAAGGTTATAGCTTATGCTTCCAGGCAGCTAAAGCCTCACGAGAAGAATTATCCTACCCATGACCTTGAATTAGCTGTCGTGGTTTTTGCTTTGAAAATCTAGAGATATTATTTGTATGGTGTCCATGGCGACGTCTTCATGGACCATAAGAGCTTGCAATATGTATTCACTCAAAAGGAGTTAAATCTTAGGCAGAGACGATGGTTAGAACTATTGAAAGATTATGATATGAGCATGCTATATCATCCGGGTAAGGCCAATGTAGTAGCAGATGCCCTTAGTCGGAAGTCCATGGGTAGCGTAGCATATGTGGAGATTGGAAGAAGGAGTTGGCCCGTGAAGTACATTGTTTTGCTAGATTGGGGGTTAGGTTGTTTGGTGATGCTGAGGGTAGTATAGGAGTGCAAAGCGGTTTCGAATCCTCTTTAGTTTCGGAAGTGAAGAAGGAGCAAGATAGGGATCCCACCTTGGGTAGGTTAAAAGAGTTAGTTAAAGATTAAAAGGTAGAGGTTTTCTCCCAAGGAGGAGATGGCGTTTTGAGACTCCGAGAAAGATTATGTGTTCCTGATGTTGATAACTTAAAGTAGAGGATTATGGCGGAAGCACATGGTACACGATACTCTATCTATCCTGGTTCTACCAAGATGTACCATGATTTATGGGTAATCTATTGGTGGAACGGTATGAAAAGGAACATAGCAAAATTTATGGCGAAGTGTTCCATGTGTCAACAGGTTAAAATAAAGCATCAAAGGCCCAGTGGCATGATGCAAGAGTTTAGAATTCCTACTTGAAAGTGGGAAGAAGTGAATATGGACTTCATAGTTGATTTGCCTCCTCATCGCCATCATGATTCGATTTGGGTTGCCGTAGATCGGCTGATGAAATCAGCTCATTTCTTACCTGTGCATTCATCGTATATAGCTGAAGATTATTCTAGAATATATATTTGGGAACTCGTCAGACTTCATGGAATCCCTTTGGCTATTATTTTTGATAGAGGTACTCAGTTTACCTCTCAGTTTTGGAAATCCTTCCAGAAGGGTCTCGGTACCCAAATTTGTTTAAGTTTTGCTTTCCATCTGCAAACAGATGGTCAGGCAGAGTGGACCATTCATACTTTAGAAGATATGTTGAGGGCTTGTGTGCTTGATTTTAAAGGTAGTTGGGATGAACACTTAGCATTAATCGAGTTTACTTACAATAACAGTTTTTATGCTACTATTGGAATGGCCCCGTTTGAAGCTTTGTATGGTAGAAGGTGTAGATCACCCATTGGTTGGTTTGAAGTTGGTGAGGCTGCCGTGACTGGACTAGATGCGGTGTTCAAGGCCATGGAGAAGGTTAAGTTAATTCAGGAAAGGTTGAAAACTACCCAAAGTCGTCAAAAATCATACGCAGATGTAAGGAGAAAAGACCTTGAATTTAATGTTGGTGATTTAGTGTACTTGAAAGTTTCACCCATGAAAGGGGTGAAGAGATTTGGGAAGAAAGGATAACTAAGTCTCCATTACATTGGTCCCTATAAGATTGTGGTTCGCATTGGTAAGGTAGCATATAAGGTTGAATTGCCCGCGGAGTTATCTAACGTCCATCTGGTTTTCCACGTTTCTATGCTTAAGAAGTCTATTGGTGATTCTGTTGTGATTGATCCTTCTGAAAGCTCGGGTATTCAAGATAGTCTTTCATATGAAGAGATTCCGATTGAGGTTTTTGACTTTCAAGTTCATAGGCTAAGAAACAAGGAAGTTCCTTTGGTTAAAGTGCTTTGGCGAAATCAATCTGTGGAGAGTGCTACTTGGGAAGCCAAAGCGGATATGCGCTCCAAATATCCCCAACTCTTTTCTACGAATCCAAAGCATGTCTAAGGTATCGTTCTCTTTTGATTTAATCCTTATTGTTATGTTTATCTTGGCTTATGTGTTTTCTACGATATAAAAAAAAATCTAGAATGGAGTATATTCTTGGGAAAGATGATTTTTATCTATATACTCATTTTTATAGTATTCTTGACCTACCTATCAACATTCGAGGACAAATGTTTCCAAGGGGGAGATGATGTGATGCCCCGAAATTTTTTTTCTTTAAGATCTCAGACTAAAATGTGTTGAATTCTATTCTTTATCATGATTAATAATTTTTTTGTGTGGAATTTTTGGATATGAGACCCATCATCGCGTAGAGCATCGAATAATCTTTCCAACGATATGTCGATCATCCAAATCAGACACTCGAGCGATGAGTTATGATCATTCCGATCTAACCATGAATAGTGGTGAACAGTAAATGTGCAGGAAAAAAATACTGAGGCCATGCAAATTTTAGGGTCAACTTCAAATGATCATAACTCCTTGTACATAATGATCTGGGTGAGGTACTATATATCAACAGAAATCTCTGAAAATCCTCTTTCCAATGAAATTAGTTTCATCCAATTTGGCCATCGAAGTAAAAAGTTATGGTCGATCTACTTCAGCCTATCAAAACAGTCCACCAAAGGACAAATTTGACATTATTTGATTTTTAAGGGTATTTTCGTCATTTCTACTCCAATCCATCCGGGTAAACCATGGATTTAAGTCCAATAAGAGCATTCAATAGCTCATTTTTCTCCAAAATTTCCTAAGGCTCAAACCCCAACCCTACTACTCCAAATTTCATCCTTATATGTTTCTTGATTGAACCGTAGAAATTTCAAATTGATTTGGGATTCGAGTTGATCATGTTAAGGGCTTTGAGAAGCACCCTTTATTTTCGTGAATAAAGTTTCGGAGTTAGAAGTTCATATTCATCTTTGATTTTTAGGTATGTGGGGCTTTGAACAAAATTATCCTTTCGATCTTGTGCCCGGTATTTTTGTTGAATTACATTGACATGAGATTTTATATGTTTTACCATGAATTGGAAATATGGTTTTATATCTTATATTATTGTCCATGAGCTATGGGATTATGTCATCCGATATGTGTATGATCTTGAGATGGAATTATGTCCAAAAAGTATTTGATTATGAGAGTATGATGATTTAATTTTTTAAGCCTTGATTTATACTATCATTCCACTATTTCCTTATTATGAATTTATAATTGATGTTGGAAATTCTATATCTGTACTATGGGTTGATGTCTCAAGTACCTTGAAATGAGAGTTGGATGGAAAATTGAGAAATATTGATATTGAAGTTGCAATGAGTCTTGGTATTTTTCGGATGGTTTTGATGAGTTAAATTGTTGAAAATATTATGTATTGAGTCTTCATATCCTTGTCCAAATGTCGAGTCGGTTATGGTTCAATACATTGATACCTTGTTGATGTTGAGGAAGATTAAAATGTTTTGAGCTAAAATGTGTTGAGTTAGGAATCCACAAATTGATATGATTTGATAAATGAGAAAGAGATTTGATTTGGTCTTTATGATAGACCCTTGTGATTTGGTCGGGGAGTAGTAATTAGCACGAGAGGGAAATTTGGTATTTCTCCAAACTTATGTGCCACTGTAGGGTTGTTTGATGATGATATTATTGGCCTGAGAGCCCAATTGTGATTATTGCAGTTTTAAGGTCGTACTTCTTGGCAAAGAGTATAACGCTCCTGCCAACGGGGGTTTCAAACATTGATATTCCACGTAGCTCACGTGGGCTTGTCGATTATAGGAAACTCCCCTGTCTGTAAGAGTCATGTTTATTGAAATATCGAGTCAGTCCGAGTTTTGGTGTGGTAAGTCAAGTTGCATATGATGATCTATAATGTTTTGTTAGTTTTTTCTCCTACATTTCCTATCTAAGATGTTATGAGTTACATGATTCAATGTCACTCAAGCCAGGCGTGTCATTATGGTTCGTATGTACGTTTTTACGAAATTTATGATATTATTTATATTTTGCATGCGCCCCCATATACTCAGTACGTATCTTTTGCTGACCTACATATTTCTCTATGGGCTACATTCTTACCATGATGTAGGTTCAGGCACTCAGCCGCAGCTGCGACAGTGATGTTCGAGTACCGCATCTACGTTGTTTTAGTGTTGAGTCCTCATGGTTCGAGGACCAAGTTACTAGTTTTGGTGCTGTTATTTTGTGATCCCTTTGGTCTGTTGAGTCAGTTGGGGGTTTGTCCCGACGGCTCATTGATTTTGTTGTATAGAGGCTATGTCAGACTAGTGTATTATTAGGTTGGTTTGTATATAGACATTCCATATATGTACAGTCTAATGATATTTCGTACCATGTGCGATGTGATATGATATGTACTTATATATATATATCCTTAGCGTATCATATATGTTATTGTGTTGGAACGCAAGGGTAGTGTTTTGGTTTAAAGGGTTAGCTTGAGGCTACGTGTAGCCTTGGGCACCGTGTGGCATCTCGGGATAATATTTTGGGGCGTTACAATTGGTATAGAGCTTCAAGGAGAACCTCCCATGGCAACAAAAGAGGTAAATGCTGATGTGGTAACCCAAAAAGTAGATGAAGAAGTTGCTGAAAATTCAAGGGTGTCTGAGTACTTGAATGAAAAAGTTGTTGAACCAAACTACCCTTCCCTCAAAAGTACATAAAAGCGAAGGAGGATGCTTTGTTCAAAAAATTCATTGACATATTTAAAGAGTTGTATATTAATCTACCTTTGCTAGATGTTTTGCAGAGTATGCCCAAGTATAAAAGTACTTGAGGGATGTGGTGGCTAAAAAGGTGAAACTACAAGATGTGGGAGTCATAGCACTCACTGAAGAGTGTAGTGCGGTAATGACACAAAAAATCACCAAGAAATTAAAAGATCAAAGGAAGTTTGCTATCCCTATTCAAATTAAGGGAAAAGAAGTCCATGCATTGAGTTACTTAAGGGAAAGCATAAATGTAATGCCTCTATCAGTGTTTAGAAAATTGGGCTTGGGATAGCCTAAAGTGACACGAATGGTAATGCAGCTAGCAGATAAATCTATAGCATATTCGGATGGAATCATATAGGATGTCCTCATTAAAGTTGGTAAATTTGTTATTCCAGCTGACTTTTTTGTTCTTGATTTTGTGGCAGAGGAACAAGTACCAATTTTTTGGGGCACCCATTGTTAGCGACCAGAGGGGCTTTGATTGATGTTAGAGAAGGAACGCTCAAGATGAGGGTAGATGATGAAGAGGTGGTATTTGATGTTTACAAGGCCCCCATTGAAAATCTCTTATATAAAGATTTATGCATGATTAATGTGTTAGAAAGGGATGAGTGTGGGGTGCCTAAGCCACTAAATACCTCTTTCGAATACCTGATTGAGCATCCTAAGATGAAAACACCAATTTCTAATATGTTAAAAGGTAAAAGAGGTCAGAAATGAATAAAAAAATGGCTCCCAAAAGGTAGTAAAAGAGTGACGGAATATGGTTGAGTTTATATGGGTCGTGCCGCGACACTAAATTAAGCGCTTCTTGGGAGGCAACCCAAGCTAAGGTATGTTTTCTTTTCAGTTTTTTAGTTTTTATTTCACGTAGTCTTTGTTTATGGTTGAGTCACAGGTTAATGGGAAGTCTGAGTACCATAAGTTTGAGCTTGAAGCATGGCAAAGATTGAGTGTAGGGTCCCATGGATCTCATTCATATGAAGATGCTACTAGCTAGGCCTAGAGGCCTCAGGGAGTATTTATATCTCTTACTTTTAAGTTCACTTTGGAGACAAAGTAGATTTTTAAGTGTGGGGCGGGAAAATTCCTAAATTTTGGCGTAATTTAAGAATTTTTAAGTTAGGAATAAGTAAGAAGTTCTTGTTGCTGCTATTTTTTATTACATGATGCAAGAGGGTTTGTTTGAGAAAAAAACATGTTGAATTGTGTGAATTGTTATTTTTGAGACTCTTAGGCTCATGTTTATGACTCTTGTAACTGTTGTCTTAAATTTGAATTCATGCTATTGTTGGTTGGGAGTATATGATGATCCTATTAGTTGAGCATGTGCTATGTGCGTGAGAGATTTTTGTATATTCTTTATTGCATATGATGTCTAGAACTTGCCCGGCATGTGTGTGAAGCGAAATAAAGAATGTGGTTTTAGGAGATGATTTAGGCATTTCTTTGATAGCCTTGTTTTATACCTTTTTTTTTACCTACCCATGTGCATTATCCTAGTTAACCCCTATTGAGCCGTTAACTTTTTCTTTGGCAACCTCATGAGTAGCCTAATTACCTTCTTTGATAGACCATAATTTGATCCAAAAGGCTCCTAAGTGCTTTAATTGAAAAAAAATGAATTTGAGAAAGGAGTTTGAGAAATTGAAGAAAAAGGTGAAATTAATGCCCTAAGGTAATGCTATTGGTGAAAATTGATATGTGGTGGATGATTGTGGTATAATTTATACTAAAAATATTTCCATGATTGTAAAAAAAGAGAAAAATTGATTCTTGTGGTAGTAAACTATGTGTCCACCTAGTGTTTGTGAAATGCTTCAAAGAGATGGGGCAAAAACAAAATGTATGGGTAGATGAAAAAGTAAAATTTGGTTGTTGGAGATTGGTTTTAAATGTATAATGTAGTGTATTAAAGTTCTTAGAGAGGTTAGTCACTATTCTTAAATAGTTCCTACCCGCCCCTTAGCCTACATTACAACTGGAAAAAGTTCTAATTGATTATAAACTTTACATTCGACTATTAGTGGAGCATTACATTAAGGGCAAACCTATGGTTCATTTTGTGTAACTTGTGAATTCTTTGTGAGAGTGAGCGTAATTTGATTTCTGTACCTATTATGTTATAAATTGCATTATTGTGAGTAGTTATAGGTAACTCTCTCTTGTTGTGAGGGCATATGTTTAATGAATGTGGGTGTGTATGATATCCTTGATTGAGCAATATGCATGAGTTTTCCAACTAGGTGAGTCAATTCTTAAGGTTAGGATATTTTGGAGTAGTGTTCATGTGCTTTCAATTGTGTAAATAACATGCTTTGCGTAGAAACTTGCATTTCGTGTAGTCATTGTAGTGCTAGCTTGAGTGTCTTGCATTTAGTAAAAGTGTAGTGTCACCTAAGATTTTTATGCTTAAAGTAAAGAGTTGTTCTATGACGAACAAGGATTTAAGTGTGGGGTGATGGTCTGAGGTGGTTTTATACACTTTGATATCATTATTCTAGCTTATTTCCCCTTGTTATGAGAGCAATTTGTATGCTTAACGTGTTCATCTTGATATAAATAAGCATTTAATTATCCAAGTGTGCATTTACAATATCCAAAGTATTTTTCAAACAAGTTTATGCTTAATTTAGTAATTTAGAGTTCAACCCAGAAAACTAGTTTTACTAGCTTAAGTTAGGTTTGTGTCTAGTTGATCTCGGTGGAGTCTAATGTGTTTAATATGTTTCAAATATTTGAATGGTGTAATTTTATGTGGAATAACTTGTTTGTAATATGCAAAGTTTAATTTGATTAAGTCAAGAGATGAAATAATAAGTGGAAAATCATTGCAAATTTGTCATACCTTAGTCCTAGTTTTGAATTGTTGTTCAAAATATGGTATTGTTTTGATCTTTAATTTGTAGTGTATGATATTGTAGGAGACTTGGTGAACTAAATACAGTGATATATTGTTGATAAAAAGTCTAAAAATTCATTAAAAATACACTTCAAAAGACATGAAAAAAAAGGAGGGACGTCTAACACTTAATCAGATTTTTAAATGCAAATTTCAGTGAGATGATGCAAAGTTGACACGTCACGTTGATGTGGACGGTTCAACGACGCGTCGCGTTGGTCGAATTAAAACAGCAAAGTCAAAGGCGCCGACACAGATTTGGGACTTGTCCCATATTTAATTGAAGTTGCACGCAAATTAAGGAGTTGGAGTTGGAATCTTTTCAAACAATTTCCTTTTGGGATTAGAAACAATTATTTTATAATATATATTTGGAAAAGGTGGGACAGCTGGACCATATATATTTAATTTTGGACAACAACATAAAAGGGGGAAGAGACACACAGTGGGAACATTGAACACGCCTGAACTGTTTTGGAGAAAATACAGAGGATGACTACACGGTTAATTAGGTTTTAATTTTATTTTTAGTTCATAGTTTTTCATATCATGTATTCAATTATTTGAATCATAATTATGAATATTAGTGGCTAAAAATTTCCTTTCCGGGGTTAAAACCAAGAAAATGAGTACTATTATTTTAGATTAAATTCGTTAATTTTGCTTATCTTATTTGGTTGTTTGTTTATTCTTGTTTTAATTATTTTATGGATTGATCACCTATAAAATACACATATTTTGACCTTTTGATCTCGGGAGAGGGAATAGAGAGATAGAACATGGGAATAAACAAAGTTTGGGTTTTTATTCTTTAATAAAATAAAGAATTAAACTTAGCGTTTAGGACAGGGATGTACTTAAATGCCTTATATGATTCATATGTAGGATGATAGCCTTAATTAACTTAATTGGATTATTACATCTCCGCTCAACGATATAGTTGTAATATCCAAATTAGGTAATAGATTATAGGTTGAGAAACCATGATCATGAAATTAACCCTACGAATCAACAACCAAAATAAGCAAATTAGCTGATGAAATTCAATAACATAGTATGATTGTTCGGAGTGCTTTAACCCTGGAATTTTCTCCATTGATTGTTTCAAGAATTTATTTTTTCGCATTATTTATTTTATTTTTAATTTACAAAATAATTCCAAATTCTCTTTTTGGTTACTTTTGCACTAAATTAATCTAGATGGTGAACTAAAATTAAATCGTTGTCAAATCAAGTCTCTGAGGGATCGATATTCGAATTTCTTGAAGGCCACTATATTACTTGGTAGACCACATACACTTGTATGTGCGCTTGGTCGCTGTCATAGTACCTGCTGTCTGGCACTAGGCGCAGGTACAAACTATAGGTTATGGATGTACAATTTCCTGTAAGTCAGCTATCGGGATTTTGAAATTCTTCTACCCGCTTTGTCTAGATGTGATCCGTATGTTGACTTAGTAGGTGTTGGGAGTCAGTTTTTCAGCTCTTCTTCACTCTCGAACATCCATTGATCGTGATGAAGTCGAAAAACATCCCAAACATCCATAATCGCTCTAAAAGTGGCCAAAACACCTTTTTCACCTTTTTCAGGAACTTAGCATAAAAAACATTATTTCCTACAACATATACCCAAAACAGATCATATCTAACAAAAAGGCCTTAGACTTGTAGATTTTTCTTGTTTTAAGCGTCGAAAGTGCTATATTTCTATAGCACATCAAATGTAATGCCAAAGCATAAAAACATGAAAACTAGATAAACAACTGATAGATCTGTGGGTAATACTAACTCATAAGCCACATCCCTAATAGTCTAAAGGATCTCAAAAGGTCCAATATACCTTGGGATAAGCTTGCCCCTCTTCTCACACCTCATCACAGCTTTCATGGGTGAGACACAAAGAAAGACACGATCACCTATACTGAATATTAAGACAGGAAGTCTATGATCTTCATAGCACTTCTGCCAACTCTGAGTTACTTGAAGTCTACCTTGAATAACCCAAACTCTATCCAAAGACTCATAAAGCAAGTAGGTACTTCAAGGTCTAACCTCAGAAACCTCAAACCAACCAACTAGAGAGCGACAACACCTATCATACAAAGCCTCAAAAAAACAATCTCAAATCCACCAAAGATAGATGTTTCTCCCACTTCAAATTCCATATCGCAAATGTGGAGTATATCCTCCAAAACTTAAATAGTTCACTCTGACCGACCGTCGGTCTAGGGGTGTAAAGCTATGCTAATATTAGCTCAGGTACCCAACTCCTCTTGAAAAGTCTTCCAAAAGATACGGGACATAACCATATTAGCTTTGCTTAGATTATTGAGAATAGTCAATCATAATCATTAGGAAACTCAAGCCAACGGTGCTGTCTCATATTAAGATCTCGCTGGGTGAAAAAATACTAAAGGCTATGATGATCTGAGAAAATATTGCCACAGACTTCATACAAGTAGTGCCTCCACAACTTCAAAGCAAACACTATCGCGCATAACTCCAAATCATAGGTAGGGTAATTTCTCTCATAAGGCTTCAAATGATGAGAAACATATGCAATCACCTTATCTTCTTACATCAACACAACACCTAACCTAACACCAGAAGCATCACAAAAGATGGTAAAAACCACACCCTCCTTCAACAAGGTCAAGATAAGAGCTAAAGTCAACAAATCCTTGAGCTTTTGAAAGCTCGCCTCACAAGCGTTGGACAACTGAAAGGAAATTTTTTTCGAAGTCAACTTGGTCATTGGGGCTGCAATTGATGAAAAGCCCTAAATAAAGAACTGATAGTGACCCACTAAACCAATAAAACTCTGAATCTTAGTAGGAGAAATAGGCCTATTCCAATCCTGAATCTCTGCAATCTTGTCTAGATCAACCATAATACCATCCTTGGTCACCACATGACCCAAGAAAGAAATGAACTCCAACCAAAACTCACACTTAAAGAACTTAGCATACAACTTCTCCTTCTTAAATCTCTGAAGCACAATCTATAAATGTTCCTCATGATCGACCTTACTCTACTATGATATCATCTATAAATACAATAATAAAAGGATCGAGTTTGATTGAAAAACCTTGTTCATCAACTCCATGAATGTTAATGGGGCATTGGTAAACCTGAAGGACGTGACCAAGAACTCATAATGATAGTATTGAGTTTGAAATTTTGTCTTTGGGATATTTAAAACTTTAATCCTCAACTGGTGATACTCGGATCTCAAATCAATCTTTGTAAACATCAAAGCACCTTAAAGTTGACCGAACAAATCATTAATATGAGGAAAAGAATACTTATTCTTAGTCGTGACCTTGTTGAACTACTGATAATCAATACACATAGGCTCATTCTTTTTCTTCATAAACATGAAAAGTGCATTCCAAAGACATATACTAGGTCGGATAAATCCTTTATCCAACAAATCCTGTAATTGATCTTTTAATTTCTTCAACTCTACTGGGGCCATCCTATAAGGATGATTATAAATGGGCTTGGTTCCCAGATCAACATAAATATCAAAGTCAATATCATGATCCAGAGGCATACAAGAAAATCCATAGGAAAAATATCCATGAACTCATGGACAACACAAATAGAATCTAAAATAAGAGGGTAAAAAACACTAGTATTATAAATATAGGCCAAATAAAACAAATATCCCCCCCTCTACCAAACAATGAGCCTTAGGGAAAGATATGACTATCTTAGGACCCGAATGAAACACACCCTTTTAAGCTATCCTTGGCACACTCGGCAAAGCTAAAGTCACAGTTTTAATCTACGACAGTATTATAAGGATCTAGCCAATCCATCCAAAGATGAAATCAAAATCTACCATATCAAGGGAAACAAATTCTACCAAAGTCTCACGACTAGCAAAACTTATTACACAAGATCGGTACACCCGATCTACCACTAAAGAATCTCCTACGGAGGAAGATATACAAATAGGCACATTAAGAGGCTAACAAGCAGAATCAAAACCCAAAACAAAATACATAGACACATATAAGAAAGTCGATTGTTAGTCAAATAACATAGATGTAGATCTAAAATAAATAGGGATGATATATATGTAAAAGCATTGGAGGCCTCTGCCTCTGTCCTGGCAGGTATACCATAGCACTGACCATGTCTACCACTAGACTAAATAGCTCTGCAACTACCACCACGGGTACCACTACCTCTGCCTCTTGCACCTCTAGTAGAATCTCTACCTCTCAAAGTCGATATAGGAGTAGCTCTAAAAATACTATGAGGACGATCCTTTTCCAAATGGATAATCTCATCACACACATAACAAACCCTATGCCTAAATCAATAGAAGGAGGTACGACCCAACTAGGATGACCACTCAAAGTTGCTAAAATAAAATACCTACTACTTAAACTCTACAAAGCTTCCTCCATTGGTCTACCATGATATACACAAAATCTTCTAGAATTTATACCTTGAGAAGAGTTACCTTTGAACTCTCCCTGACGGTGTACTTTCTTGGTGCCTCCCTGAGAAGCTCAAAGAATAGACTCAATCATCTTAGCATGATCCATAATACTCTAAAATGATGCCCCATACACTACCATTTGATTCGTATCAAGATGAAAAAAACCGCCCAACCCCTTCATAAACTTCTAAATCTTCTTAGACAAGATAAAAATACTAGCATAATAATATCTAGATAAGGCATTAAAATATGCCTCATACTCTAAAATAGACTTGGATCCATTCTCCAAGTGATCAAACTAATCTCTCATCTGATCCCTCAAATTAAAATACATAAATAGGTCGATAACCAACAAGTTACCTCAATTAATCTCTGGTGAACCAAGAGGTCTATAACTAACAAGTGACCTCCACCAATATCTAGTTGTATCTCTCAACTAATAAGTAGTATACACAATCTATGCAACTCAAAAAAACCAAGATTATGCAACTTATCATGATAATCCATCAAGAACTCATAGTCATTTTTCCCTATAGCACCACTAAATCATGGAGGACCAAAATGAGTGAGTCTCTCAAACCTTTTATAATCCTTAGAAGACATAACAATACTTATAATAATAGAAGGCATAATAAATTTGGCTGGCGTAGAACCTCCCTGAGTAGGAAATATAGAACAAGGTTAATCTCCAAATCTTGGAATACAATACTCGGATACAAGTACTGAAAGAAGAACAGTACTCAAAGTATGTAGAGTACCATAAGTAGATATTGGTATAACAAGAGGTTTCACACTCAGGATCGGAGGGACACCATAGGCACTCACACGAGCACTCTCAAAATGGGACTACAACTTAATCAACAACCCATCTAAAAAAGGGGTAGAAGAACTCTATAGGCTTAGTGTAGGTCCCATAACTCTGATATGCTCAACTTTTGGCTCAGGGGAGATTCCCCTAGTGCTATATCTGGATTGGGCAGATCTTTATGCCTGTTCTCTACCTCGAGTGTACACAAATTGCAACTCGCCCTCTAGACAAAATAGATCATATCTAAAAAAAAGTCCTCAGAAGCTTGCATATTTTTCCTGTTTTAAGCATTGAAAGTACTATATTTATAGCATATCAACAATCTCAACTTAGAACGTTTGCATGTCCTTAGGCAACAAAAACACAACAAAATAAAAATGATGCTTAACTAGGAGAAACTAAGTTTTTCAAGGCAGTCGCTCAACACTTAAACTCAAAACACAACATCCCTCCTCAATTTGAATTTTCAAAACTAGTTGTATATGAATAATGGGTTGATCTAAAAAACTCTTTTCTACTATGTGGGACCTACTTGGGGTTTTAGTTGTCGTCTTTAACCAAAGCATAATAGTTTAATATGGATATCGTTAGACTCATATTGATGAGTAGATTATGATTTTGTTAGTATAATGGGATTTTAAGAATTGTGAATAGAAGATAAACATGTGGTACATGATGTAAGGTTTGTGTTTTGGCTTTGAGGTAGGCTTCTGTCTACTTATCTTCATAGATAATGTGTGATATATATTGCATGTGAATTTGTATGTTAGGTTTGATTATGAGTAGAACGCCTTATCCTTGATTGTGGATATTTGGGGATTAGATATTGGTTTTGGACTAGTAAGATGGTATGTTTATAACCCTTTTAAAATCTTATTTCCTTCTCCTTAATTTAGATTAGCTTGTATCATGAATTTAATATAATACTAAGTTTATTATGTGGTTTTAGCATTGGAAGAATGATTAGTAAATTTTAATCTTATTGGGTAGTATGGTGGTATTGAAATTGTAAAGTGGATAGAGTTTACCAAAATGCCCTTGTTTTTAGTAGAAGTTCCTATCTTAGGCTTAGATATGGCTTACTTGACATCTAGAAGTTGATCTAGATACCTTAGCCTAGTTTGGGGCATAGTATGACTAAATATGTGAATTGAGGATCAAAAGTGGGATTGTCCGACCCACTTAGGTGATGACTTGTATTAGCCTTGTGGACTTAGTTGCGGATGATATGCATAGTTGAGACTATAAAACCTTAGTATAAGGTTACTTCATGATTTCATAACTTGCAATGATGTACGTTGAATTGTGTCTTTGGTTATGGCTATGACGCTCCTCTTAGATATGATGTTGGCCTATAGAGATACTATTTTCTCTTTGAGATAATGTTGGCCTATAGAGATGTTATTTCCTCTTAGATGTGATTTTTGCCTACAGATGTGTTATTTTCTCGTAGGTATGATTGTTAGGCCTATAGAGATGCTAATAATTACCATATTATTGATAACATAACACAACCCTTAGCCCAATAATATGTCTGAAATAATCACCATATTATAATCATGGCCTTAGGCTTGCAAATATGATTATTAATATGAGTTTTGGATACATATATAGGCCTAAGGCCATGATTATAATGTGGTGATTATTTCGGACATTTTATTAGGCTAAGGGCTATGTTATGATATTTATTGAATATTTGAGAAATGTTTATATTATAAAGGATGCGATTATAGTTTATGAATATGCATATATATATGTTTGTATACACATCTCTCGTGTATAGGATGAAAGAAGATGCGATATGATGCTTATTGTTCCATTGATTGAATACTTATGATGACATTAATAGATTTTGTACATTCATGATTATTATATCGGTAATTGATGTAATTCTAGTTGAAATATGATCTTATATCTGTTATTCCTAATTAAGGGTTAAGCTACGTGGTAGCTAGTTATCTATTAGGTTACTATAGCACTTGATGACTTGGTTTATGATGTTGATTAGTTGTTAAAAAATGTGTGTATCAATGAGGCTTGATAATAAGAGATGTTAATAATAAGAGATGACTTGTTAATAATAAGGAATAGTTGGAAAATAAGGATTAGTTGGCAAATAAGGATTAGTTGGTAAATGATAGTTATTTAACAAATGGTGTTAGTTGATAAAAGATGGTTGAATGGTAAATGGTAATGTGTCGAATAATAATGATTAATGGATATGGAGTGATTAGTTGATAATGTTGATTAGTGGATAAATAGAATTATGGTCTAGTGATGAATCTTGACTAAATATTAGGTATTGACTACTTATTATATAGTGATTAGTTATTATCCCATGAATAAGGTTTAGGTGAAGGATATTATTTAGGCTAATAATTATAGATCATATGAAGACTTGTGAACTAGTGGTTTAATGATAATAAGTGTTGGTTAGCTAATATTGAAAAATTAGGAAGTATCGACAAGTTAGATGTTTTATGATGATATGGTCATGATTATGAATATGCTAATAAGCTTACAGATTGACCCCTCATTTTTCCACGGCTTGAGCCCGTGTATCAATTATATGTTTATAAGTAAATGTTTTGATGTTATGATATATTGATGCTCGGTAAGGCCGGAAGATACTGTGATGATATATTGATGCCCTGCAAGGACGAAGGATACTGTGATGATATATTGACGCCCGTCAAAGATGGAGGATACTGTGATGTTATATTGATGCCTAACAAGACCAAAGAATATTATAATGATATATTGATGCTCAAAAAGACTGGAGGATATTGTGATGATATGATGATACCCGATAAGGCTAGAGGATATTGTGATGATATTATTGATACCCGACATAGCTGAAAGATACTGGGATGATGTATTAATACCCAACAAGGCCAAAGGTTGATTATGTTGATGATGGGCACGATGATGATAGTTATGATAGATATGGTTATGATGATGAGATTGTAATATTGATTGTGTACTTTGCATTCACTCCTGCATGCACATTGCCTATAACTAGTATACACCTATGTCTATCATCTGGAATGGAATGGCTGCATAGAAATGGTGAAGAGTGTGCCTTATGTTGTTGTATGTTGATTGAACCTTTCGAGTCTGGGGTAGTGGAGTTATGTATATGCTAGTCTAGGTATTTAGTTGTCCAAAGTATCCAGTTATTCATGATGTTATTGATATTGTTGTTATCATTGTTATGATTATTATTATGGCTAACTAATGACAGATTGGCCATTAATTTGATATCAAGATATGAGATATGTCTACGACCTATGATATCTAATGATGGTGCTATTATATATGATTATTTTATGTCTAGTCATGTAGATTAGAAACCCTGAGAAGGATAACATTAAATCCCGATAGTATTATAATGAGGCCTTAACATGAAAATATGAAGATCTAGGTTTTTCTTTTAGATGACCTCGGGTTTACATGTATATATATATATATATATATATATATATATATATGGCTAGCTATATGAATCTATGGTACTACCATATATTCCTTCCTTTGTTGTTCATTTTGTATGGTCATTTCTTTGCCTTGTATACTACTGTGTGTCTTTCTTTGGGTCTTTATTTGTGTATTGACCTGGGATATATGGTATAACATTGACGTATATTGAATGTAGATATAATAGGATAGTTTATCCTAATATTTCCTTAGTCTACTTATGCTAGACTCTTGGACATAAGCTAGATAGATGTTCCTTATTATTTTATTGACTTGTCATATGATTTCTGGACTCTTGGGTGTAGTTTCCATTTTGTTTAGATATTGTATATATATGGCTCATCTTTGGAGCTTAGTTGGCAGTTGCCTATTGAGTACCATTCATTTGGTACTCATACTATACTTCTGCAGCTTATAGATCATACAATGAGTTATCTCTATTGATGTGTGCATCATGCGGAGCAACCATAGTTCAGAGACTTAGAGTGAGCTCCTGACATTCAGAGTATTACTTATCTCACTCTTGCGTATTAAATAAGTATCTAAGTTGTATTTAGAGATAAGTTGTATCAGTATATTTTCTCTTGATATCTCATTTTTGAACTCTTATTTTATTTAGAAATTCTTGTTTTGATACTACCAGGTTTTGAGATTCTATTGTGTATTTATCTTTATTCCACTTATTTTGCATTCTTTTCCTTGTATTATTGAGTAGTCTGTTACTAGTTATTCTAAACTACGGGTTGTCTTGCCTACTGAGGGGTTATGTTAGGCGCCATCATTAACTAAGAAATTAGGTAATGACAAATTGGTATTAGAACCTAGGTTTCACTGGTGTGTTAGTACAAGAGCTAAGTATTAGTAAAGTCTTACGGATCAATACGGAGACATTCATAACCTATCTTTATGAGGCTATAAGGATATTTTAGGAAATTCACTTCTTGTCCCTTTATCGTGTGTCTATATTCCTATGAACCTCAAACACATTATTTGGCTCTATACTATCCCCGAAGGATAATTTAGCATTATCGATAGATATGGATAAGACTTCAATATATGATTTAAGAGTTCCAGCACGACATCGGACTAGAGAGTTAAATATGGATATAAAAGATCTTCAGTAGCATCCAAAAAGGTTTAGGCCAACTTATACTCCAGTTGAGCTTGTGACTACTTCAGCTTTCGAGGTTCAGCATTGGGAATTTGAGTTATGTTATAGATCCCTCTTATCCATGGATGACATTTGATTCATCGAGCATCCTTCAGAACAGAGTTGGGTCTATTGGTGTTCATCAGGGTTCTTTACAAATTTTGAGTACGAGATTGTATTTCTTGTATGGTCTAGGCATTTTCCTATGCTACATCCTTCTGAGTCGAAATTGGTGCATGGATGTGTTAGAGGGTGAGTATTGTCACTCTGTTTAGCATCGAAGCACTGGATAGGAACTGGATTTTCCTTTTTTAGGATGTTAATTATGAGAAGACCATAGATAGTACAAGTATTAAGACCTATGGAAATGGCAGCAAGAGGCATGCCATTAGTATAGTGCTACAGGTATTTTATTTGAAAGTAAGGATTTTTTGGTGGAGTTCAGCTTCAGTTGCAGCCCATTAGCTCTACGCAGATAGTATTCCAAATTATGAGTAGTTTTCAGATTAGTCGTGATGATCATAGTAGAAAGAGTCCCCATCAAACTTGCGGAGTGTGGTATGGTTCTTCGGGCCATGGCGACCATTCTGGGTTATGAGGGGGCAGTATCTCAAAGTATTCCAGGATCTTAGTTTAGTTGTGTCATGATGAGACACTAGTTTAGAGAATGCCTCAGGTATGAGATAGATGATTAAGCTAGAGTTAACATGTATTCCCTACCAGCCTAGGGTTCCTGAGATAGGTTATGATTATGAAAGTATGGATATAATTGTGGATTTCTCTCAAAATTAGTTGACTAGCAATTTGGCTTCAGTATATGTTCTCTCTTTATTAATACTTCAGGAGTTGCTATGAATATAGAAAGATCGATAATAGTCTAGAGAGTGTCCATGTTATGAGATTTTGAATCATTCAGCTTATTCAGATTAGCCTTGTGATGTTGTGGCATATTCAGATTAGCAAGAACCATGGATTCCCTATTTCTCAACAATCTCCCTCAACTAATGACTACCAACTATTTCATTATTAGATTCAATTGGTCCTAAAATGATGCATAAGAAATGACCACATCATGTCCTAAGGAAAGCCACATTGGCCATCACTAGCATACACCATATTCCTCTCTTAATGACATTTCATCAAACACATAGTGGGCATGCCAACCAAGAACTTGGAGAAAGAGAATAAGAGCACTAGAGAGAAAGCTCATCCTACCAAATCATCTCCACACATATTCAAGGTGTTCATACTATCGTACTTGAGCCACCCACCCCACAAAATAAGAAAAAAGGTTTTATGGGCATTTTGTCAAACACATCATGCACTAGATTCATTTATGAGAGTATTATGAGTTAAACTAGTGAAACAAGGCACCAATGACAATCTAATCATTCCAACAAGTATTAATCACCCTAATAAGCTCACAAAAACCAACTTTACATGACCAACTGTCATGAGGTATCAAGTATTATGTCCATTCCTTAAGAGAGAATTCAAAAGTGAAGTCATGAGAGAGCATACCTTTATTGATTTAAGAGAGGAGAAAAATTGAAGCACAAGTCCAAAAGAATTCTTTCACTTCTTGCTTAGCAATTGTTCTTCAAGAAAGAGATTATGTTGTGTTTGGGAGAAAGACACGTTGGAAAAGAGTTGTAATGAGAAAGTTTAAATGTTCACTATTTTTGGCTCATTTTAAGTGTTTTAAAAAGACTTTGGGCTGACCGGGTCGGGTCAGCCCCATAAAATCCGACCCATTTTAAACATCAGTGAATTTTTAAAAGACCTCGGTCAGCCCCATAAAATCCGATCCGTTTTAAACATCAGTGAATTTTTAAAAGACCTGCATGCCATCTACATTCAACCCATGAATGGACTGCTTAAGCAGTTCCAGCACACAATGGGCTATTACCTATCAGCTAACCTGCTTCCAACAAGGTCCAGCGCAGGTCCAAGTAGTTTACCTGCAGTTTCTCGGCCTAAAACTCATGTGTTTTGCGTCCCTTCTGCATTGAATATGTGGCTGGTCTGCTTAAGCAGTTTTAGCGCATATAGTTGCAGTGAGTACAGCTTCTTGGCTTCAATTTCAGGCTACATGCATCCTAAGTGCGGCTGGCCTATGCCTGGACTGCTTAAGTAGTTCCAGTGCAGGTCTGGATAATATAGCTACTTCTCCTTGTCCTAAAACTTGGCTCCATCTGCGTCCAACATTTCTTTGACCTGTGGTTGACCTTCTCAAGCAGGTACAACACATGTTGTTCCAGCTTAGCCTATGAAATTTTTAAACCAAGTTCTTGGTTCGAAGCTCACTTTCGAGCCTCTGAATCTATCATCTCGCACCCTAATTTTGTGATATTACCAGCACTAATCAAAACTAAGCTAAAATAAAACATTAAAAACATCAAAAATAAATCTTGGTTTGCCTCCCAAGAAGTGGAGTAGTTATAGTCGTGGCATGACATCACTTGATCATCATTTTGGATCTTTGAAGCAAAGCGACTCGACCTTAGTCGCTCTGGGTCCACCCACATAATAGTTCTCAATCGTTGGCCATTTACCATAAATTTCTTCTTCTCATGATCTTCTAACTCAATAGCTCCACTGGGGTAAACATTTGAGATCACGAACATGCCCAACCACTTCGATCTAAGCATCCCCATAAAGAGTTTCAATCTTGAATTGAATAGGAGTATATCATCACCCACATGAAACTATCACTTTAAGATTTTAGCATCATGCCACCTCTTCATCTTCTCTTTGTACAACATAGAACTTTCATAAGCTTTGAGTCAAAACTCATCCAACTCATGAAGTTGATTCACTCTCGATTTTGAAGCATCCTCCCAATCCATATTAAACTTCTTCAAAACCCATAAAGCCTTATGTTCTAACACGACGGGTAAGTGACAAGCCTTCCCAAACACCAATTGGTAGGGGGACATACCGATAGGAGTTTTATTGGCCGTTCTATATGCCCAAAGAGCATCATTGAGTTGCCTTGCCCAATTCGTACGACCAACATTCACAGTTTTCTCAAGGATGGACTTGATTTCACGATTCGAGACTTCAACTTAGCCACTATTTTGGGGATGATAAGGAGTATGAACCTTATACTTTACCCCATACTTATCAAGCAAAGCATCGAAGACTCGATTACAAAAATAAGAGCCGCTATCACTAATATTGCCCTTGAAGTCGTGAACCTTGTAAAGATGTACTTCTTTAAGAAAAATGTGACACTTTCCTTCATTGTTCGGTAAAGCAATGGATTCCATCCTATTTGAGACATAATCGATGGCTACCAAGATATATTTATTACCATATGAGCTCACAAAGGGACCCATGAAGTTAATCCTCTACACATCAAATAGTTCAACCTTGAGATTGTACTTAAGAGGCATCTTATGCCTCATCGAAACACCATATTGTATTTGGCATTGAGGGCATGTTTTGACCATTTCATAAGCATCTCTATGAAGGGTAGGACAATAATATCCACTTTAAAGGACCTTAGCGGTCGTTTGGATCCCACCATGATGACCACCGAATGGAGAGGAGTGATAAGCCTCAAGAATATCTATCATTTCCGCTTCCATGACACACCTACGGATCACACCATCCATACACTCCCTAAACAAGAACGGTTCATCTAAAAAATATTTTTTCACATCAAATAGGAACCAATTTTTTTTTATAATGATTAAGCTCGTCGGGAAGCACACCGCTCACAATATAGTTAGCATAATCCACATACTTAAGTGTGATGCTTCCCAAAAGTGACATGACTAGCTCATCGGGGAAGGTATCATCAATATCAATCTTGCCCCACTTTTCATGATTGGATTCAAGGCGGGAAGGTGGTCGGCTACTTGATTTTTGCACCCTTTTTGATCTTTTATTTCAAAATCGAACACTTGCAAGAGCAATATCAACCTAGTCAATTGAGGTTTTGCCTCTTTCTTTGCCATAGGCTATCGAAGAGTGGTGTGGTGCGTGGGTACAACTACTTTTATTCCTAACAAATAAGGCCGAACCTTCTCAAAAGTATACGCCATAACTAATAACTCTTATTTTGTAACCGTATAATTACATTGGGCATCATTCAACGTCTTGCTTGCATAATAAATTGGGTGGAACAACTTCTTTTTTCTTTGGTCCAAAACTGCACCTAGAGCAACACCACTTGCATCACACTTTAATTCAAAGGGAAATTACCAATCCGGGCTAACTATGATAGGAGCCGACATAAGGAGTTCCTTGAGACAATTGAATGCTTTTACGGAATCATAATCAAACTCAAATTTTTCCTCCTTCTCAAGAAACTTGCACAAAGGGTGAGCAATCTTCAAAATTTTTTTAATGAAGCGCCGATAGAACCCAACATGACTAAGAAAACTTCTAATACCCTTCACAGAGATCGGTGGAGGTAACTTAGAGATCACCTCAACTTTTGCTTGATCCACTTGGATGCCCTTTCCCAAAATTTTGTGGCCTAGAACAATGCCTTCCTTGACCATAAAATGACATTTTTCCCAATTCAAAACAAGATTAGTCTCTATACATCTTTCAAGGACTTTACTTAAGTAAGCGAGGCAAGAATCAAATGAATCCTCAACCATGGAGAATTTATCCATGAAAACCTCCATTGTATCGTCTACAATATCGGCAAAAATGGACAACTGTATCGTTGGAACGTAGATGACGCATCGTATAACCTAAAGGGTATGCGCTTGAAAGAAAATGTGCCATAGGGACAAGTGAAAGTGGTCTTTTCTTGATCTTCTAGGGCGATACAAATTTGATTGTACCCCGAGTAACCATCAAGAAAGAAATACCAACCTTGACCGGTTATCCTATTCAATATTTGATCCATGAATGGCATGGGAAAGTGGTCTTTCTCGGTCTACTAATTTAATTAGCGATAATCCATACACACTCTCCAACCTGTGACTGGGCACATAGGTACAATATTATTATTATTATTATTATTATTTGGGACCACCATTATGCCACCCTTCTTAGTAACACATTGAATCAGACTCACCCACATACTATTTGAAATTAGCCAGACAACTCCTGTGTCAAGCGACTTAATAATTTCCTTCTTGACCACCTCTTGTATCGGTTGATTTAGTCTCCTTTGGTGTTTCACACTAGGAACATGATCAACATTTAGCTTTATTTTATGAGAACAAATTTCGGGAGGAATGACTATAATGTCCACGATAGTCCATCTAATGGTACGAATGAACTTTTTCATAATTGATTTTACGGCATCCACTTGACAAGTTCAAGATAATCCGCTACAATGATTGACAATGTATTATCCTCACCTAAGAAAACATATTGGAGATGGGATGGTAATGACTTAAGTTTGAGTTGAGATGGTTCAGTAATAGATGGCTTGGCGGTGGAATCTCACGATTTTTCAAATCAAGATCCAATTTGATCGGGTTCTTGGTGTAAGATCCAAGACCTATCAATGAAGCTACCACCTCATCATATTCTTCAACCACCTTACTTCCAAAGCTCCACAACACTCCCACCAAAGGTTTATTCACTAGATCTATTTCAATGCTGTTAGCTACCTCATCATCAACCATATCAATCACCGAAATAACTTACAAGTCTATAGGTTGCTTCATGGACTTACACACATTGAAGGATACTTCTTCATTATTCACCCAAAATTTCATCTCCCCATATTCCATATCCACTAAGACCTTTCTGGTAGCTAAGAATGGTCTACCAAGAATGATTGGGACCTCATGATCAATCTCACAATCAATAATACGAAGTCGGCCCGAAAGATAAACCAGTCAACTTTCACCAAAATATCATACAACACACCCATGGGATTTTTGATTGAACGATCAGCAATTAGAAGCCTTATAGTGGTAGGTTTAGGAGAACCCAAGCCTAGCTTTTGAAACACGACAAATAGCATCAAATTAATACTTTCCCCAAGATCACACAATGCTTCACCACTATTATGCTAGACATTATAGCACTACAATTATGGGTTACCTCAATTGTTTCAAAATCTATGACTCGCCTCTTTGTAACCAAGTCCTTCATAAATTTAGCATAACTGGGCATTTCTTGTAAGTCTTCTAGCAATGGAATATTCACCGATAAATTGCTAAACTTTGCAAGGAACTTCTTGAACTTGGTATCATCATCTTTCTTCTTGAGCCTTTGTGGGAATGGGGGAGGAATTTTTATTTATGGCAATGGAACAATTGGAGTTTCATCCATTTTTGGAGTATCATTCTCAATCACCTTTAGAGTTTTCTCACTTTCAACATTTTCTTCAACTACCATTGACCGTTCAACACTTGTATCATTAGGCTCTGGATCATTATCAATTTGCTCTTCTAGCCGCTTTCTCTTTGCATTGGCTTGTTCTTCATTTGCATTGTCATTGGGGTATTCACCAAGATCAACAACATATTTAACAAGAGTTTGACCACTCTAAGTGACAATAGCCATGATGTGAGCATTATTTTTAGGATTGACAATCATGTCACTAGATAATCCACCCTTTGGTCTTGTATTAAGTTGTGTTGAGATTTGGCCCAATTGAGTTTTGAGTTGCTTGATAGAGGCCGAGTGAGATGTCACCATTTGATTTAGATGTGAGAAGTCACCTTTTATTTCTCTCACTATCTTGTTGGTCCCCTCAACACCCATCAAGATCCGAGCAAGTACATCTTCACTTTTGAGTTTATCCGGGTCAATGGAACTTGACTCTTTACCCTTTGCCTGATCATGTGGAGGTATATACCAATCATAATCTCTCTCCTTATCTCTATAATCATGATCTCTATCATGCCAATCTCTATCATGATCTCTTTTTTTTCAACCTTGATTCCCACCTTGCCTTTGGTAGGTAGGGAGGGAACCCCCCGATTGGTTCGACAAGAACTGAGTTTCTTTATCAAGAAACTCTATTTCCTTATCATCATAATCTTTAGCACTCTGAGAAGCAACAACATTAACTTCTTTTGGAGGATCCCCCATCGCATGCTTGGTAAGACGATCAAGTTGTGTCATCGCTTTAGCCATATTTGCATTTTTTTTTTTTATCTTTTTTCTTTTTATCTTGCTTCATAAAAGATGTAGAGGGAGCCCCCAAGGCCACCTCAATATCTCTTGTGTGCCACCCTTTACTTTGCTTGATCAATTGATCTAATAAAGTTGACACAACACCATACGATAGTCTAACAAGAGAATCCCCAATTGCATTATCGACTACTATCTTGATCAATTGATCTAATACCCTATAGAAAATTTGTAGAAGCATCTTATTTGGAATCGTATGATTTGGGCATTGAATTATCTTGTTGTTGAATTGTTGCCAAACCTCATAAAACGGTTCACCATTAAGTTGGCGAAAGTTGATGATTTCATCCCTTAGTTACAATATTCGAGAAGGAGGAAAATATCTTTCCAAGAATGCCTTTCTGAGCTTACTCCATGTACTGATAGATCCCGCAGGCAAAGACCGTAACCATAAAACTGCTTCTCCCATCAAAGAGAATGGGAAAAGATGTAACCAGATTGACTATTGAGATATGTAGGCTATGTCAAATGGAGAACAGACATGAATAAAATTCTTCAAGTGTAGTTAGCATCCTCATGATCTTAGCCTCTAAATAACCCTTTCATTTGAAGCAAATAAAGCATCACGCTAGTAACGTGAAACACTCTATTTTCTTTCGTCGGTGGAATACAAATAGCACTAGCTCGGCCGGCATCACCGAGGTGATCTGCATCATCAAAATATCCATCAACCATCCTGACATTACTACCATGTTGACTCATAGTATGTACTATTATACGTACCTGAGAAAGAACAAAAACATCAAACAATGTAAAATAAAACACTACGGCTAACCCAAAGTAACTAAAAACACTACAAGATCAACGAAATTTCAAGATACCCTCGAAATCAACGATGTGCCTCTCAGACTTACCATCCACCACCTGATCATGGAGGAAACACAGCTTGTTATCCTCATACTGATGATCATGAATCTACTCAAATAGGGAGGACCTGGCATCCACACAATCCAAAATTCTTGCAAGATCCAAAATATCAAGGAGAACTATCAAATTAGCTAAGGATTGAATATCCCGTGCCATAGGCCTCTGAGAAACTAATATGCATGCCAAGCTACCTATACTCACTTCCTTGCAACTCAAGGCATCAACTACCACATTTGCCTTACCTGGATGGTACAAGATAGAAACATCATTGCTTTAGAAACTTCATCCATCTACGCTGTCGAGCTTTCAGTTCTCGCTGGGTCATAAGATGCTGAAGGCTACGATGATTGGTGAAAATCACACAATGAACCCCATACAAATGATGCCTCCAAATTTTGAGTACAAAACTATCGCTGCCAACTCTAAATCATGAGTACGGGAATGGCGCTCATGCACTTTAAACTATCTATAAGCATAGGCGATGACATAACCCTGCTGCATCAAAACACAACCAAGACCAAAACCTGAAGCATTACAAAACACGGTGAATCCCTCAACCTCAACAGGAAGAGCTAAGACTGGAGCTAAAGTAAGACAATCCTTGAGCATTCTAAATCTCAAATCACACTCTTCGGACCATCGGAAAGGAATTTTCTTCCAAGTCAATGTAGTCATAGAGCTAAAATAGTGGGAAAGCTCTCAACAAAGCACTTGTAATAATCAGCCAAACTAATAAAACTGCAAACCTCAGTAGAAAACATAGGCCCAGTCCAATTACAAATCGCTGCAATCTTATTCGGGTCTACTATGATACCGGCTTTAGATACCACATGTCCAAGGAATGACACTGACTCAAGCAGAAACTCACACTTAGAGAACTTGGAAAAAAGCACATAATCTTGCAAGGTCTGGAGCAGAATCCTCAAATATTATGCATGCTCAGAAAAATGTCATCAATAAACACAATAATGAAAGAGTCTATATAGGGACTGAACACACAGTTCATCAAATCCAAGAATGTGGTTGGGGTATTAGTCAGCCCGAAAGACATCACTAAGAACTCATAATGACCATAACGGGTACTGAAAGTTATCTTTGGGATATCCTAGGCCCAAATCCTCAGCTGATGATAATGGATCTCAAATCAATCTTAGAAAACATGGCTGCACCCTGAAGCTGGTCAAACAAATTATTTATATGAGGCATAGGATAATCGGTCTGAACTGTCACCTTATTAAGATGCCTATAATCAATACACATATGCATTGAGCCATATTTATTATTTATAAATAGTACAGAAGCTACCCAAGGGGATACACTCGATCTAATAAAACCCTTACTAAGAAGATCCTGAAGTTGAGAATTCAGCTTCTTAAGCTCAGTAGGGGCAATATAGTAAGGCACCATAGAAGTAGATCCGGTAATAAGATCAAGGTCAATATCAAACTTAATCTTATGGTCAGAAGGAATACTAGGCAGGTCGGTAGGAAACACATTAGAGAAATAAAGTCAAGTGATTAACTCTCTATACAAGTATCACATATATAAGTAAGATTGACTCTCAGCCTCTTAATATAAGTCTTCTAGAACAAACATACAAAATAATCCCCGTCAGCTCATAGCTATCCCCGTCTTGGCAAAATAATGCATGACCACATGATAGTGGGATAACCAGTCCATGCTAAGAATTACATTAAAATCCAGCATATCCAAAATAATAAGATCAGCATAAGTATCAACATCACTAATGGTCACAACACATGATTTGAATACTCGATCCATTACTAAAGAATCGCCCATGAGAGTAGATACACATAATAACACAAATAATAAATCACTAGTTATGTCCAATCGTGGTGCATAATAAGAAGATAAATAAGACTAAGTGGATCTGGGATCAGAAAAAGCAAGAACCAACTTGAGGCACACTAAAATTATACCTATAATTATACCATCTGAAGTCTCAAACTCGGGTCTAGCGAGTATAGTATATAACTGACCACACCTAACACCTAGCTGGGAACCTAACTGACCTCCTATCCTGCAACCTGTGTACCACCTCGAGCACCCTCATAACTACCCGTACGACCTTACAAACCACCTTTACCTGAGGGATAAATTGTCATAGAAGGGGTAGCACCCTGGGCTAAATCAACTATCACCACATGACTAAGGCACTCTCACTAAAAATGACTAGGAAGCCCATAACTAAAACAAGAGTCATGAGCAAAACCAAAAATTATTAATCCAATTGAATAGAGTAACTATCACGTCTAGCACGGACCATATACCAACCTTTCAAAGAATGATCACCACTCTTACCAGGGTGACCACTAGTACCAAGCTGACCTTCATTAGTAGTTTAAAGAGCTATCTAAACTGGTCGACTAGTCTGCTTCTGAGACTAAAAAAATAGACGCCAAGGATACCCAACATGATAACTATCACCTCTAAATTGGGAACTGCTACGGCTCCTACCAAATCTACCTTGGTACTAGGGCCTCTTACAACCCTCATAATGCATATCCTCCATCACTCTAGCATAACCCAAAACCTCAGCAAAGGTCCTTCCTATAATAACTAAACTCTGAGTAGTCATCAAAATAGGGAGTCTCAGTCCTCTCACAAAGAAGCAAATTCTCTTATACTCAATATCCAAAATAGAAGCTGCATGCCTGGCTAACTCATGAAAATGGGCCTCATACTCGACGACTGTTATAGAACCCTGCTCCAATCTATTAAATTGATCCCTCAGTCGATCTCTAAGGTTGTGCAGCATATACTTATCCAAGAATATCTTAAAGAACTGAGTCCATGATAGGGGAGAAGATCCAGCTGGTTTAAAACTTATAAAACCTCTCCACCAGTGTCGAGCAGACAAATCCAACTGAAATATGGTATAATCCACACCATGAGTTTCAAAAAGGCCTAATCCATGGAGCCTATCTTTGCAAGCAGTAAGAAACTTAAATGCATCCTCTCCAAGAGCACAAAAAAACTTAGGCAAAGCTAACCTAAAAAATCTACCCAGCATCTTCTGCTCCTTAGCATACATAGCTGGCTGGGTTACAACAAGCTGAGTAGCCATCAATAAATAACTATCGGCATAGGATAAACCTCAATTATAGGAACTATAGCTGCAGGATGTACTTCTACCCTAGTAGTCTATGCACCATTTGATGGAGCACCACCACCAATACCCAACAGCTGAATCAAGGCATCTCTGAGCAATGAAGAGGGAATATAACCTGTTGGATCCTAGGATAGTCCCTGGCCTACCGCTGGCTGTGGCAGAGAAATCTTTGGCTTAGGTGAACAAATGGGGTTTGGGGGAGGCGGGCCCATCTTGGTCCGTAACTGGGGTTTTTTGGGCATCATTATATCATCAATATATCCACTAGACTTGTCAAGCATCATTATATCATCAATATATCCTACAGACTTGTTGGGTATCATCATATCATCAATACATCCTCCAGATTTACTGGGTATTATCATATCATCAATATGCCCTTTGGACATGCCGGGCATCGTCATATCATTAATATAACCTCTGGACTTGCCGAGTATCATTATATTATCTATATATCCTCTGGACTTGTTAGGTATCATTATATGATCAATATGTCCTTCGAACATGCCAGGCATCATTATATTATCAATACTCCTTCGAACTTATCTGGTATCATTATATCATCAATATTCATCATAACATCAAAATATATGTATAATCAAATCAATACTAAATGCAAACTCCACAAGGGATAGAGTGAAAGATAAGTAAAGAAAGACATACCATTGTACCTCATCATTCATTATCAACATAATATATTAATAGGTGCATGAACATGTATATTTATATGGTATGAACACTCACTACATTACCGGGCTTAACATAATCAGTAGCATCATCAAATGCAAAGCTATAGTTATATCTTCTAGAGCCCCTTCTTATTAGAATGATTTGAATTATCAGCACACAAGAGGATTTTTAGCACAAACATTAGTTCGCCTCTAGGCTTAAACATAATATTAGTAATAGCATAATCCAAGGCTCATATGGTAATTAACTCAATGACTTAAGTGGTACCATAGTCATGAGCTCAATCTATAAGACCTTTCATTGCTATCCAAGCATTATCAATAATTAGCAATCAATCATGCACATCATTTCTAATACCAACACCATGAATAAAACATTTATGAGGGTTAGCCATCACATTACCAAAGGTACATCCTATGCATTTAACAAGTATGTAGGTCACTAATGAAACCACATAGTCCATGCTTAAGGCGGGTCAAGCTCTATTTCTAATACCCTAAATTCCTCTCACAAATCTAAATACTACTTGGGACTAAGATAAGCCATCTATATCATGTCTTATAGGTTTATCAATCCACACTAGTTCTAGGAACAATTCTTCCTCAAGTATTACTCTTAATTCATCCAAAGCAACTAGAGCAATTTCCACAACTATGCACAACTAAGGTCAAGTTACTCTTTAATATGAGTTACAACGTCCCTCCCGTCTAACTAGAACAACTAGAGCATTCTCATGCAATTCATGAGGTAAGAAGTCCAACTAACCAAGGTTCTAGTCTATAAGTCAAATATAACACTTTATGAGTTCAATAGCCTAAATAGTTCAACTAATCCCGAACTTTACCATCTACCTTTCCAACACCTAAAACCTTTCCCAATCCTTACAAAATATTAAAGTCATACTATAATAAAGCTCAATATAACAAGAAGTAAGCCTAACCTACCTTAAATTCAAATATAACTTACAAACCAACAATATTTGCTTTCCCTTTCCGCAAAGCTTCTTCAAGGAGCCAAGCTATCAAAACATAATCGATGTATTATTACAAGAATATCAATACCCATATTACACCCTTATGCTTCTGTCCAAAACTACAACAAAAATTCGTAAGTGGGTCCCACATATAAAAAAAGAATTTTTGAGACCAACCCATTATTTCAATACCATTAAGGAGTTATATCCCTTAAAAATTTGGTGCAAACCAAGAATATTTGGGCTAAAGTGAAGCCCTCATGCCATTTGGGGTTTGGGTCAAATAATAAAGAATTCTACATTATAAATGAAGGAGTCATACCTTAGATTTGTTGTTAATCACGAATATGAAAGTTATTCAAGCTCCCAATCAACATTCAAGACTCAATTTATGGACTACACACTCTATTAGGGTTTATGGTACTCAAAGTAATAGCAAAATATGCAATTCTCAACTAAAAGGGCATTTAAATACCTCTTCCTATGTCCTCAATTCACGTGGGTTGTGATCACAAAATTGCAATTGTGATAACCCCTCTATGATCACAGTACCTTATTCTGCACCAGATGACAGCTAAAACTTGGAATAAATTCCAAGTTTTAGCTTATTCCTCGAGATGCATCTAGAATCCAATATAAGCAAACAAAATATGAAACCAAACTGATTTTGACATTTTGGATGCATCAAAAAAGTCATATTTTCCATTTGAGATTGTTTTGACCATATATGGGCCCCACCCCTTAATTTCCAATTTATCAATATTCTGACCAATAGTCGAAATAAGTTTGGGTACAGCGGGACCTGAATCAAAGGTCTACCCAACCTAAAATTGATATTTTGGAGTTGCTGGCATAGTCAAAATTCAAATTAAATATTTTTTCACTGAGGTGTTTGCCTGGTCTCCATTTGGATCCAACAATGACTTCTAAATAGGAAAATGGTTCTAAAATCTAAACGAACTGCTCGATAACCAAACTATCAGTTTCAGCCAGTCATAAATGACTTGGGAAAGCTATAGGAAAGCTCTAACAATGAAAATAAGTAGAGTCATGAGAAATGACCTAAAAGGTCATTACATATTGGCACCAAACCTAGGCTTTAATAATATCTTTGTCATGACCCAAACTAGGGCTTGGCTATGACTGGTACCTTAAGTCCACCGAGGACCAGAGACCACCCCTTTATCTTCTAGCCAAATACGATATAACACTTCTAGAAGTGATTGGAATCCAATCATATGACAAGATAAAAAGATAATAAACTCAAAGAAATCTAATAAAGTAAACATCAATACTTAATCCCCAGTAACATCCTCAAAGCCTTTACAAATCCAAAAATAATTTAAGTCTAGACATGACCCTGACCCTGACAATGACAATGATAATGTTAATGTGAACTCTTTAATTCTAGTTTATGAAAGGAAACCAATAGAATAATCAACTCTTCAAAAGAATGGAAGCTCACTACAAATGACTAACGAACCGAGTTGATCCACCTAACACTGCATAGAAAAAGTAGGATTGCCTTTGTACCCTGTATCTCATAGGGATACAATATCAAAATATGGTTAGTAGGTTGATCACTAGCACACTCAGGGATAAGGATAAAGTAATGACAATTCAAAAATCTAGTTCAACTCAATGTACGTGTTCACATACATATGTGCATACATATATACTTATATAAAATGATGGGATAGGGAATAAGTCTTAACATGCACTTTAACACTTTATATTGGATTGTCTAGCTTAATCGTCATATATCTATACCCATGGGCTACATGGTTACCAGCTCTTACCCCCTAGTCGGTCCCTAGTACATGTAGCCGCATACGTGTAGCCGCATACGTGTAGCCGCACGAACTAGAGAATAATCTTACATATATACACGCAGGACTCAAACCTCCCAACTATATACTAAGGTGACTTAAGCACCCAATTATATAATGTATTATGGGGGACTTGAACCTCCTAATCATATAATAAAGTGGACTCAAACCACTCGATCATAAGCAAGGTGACTCGAACCCCAAGCTATTTAGACATCTGTGTCGGCAAATCTGGTTTCTAGTATTGATCCCTTAGGATCTCCACTTTAACAACCCAGTTACACAACCCTCTTTTATGCCCCATTAATACAGTTATCATATATTCCCATTCATTGAACCATAATACATATTTAGGCATACACTGTTGGTATCGTCACACCAACTATACTTACAAGGTAACATCAACGTCCCATCACATTTCTATTGACTTAGGAAAATGACTCTCTTTGTTCATTAAATCAAACCATCATGTTTTAATAACCTCTTTATATTATGTGATTGTTCCAAAAATAGTTCAATGCAATTTTACTCATACTTAAAACCATTTTCATGAAATTAGGTTGGGTTATTACCAATTCAATTGTAAATATTAACAAAATTTAGGGAAACCACAATGCCCTAGTTTATTGACCATACCCATGCATTAAATTGATTTCAAAACTGCCATTTAAAACCTAAACAATGCACATGTAAACATGAAACATCACATAAACAATAATCATTTGAAACCCTCATCCCATGTTCCAAAACCAATATCAAAACCACATGGAGAACTAATTTAAAACACATGCTTTTACAAAGTAATAGTTGGGGAAGAGTAACATGCTTGAAATATCAAAAGTTATAGACAGAATTTGCCCTAGGGAGCTCTAATTGATCAGCTTCTTGGAAACCCTAAGTATCTTGCTTGAGAGAATTTGAGTGAGATTGGGAAGTTATTTCAATTTGTTTTAGAGTAATAATAACACCCTAAAGGAATTTTAAGTCGTAGGTCATGATTTGGGAAAAAGGAGAAATATCCAAAGTGTCATTAATTAAAAGCTAAAAAATTATCTCATGTGACTATAAGTCACTATATGACTTATAAGGACACATTACGACTCATCACCATGAGTCCCACTCAAGATAGTAGCTGAAGGACCCTTCTCTAGTGACCCTACAATTCACACCGTATGACTCATCATGTGACCCTATGACTCATAGCGTTCAAGACATAGTCAAGATAGAAACACTAGGGGTACACATTTGTGTGGATACGGATGGGACCTTATGAATCATTTGGAGTCTTTATGACCCATTAGGAGCCACTCATATTCAGGATAAGGACTTGGCTTACCTTTACTGGACAACCTATGATTGGGTTCCTATGACCCACAATGATACACTATGACTCATAGCGTGAGTTGTAGTCAGGACAGTGAGTTCAAAAACTCAAAGTTTCTTAGTGGCCAGCACTTGCAACGTAATACAACTCCAACAGTGGTGCATAATAAGCATAAATATAAGAATAAGTAGATCCCAGATCAAATAAAGCAAGGGCTGACTGGCTGCATACCAAAATCGTACTTGTAACTACAACATTCGAAGTCTCAACTTTGAGTCTAGTAGGTACTGTATATAATTGACCATGCCCTCTACCTAGCTGGCTACTTAACTGACCTTTTATCCTGCCTATTTGAGAATCTCCTTGAGTACCCTGGAAACTACCTCTGTGACATAAGAACCACCTTTAGCTGAGGGATGAACTGATCTAATAGGGGAAATACCCTGAGAAGAAACAACAATCACTCTATTATTAGGTCACTCACGCACCAAATAATATAAAATACCCACAGCTAAAACATACTCCTGGAGCTGAACCAAAACTAATTTATTTGAGTGACCCAGAAAAACCCCCATATCTAGAAGACAAACCCATAGAAAACTGATCACTACCCTAACCAAGGTAATCACTAGCTATCACGCCTCAAATTCCATTGGGGTGGACAGGCACCCATTTTGGGAGAACCAACTCTTAACCATGTACTTTTCATGCATATAATTATGGCATTCAAAGCTTCTGCTAGTATGGATAAGATTCATTGATAAAACAAACCACGTAAGTAAGCCCAAACCTACATATACAAGACTTTGCCGTTGGGGCCACAACATCAAAAGAACACAATACTACCACACTTTCCACATAGTCTGCAAAGCCTCTAAAAGACACTTGGACACTTAGTTAAGGTCAGGAAAAACCCCCACCTTGCTCATAACTACTACACAATACCAAAATATATTATAGACTCAGAAAGCTCTGAATCAACTTGGAGCTCACCAATAGCAGCTGGATGTCCTGTGCTTCTACTGGGGTTGTCTACTAGCTAGAGTACTTGTACCTGCGGCATAAAACAAAGTGTCCCCTACGAAGGGTGTAAATACAAAGAGTGTACTGAGTATGTACGGCATGAAATAACTATAAATAAGACAGGATCTCAACAAAATCAGTTATCAATATATAACTATAAAGATATGGATAGAATACCAACTTTGCTTATGCTTATGGGATCATGTACATTACATCCTTTACATTGCTTTATTCTTCTTTACTTTATAAGATTATATGGCATAATACAAATGACCAGCTGAATATTGGGATCGACCCATGCTAGGTGTTTCTTCCACCCCTGGGATACCACCTAAAAGATATAGACTCACTTCAGATCATTATTTTATCTTTAAAGTTGTTTTGGTGGTCATGTATTAGATTTGGAACTTTAGACCAGTAGCAAAAGGTGTGCAAGTATGCACTAGATGCAGTAGCAATGAGGTCGAATGCAACAATAATAGAAATATAACACATAGGAGCTTAGCTATCATCATGGGTCATGTTAACTAAGAGAACAACTCGTAAGGCTTATTTCTAAAGGCACCCATATCATACTAGTATTTAGAAAGGAAATGGACAGATCTAGTAACAAACACATCTTTAGGTACTTTAACAACTCGACAAGTTAGAATAAGGTTGTTAACCACCTTGGGGCTTGTACACTGTAGTTATGTATAACTTGAAAGGAAGAATGCTTAGTTAGCTTACTTTGTAACAAAGGAGTTAGATTCATGCCAAATAGTAGGATCGATGAACCATACATACCTTGCTGCACAACTGATCACACTTTCACTTAACGTCTTTCCTTTTAGATTACTAATCTACAATACCATAAGACTAGTATTAGTAGCTAATTGACATATTCACTCCATTTAAACATACTAAAAAAGTAACCGAGAAGTAATCCACAATCAACTAATCCAAGGGTGTTCTCTCAACCTCGTTCTTCTCCAATTACATTCACATATGATGTAACTTCTTATAAGATCCCCTTAACAGTTTCATCATTATTGTACTCTTAAAACAGTATATCAAGTGATGTGGGTAGTAAACTTAAGCGACATTCCATTTGATGGTGTACCATTATACTCTTCTTTTACCTTTCAATGGAAATTATTCACACCATTCCTCTAACGTCAACCAAGAATCCCCCAACATACATACATAAAAACGATCCAAAACAGCCCCAAATACCCCTTAATATGGCAATGAGAAATTGAACTCACCATTCCTTGAGTTCTTAACAACAGCATATACACAATCCTCAACCAACACACGTACATAGGAAAAAGAAAAAAATGGACAGTAGCCATACCTTAATTTCAGTGGTAGTTTATTCCCTTAATGTATCAATATCTTGATCCCTTTACTCACAAACCAAAAGTGAAGAGAAAAATCTCTTAATGATCAAGGATAAAGGGACTGCCAAACTTAAAAAGGGATATCTTCAAGTTTAATAATGGAGAACATAATCCCTATAGTATTCTTAAGATGTGCTCATGATTTTTTCACTTACCTTTAACTTGGAAGGAAGGTTTCAAAATAACCCTAGTGGAATTTTAGGGCTGCTGCATAGCTAAGAGAGAACAAGAGAGAAAATCTTGAAAGCTGTTTTTTTTTTTGGCTAGTTAAAATGAGCTATAAGGGCTGGTTTTAATCCCTTTAAAAAGAGCTGCTCTTGGCCGAATTTCTTGGTCATTTTTGGGCCATAATTTATCAAGTAGGTGATGCACCTACTTTCCCATTATATTGGGCCTTTGTGGATTAAAAACTATTGGGCCTTGGCTACCCATTCTCCTTCCTTTCTCTTATTTAATTTGGGCCAGAATTAACATAAGTAGGTGGTAGTGTATTTGGACCAATAAGCTGGTCAAGGGATCCTTAATAGGTGATTCACCTTCTTAGTTTTTAAGTTGGTCAAAATTTCAAAGTAGGTGATTCATCTACTAGCTTAAAATAAGTCAAGCAAGCACCTCAATATTTTGTTCCATTTTAAGATCAAAATGCTTATAGTTAAACTTAAAACTTGGTCACTTCATCCTTTAGATTCAAATACCTATTTAAGGGCCCAAGTTTATATCCTCTCATTAAAGGTAACTTAATTATACCACGTTTCAGTACATGTGGGAACTCCTCCAAACCTATCTTACTGCCACCAATCACATAGGATATCCGAGCCCATTACCTACCCCATAAGTCCATATCAAGTGCCACATAAGTAGAACTAGTACACACAAAATATAGGGTGTTACACTAGACCTCTATCAGAAATTTAGAGAGCTGCCTAAATCACTAGGCTGACTCTAAGGCTGATAGGATAGACGAGGAGAATACCCATCATGATAACCACTACCTCTAAATAGGGAACTACTATGGCTCCCACTAAAACTTTCTTGATATCTAGCCCTCTTATCATTGCCTTCTTAGGCCTCTTAATACACCTCCTTCATCAATCGAGCATAATCTAAAACCTCAGCAAAAGATCTACCTACAACAACTAAACTCTGAGTAGACATATGAATAGGGAGCCTTAACCCTCTAACAAAGCAATAAACTTGAACATACTTAGTATCTAAAATAGAAGTCTCTTGCTTTGCCAACTCATGAAAATGAGCCTCATACTCTATAACTGTCATGGAGCCCTGCTCTAATTTAGAGAATTGATCCCTCAAACAATCTCTAAGGCTGTGAGGCATATAATTCTCCAAGAACATCTCGAAAAACTGAGTCCATGCTAAGGAAGAATATCCAGCTAGTCTAGAATCTATATAACCTTTCCACCAATGACGAGCAGACAAGTCCAATAGAAATATAGTGTAATCCACACCATGAGTCTCAACAAGGCCCAAACCACAAAGCCTATCCTCCCAAGCAATTAGAAACTCATATGCATCATCTCTTAGAGCACCAAAAAATCTAGGCGGAACCAATCTCAAAATATACTCAACATCTTATGCTTCTCAGGTGGGGGTATATCTAGTAACGGAGGTGGGGTGGTGGCGGCGTAATACAAGAGGATGCATCCACTGCTATCTTAGTACGCCTCTACCTCTCAACAGCTATAGACTCAACCAACTCATGTCTGGCCCTTTTTAGGGCTTGATCATATGGAATATTAGGATCCTACAGGTCCCCCACATATTCTCTCTTAGTCCTAATAATGGGAACCATATCATTATCAATCGCAAATAGGTCAAACTATCTGGGTCTAGGTAGGGGTACGAACTGTACAATTAGGGGTATGAATAGAGGTATGGTTGATGTATGACTCTTAGTCGATGAGCGCACCTCGACTCTAAGTATATCCATCTCCTTTCTCAAAGCTCCTAGATATGGCATCTCAATTATTGTGAACCTGTCTACTATAATCCATTTCCTTTCTTAAATCTCCCAGATATGGCATCTCAATCGTTGTGAACCTGTCTTTTATACATCTCTCAAAAAAATCAATACGTGCATGTATATTAGCATGTAACTGTGATATAGCACTTGTGTATGTAGACTCCCATCGATTCTCGACCATCTCTAGTCTGTTTCGAACCCATGGCCAGATCTGCTCATACAAAGTAGCCACCTTTGTCTTTATATTCTCTAGTAGTCTAGTAGTGGGTTTCTGACTATCCACTAAGGTCTGCAGATATGCATGAGAAACTAACACCATATTTGATGCAGCAGTTGAAGTAAATGTGTGAGTGGTCCCTAAAGATATGCCAACTGGCTCTGAGGTTGAAGTCAGGGGCGATTTGGATGTTGCTGGGTTCCCTTCACCTTGTATAATATCCTCGAGGGTTTCTCTCTTCTCCCCTATCACAAATCCATACCTACTCCCAATCTTCTCTTTATACATTGCTATGGTCTGCAGGTACTGATGGGCCCTCAGACTAGGATGGAGGTACTGTAGCAGCACCATTAGGTCTTCTAGGAAGGGTTGGGCCTGTAGGATCCTCCATTTTTTTTATTTGCATAGTGGCTATAATTTATACTCTCGGTATCTTTGGTACACCAACATCGTCACAAAACTTCTGAATAAGGCAAGAAAATGGCAAATTTGTCTTCTCCCAAAAGGTTCTATCATGAATCTCATGCCGAAGAATGGCAACAAAGTTGATATCATACCTAACCATCATACTAAAATTAGGAACGCTCTCTTCTAAGTTAATAAATTATTTGAAGTAGTTAAGAACAATCTGTATCTGATGATCAACAACTAAAACTAAGCAGAAAAAGTAAATAACGCGTTACTTATCATGCACTGTCCTTCGATCCAAGAGTTCTCATTTCCCATAGATGAAATATAGTCGGCGATCTACCTAGCCATCTAAACTCTCTCATGTCTATGCTTAACCACCCTCATAATCTATATCTCATGTGCGACTCTCAATGTAATGCCTCGATTTTCTGAACCAAAATGCTACACGGTGCTCATGACCTCGAAGGACCACAATCTAACCCATGACTGATATTTTTACCTATAAACTGCATAATATCTCATAAAATATGCGAAAACATAAACTGTAAGGCCATAAGGTTCAATACTAATACATATTTGAAAAATATGGTATAGCAATACCAAAAAAGAACATAAATATTGAAGTCTGAACATCTAATCTGACATCTAGTCTGAAAGCCTATAACTAAACTGAATAAGGAGTTAATGGGATATGTCCACAACTAACTCCAACTACTGAAATAAACTGAAAACTGAAATAAAAATGAAATCATCATGTCCACAAAGGATGAGGATTCACGTCTAGCTCTGACTACTGATCTTGGAATCTACTGCTAATTTGGAGCTCATGCCTCTGAACCTATGGTATAACATTAGAGAAAGCACCATAGCGCAAATGCGTCAGTACATCTGAATGTACTGAGTATACGAGTGAGGTAGGCTAAATGCAAAGGGTTATATGCATGAAAAATAATGACCGATATGGACGTGAGAGTACATACATGCATACATAACTGTAACTGAACTCGTTGAGATACTGACTACTGAGTCTGAATACTGACAATATGAGTGTACTGATAATGAGATTCTGAAAGACTGAGTTTACTAATATTGATATGTAAATCACTAATAAGTGATAGATCTGATACTGTATTACTGAATACTGGGAGACTGATACTATATTACTGATAAAAGAATGATTGTTTCTGACAGTTTGAATTATGAAGAACTGGTCTGATTGGCTGTATCTATCAGTCCTGAAGCTGAGTACTGATAGCATGAGTTCTGATAACTCTTGTGATTGATAGCATAAGTGACTATATTTGACAGAGCATAAATCTAAAGAAAACTATCTGAGTTCAATTTTATTTCTGAGTTGATTGTATCTGATAGTCTTGATATACTGAAATCTGAAGAACTATCTGAGTTTTTACTAAGGCTGGGTCACTATAGCTGACAGTCCTGAAATCTATAACTAAAACTATGGGAAGTAGTTATCTAACTGACATGCCCTAAATACGATATAATAGCTAAGTTGGGGTCCAATCTCTTCCCCGACTAGAGGGGTGTCAATACCGTGACATGGGTAAGGACAGCCTATTAGTGACCCTTATCTGGCGGTTACTCAATGAGAATGGTGGGAACCCTAAACTGACGGGTTAAGCTACCTCATCAACCCTAATCTAACGGGTTAAGATTTCTCAACCTACACTGGCTATGTAGTTCTTGAACACAAGGATAACTACTAAGAATCACACCCTGAACTGGCGGTTGAGTTCCCATCCTTGGGTTTACTCGGTGCTAACTTCTACTCCCATCTGAAGGACACTGAACTGAATAACTAAGCTAAATTGAATTATTGAACTGAACTGATTAGCTAAATTGATACTGATTAACCAAACTGATACTAGTGGTATTGTTTAGTTGAGCTAAACTAAGTTTACTGGATTCCAACGACTGATGGAATGTATTGAGTTTTGAGGACTGGTCGAGAGTACCGAAGTTACTGAGATTGACTACGAATACTAAGGTTGCTGAGGTTACTGAGCACTGAGATTACTGAGATTACTGGACTACTAAAATTACTGAGATTTCTGAGTTTTCCTGGTCACATGACTGACTGAATTCTATAGATCATGGCTTGACTGAGAGTATCGTGAAAACATGACATGGCTCTAGGCACATAGCTTTATTTTTTAGGCACAAGTACCCCCAGGACTCGATGGAAGGAAACTGACACAACTTGAATTTCTTGAGTACACGACCATCAATAAAAATCCATAATACATGAGTGGGGGATTTCATGAAGTACATGGTCATCATAATATCTATTATGAATAGGAATTCTTATAATCAAGTGATAAATCTCATATTCTAATATCATGGGCATTCCAACAATATATAATATTCATAGCAATCGCATGGAAACCATTCAAGCGTAAGGGAACGGCAACATATAATGTTTAGTTCATATTGTAATGATTTGGGGATATTATACTTCATGTATTTATTCAACATCTCAAACATGGATATATTTTGTGTACATAATTTATATCTCCATTATCATACATACTTTATACCACAATAATAACAACACATAATTTGCATGGAAATTCATATTGGAGTGTATGACTAACATGAACTTGTTATTTAGATATCATGAAATCATGTAAATATGAAGTTCTAACATACTAGGCATTTTATCGAACACCTTGCAGGCATTCTTTAAGGCATAGGTGAATTTCATACTTGCATTCTATCAATCTATCTGAAGATCATGTTTTTCAACTAACAACATAACTTTCATGAGATATATAGTCACAATACTATTATATAGCAAAACAAACAAGCATCAACATGGGTATAATCATATCACCACAATCAACCAAGCTTTTGTATTTTAAAGATTGATTCGTGAACTCCACAAACGAAAGGAATCTGTAGATGAACACTACGCATACCTTGGAAGGGAGGTTCTTGATGATTGACGGAGGAATTTCCTTGAAATTGGATCTTCAATGCTTAATTATGCAAACCTAGTTGTTTTTCTCTTTTAGTGCTCTTGGATGATGAGCTTTGAGATGTTAATAGGGTTGTAATGTGTTCAGAAGCTATATATTTTATAGGGTTAAGTTTAGGGATGTGTAAGGAGTGTTAGAAGACTTAATTACCCTCAAAATAACTCAAAACGGAGTGTTTATGGCATTGGAACTGACTTAGGTGGTGCCTAAACAATCGCCAAAGTTTGGTTGGGTGGAGCCTAACCAATCGCCTATCCTTACTGTCTCTCACAAAAATGGGCATAAAATTTTGCTCGGGTATTGGATTAAGGCAAAATTGATATCGTTGGAAAGACAATTCAATTATCTAAAATTTGGTGGGTATAAATATGCAAAAATACCACATTAACATTGAGTTATACTCATTCAAATAGGACCCTTGCAAAATCGAACACTAAAACTTGATGGATTCAAAAACTTTTAGCTTGTATTACCTTAAGTGACTCATATGAACATGCTTAATGTATCATAATCTATCTTATCTCTAGGATACTCATTGTAAGTCATGCACTAAAATGCTACTCACAGGATAGGTGGTTTCATACGTAGGAAAAATGGTTCGTCTCCTAGCTTAGAAACATACGGGGTATTACACTCAATCTGTATTCACACTTTATTATGGATGTTGGGGCAATATATTCTTGACCAAAAAGAATTCGATAGATAGATGTCACTAAAATATCAATCCTGACCCCTCTCATAAGGGTCTGCTTAAGTTGTGGCTTCTCTATATCTCTCATTAAACCTATTGATTTGTGCATCGTAATAAATACTATGGCATGTTAAGATGTATAAAACTCTCATACCAAAGTCGAGTTCTAAGAATCAAGTGGTATAGTCATCCACTCTAACTAGTAATGATCAAAGGCTACCCATAAATGTGGTACTCTACTCAACCCAGATTTCTCAATCCTGCGCTCATAAAAAATTAGCCTCTTAGGCTAGCCGATTTCTAAAATATGACTATCTATATCAAATAATATTTTCATTCCCTCCACACACCACCTTAGGTTATCCACCTCAAGAGGTACCTCTAAAGCATGTGTAGGGGAGGAGCTTTATCCCTACTGTGCTGGCGCCTCTGCATCTAGGGCTAGAACCTTATGCGAAGCCTGCCTTGTACCCTTCACAGACTAGGGTACTTTTGATGACTTCTCCTTATCTGATGTATTAGATTTATCCTGGGACCCTTTCTTAGACTGAGGGTCCTGTGTATTTACTACTGGTGCTGACTCATATTTGCCTTATCCTCATCATCATCATCACTTGGTAGAGAAGAGTGTGGGGGTAATCTCCAGGCCGACTTTATCCTTTATTGGGCGAGACCTGCTTGGGTAGCCTAGATAGCATAAATAGCCTCGGTCTGAGACCTATGCTGGGTAAAGAATGACCTTCTTCCCTACTATATATTCTCAGGCAGTGGCTCTTCCATAGTTCTCAACATAATAGTCTCAGCTAACTGGCGCACCTGGCCTCTAGTCACTCTACGTGTTACTCTAGTTGTAGCTGATCTAATCTATGTAATAGAGTACTCTTTCACTAAGCTACTGGGCTCGGGTGACTCATCCCATCTCCTTGATGCAACAACCTTCTGCTTTAAAGCATTAGGTGCCATGTGTACGTAGCACGAGTGGGACTTGTGACCTTGATTAGTTGGTCACAAAGTCCCTTTTCCTGGAGAATTATAAATGTAGAAATCCTACTGTATTCTGGGTAAGTCCATAAGCTATACACCTACAAAAGAAAAAAAACAACTGAATAATAAAACAGAGGGTTGCCTCCCACCCAACTCTTAATTTAATATCGCAATATGATATAGCTGTGTTGGTTACTTAGAATTGACAAACAATCCCATGGGTTGACTCTCATACAATGCTTAATTTAACATTGCAGCATGATGTAGGTATCTTGATTACTCAGAATTTATCAAGATACCCATAGGAATATCCTCCTAGGTTATCAATAGAATCTATTATCGAAACCACCCTCATGTCGGTTGGTTGCTTTATTATTTTTCAAAAGTTGAATGTGAATTCCTAGCCATTGACTTTGAACTTTAGCTCCCCCTTCTCTATATCACCCATCACTCTATCTGTGTCCATAAATGGTCTCTCCAATATAATAGGCATCTCGATTGAACCTTACAATGCAGAATGACAAAGTCAGTTGGAAAAATAAAGTTATTAACTCTCACAATGACATCAAAAAAAATGCCCACGGGTCTCTTCTCAGTGCGGTCAGGCATCAATAGCTGCATTATAGTCAATTCATGAGGGCTCAATCCTAATTTATTGAATACAGCCAACGACATCAAATTTATGTTGGCTCCTAAGCCACATAAGGCTCTCGCAAATTGGGATGACCCAATAGTGCATGGTATAGTGAATGCTCCGGGATCACCCTTTTTTGGGTAAAAGATTTAGTCATGACTACACTATAGTGGTGCAATCCACCAATATCCTTAAGAGTAGCCCCTTTCTTCTTTGTAATCAGTTGCTTCATAAACCTGGCATATCCAGGCATTTGCTCCAATCTTTAAGAATAGGGATTTTCAAGCTCAACTCTTTTAGTATCTCAATGAATCTCTTGAACTTTTCTTCCACTCTCTTCTACTTTAGTCTCTAAGGAAAATATAGGGGTTGCCCATAACACCCTGTATTTTTTGGCTAGACATTGAACCATCGTTCCTACATGTGTAAACTCTAAACCCACAATTTTTATTTCAACACATGTGTCATTATTATTATACTAGTATGAAGAGTGCTTATTAGGTTAAAAATGTTAATAGGAATCACTTAGCACAAAGTTGAGCTAAGAGCCTTTTAATTGGCCAAATTTTGGTATTTGATTCTCAAGGGTTAAGTTTGAATGCATATAACATTTTATATATGTGTAATTTTGCATATCAACATACACCAAATTATAGATAATTGAATTAGCTTTCCAATGATATTAATTTTGCCTTAATCTGATATCCGAGCAAAAAGTTATGACTATGCTAAGGCCGTACGTCGCATGGCAATTGTAAATAGCCATTGGATGAGTTGTGCTATTGATGTGCGCTTCCCAACCTCAGGTGTGCTATTAGAGTACATTGTACAACCTCAGGTGTACTTTTGGCGTGCGCTGCACAGCAATAGCAAAGTGCTAAAAGTTGCTTCATTTTTTACTTAAATTAAGGGTGTTGATGTCTTTTCACACCCCTAAACCATCCCTAAGCATTATTAAATGAATTAAGGGGTTTTAAAACACATTATTTCCACTCTCTTAACCCCAAAATGCCCAGTATATGACTCAACACCCTTCACCACTTCCCAAGAACCAATGTTAAGTTTCATCTCTCAAGAACTCAAGGATTCAAGTTCTAATTTCAAATTTTTCTTTAAGAATTCATCTAATTGAGGTATGTGGGGTATTCATCAATGGATTCCTTTTACCTATTGAGCCAAAAACCTTATTTTTGATTAAAGTATTAATTTTTCTCTAATTATGATCAACTTCCATATAAACTATGAATTTTATCCATGTTTTCTTGTTACTTTTAAGTTCAAGCCAAGATAATAGTTTTATCCCATATGAATCATTCTCCTACATGTTTAAAGTTTTAAAACCCTAAGTCATGTTCAGTTGGCATCACGTCAAATTCTCGAGTTATGATTTAAACTGTATAAACATGATATTTTCCTAAGGTTAACTCATTCCCATGTTTACATTTATGAAATTTATTAGACTATTGAAATATCTCATGTTTCAGGTCTTTGAATTATGACATTATGTCATAGTTTTTAAGTATTTCAATTAAATTCTGTAATCATTACACTAGTAGGTTATGAACACCTGATACCTACTTGGTTACTTACGTTCCAAACTATTTAAGTAATGTTTCACTCAACTCATGATTTTATTATTAAAGTTAGTTTGTTATGATCATTTTGGGAACTATCAGTTTACATGTTTATAATTATGTCATAATTTGTATGTATTGTTATTTTCAAAAATACCATGACCTGAGCTTACCAGTTATCAATGCATGCACCAGTTAGTATTTTAGTATCTTTCAATTGGGAGTAGGATTTAGCAGTGAGTGGTAAGTGTGGGTTTAGCACATCCTACTTCCCTACGTTCCACCATAGTTTTAGGGGCCTCTCTAGAGAGTGTTTCCCCTTGGCCAATATGGGCTCAGTTTTGTGATCACTCTAGTTTAGGTTCTACTTCAATGTCAAGGATAGAAATCCCTCCTCAATGTGGGTTAGACATTGGATTCCATGATAGATCACATGGTTTATGTTGGTTACATGATAGCTCCCATAGTTTCAGTTAGTATTCCATTTATCTCAGTTCATGTTTTCTTAACCATGTAATCAGATTTTAGTAATTATACAGTTAGTTTTGCAAATTATTCATGTTATTTAGATCATGTCAGTACACTATACTTGGTCTTGCATTCTCAGTTTTACATATTTATGGTTTCATTCTCTGTATTTATACATGATCCTTAGCTTAATTTTATAGCATATTAATCTTTACATGAGATTTGTATAAAGTATTCATGTTTCTACTGCTTCCCGGCATATAGAATTATCTTCAGCTCATGATTTATAAATCTCACTATGAATTACAATTTTCATATGCAACCATGATTTAAATGAATATTTCAGCAAATAACATATGTCCTCAGTCTTAAAGCACGTGTTAAATATTTCCATGATTTAGTACATGTCTCCATATACTAGTACATTCCAATGTACTTACCATATATATGCATTTGTGACTATATCCTTCGTAATATAGGTGCCAGTTATAGCTCATACACTAGGGTTAGACAGTTCTTAGCTTTTAGCCAATAAGTGATGAGGTCTCTTATTTTGGGAACTCTAGACAGTTGTAGTTCATATACTGTAGTTCATATACTGTAATGTTATCATTCTTATGTATTATTTATGGTAGTTGGTGACATGTCCCATTTATTTATAGTCAGTATAGTAGAGGCTTCATAGATAGTTAGTCAGAGTCATGATATGTAATTCAAGTTTCTTTCTTTAGTTTTATTATGCTGTAAACTATATAAGTATTACATTTATTCAGACATTATCATGATTATGTTTCCACTCAGTAAATTTAGTTTTTATATAATTTAAATCTGTTGCTCAAGTATCATTCTGGTACATGGCTTATCTTGGGATCACTTGTGGTTCTAAGCACTGTGTTATGACTAGTGGGTAGCCTTGAGTTGTGACAAACTTGGTATCAAAGCAGAAGGTTCAAATGTCTTAGAGTTTCTATAAAGCTGTGACTAGTAGAGTCCTACAAAATGGTACAGAGACATCTGTACTTTTCTTTGAGAAGTTATAGGGAATTTAGTAAATATTTCCATTCTTTCATGTCTTAGATCGTGCTGTAGAAATTTTCTCAAATAAACTTATACAGATTCTCATCATGCTCCATTCATGTCAACTCTGTCTTATTTTTAAGATAAAAAAGAGTAAGACTTAAATTTCTATCGATAGAGTTTTCTCATACAATCTCTATATATAACTATAGGATTGCATGTTGGCTCAAAAAGTATCCAATCAGTTCCTCTATTTTCAAAGTATGAAGGATTTCATTCATGATGATACAAAAAAATGTACATCACTACGATAAAAAGGGCTATTAGGGACGAGAAAAATGATCCCTAAAAGTCTATTTCTGGTCCTTAAAAGTCAATAAGGACGGGTAAAATCTGGTCGCCACTCGTCCCTAAAGGCTCCATCGCTAAAGATCAATTGCGACGACATTAAATTCTCGATCATTAACGATTATTCGCGACCAGAAAAATTCTGGTCCTTAGAATGCTTTTAAGGACCATATTTCTGGTCCCTAAACATAAAAATTGATTGGGGTGTACAATATTCAGGGACAAGATTAACTGGCCCTTAGAGGTCTAATGCGACCAAAAATTTAGTCCTTAAAGAAAGAAACAAATTCTGCTCCCTAAAGCTCTGTTTACAATTTAAGCAAATGTACAGTAGTTTTAAAGAATGTTTTGCTAAGATATTATACCATTTCAAAGATAGATAATCTCAAATGCACATATAAATAGAGTTATCACTTGTATTGATTATAAAATATGTATTAACATCACAAAGAACCAATGCTACAAACAAATATTTAAGGAATAGTACTATAACATAGGTCATTTGCCCACAAAGGCTAACATCCTTCGTACATATTCTAATGTTTTGTTCAATAATCCTAGAAAAATGACCAATAATTTGTCAACTTGTTTGAAATCATCATAATTCATAGCAATTGAACCTTTAAATCTTGTGTGAAGCTAGTTCAGGCCTTTTCTCTTGTACCTACAGTAAATGTAAATAGTAGCAATTGAATCATTTCAAGCATAAAAGAAATCACTAGTTTTATCAATATCCAGCTGACACTCGAACACCACGAATCAAGATAAATTCTATATATGCAGCAGCTATTCATACACTACAACATAATCTAATCAAACTGGATTTGCTATCTATTACTATATTTCATGACTATCCATATACAGAGATTAAGGTGAAAGGTAGAGAAAAACTGACATTATCATACTGCAGTTCAGTTCAGTTCAATAGTAAAGAGATTTTTTTTGGTTGAGTATACGGCATAAAAGAGATACAATTTATTCTCATTAAAATAGAATAAGCTTTGCAGGTGTTAACAATTAGATTTAAATTGGTGATGGCACTATTCATTAGCTGAAGGACACAACTTGAGAGATTTTTTTTTTTTGGTTACAGACTGAGCGATATTGATGTGACTCTAGGGCTAAATACAAATATTTGTTAAATGATCTAACAAGATACACTATCGTGTGGTATTAAAAGTTTTCAAGTCTTGCAAAGATTGCAGATGAGGGAAAACAAACCTGCATCATTTCCAGTAGCTGAATAATCTAGATCCTGCCAAGAATACAATAAATGAGGAAAGCACAAATCAGCAGAGCACATAAAATCTCTCATCAAAGTAAAGAAATGTATAAATATTCAAGCCCATTTTAACAAAAACAACTAGCAGATAAAGAATCTAGTAGTTTGGAAAACGAAGAAAAATGGGATAGAAGGTAACCTCCAATGTCCATGTTCATCTACATGAAGTCAAGATCTACACTCATACGTATTGCTACTTGCTAGAACTTTTTAGATAGAAGTTATTCAATCAGGCATTAATACGTTGAGACCTAACATAAGGCAACAACCTTGACAAAACCAAGATAGATATAGATACTCAACTTTGATAAAATAGAGAGGTACTTAATTAATGACAGGTATCGATCTTGAGGCTTGTCATCGGAGAAGTATCCTATCCACTGTACAACCATCCTTTTATTGTATCGCCTTCATATGTATAACCATCCACTACTATATGTGGATCTTCCATGACATCCTGAAAGTGTTCAAGTCAAAGATAAAAGCATCAATCATATAGGATACACAAAGTACACTAGATACGAAGTATCAGCTACCACAAATTAGCATCTCAAGGTTCTAAGTGATTCACCTTATTTTGATAATATTAATCACTTAAAGAACCAAAGGCTGGCAACATCTTTATAGCTATTTTTACGTGGTGAATAATCCCCTTGTAAGGAGGATCCAATTATTTGACTTTCTAGTACAAGCTTCTTCTCCTTGATCTTTTGAAGTTCTTTTAGGCACAGTTCGTGCTGAATCCTCAATGCTTCTATCTCTTCTTTTTGCTTTGCAAAAATCTCCTCCTGTTCTTTCCTTTGATCATTCTTTTTCTTGGATAATTTATATGACACTTCAGCCTAGGACAATATAACATCAGTGACAAGAATGTATTAAAAAAATATGAAATTCTATCATAAAGTATTAGTGGGGAGAAAGGCATATGATCCTAATTAAGGTCATGTCCTCGGTAAGCTGAAACTTACCAAGTCATTTTATTGTTGAGGCTTCAGTTTCCATTGAAGCAAGAAATAAATGTTAAGAAGGGAGTATAATTAAAGTTAGTATTGAAGAGTTTCCAGAAAAGGAAAGATTCTTTTTTTAAACACACTAAAAAGGAAAGTAAGATAAGCAAATCAAAAAGAAGGGAGTATAATATAGCTGAAAAGCAGGCTATTGAAATAAGCTTTTGGTTTGTGAAACCTAACCTTTTCATATTTTTTGAGGATTTTGGAGAATGCAAACAGGTTCATATAGTTGGTATCAGTTCATCCAAGGATTAACAAGCCAAATGCAGAGAGCCATTAAAGGAAGAAAATAATTAAATTGAAAGAATTATTTTGGAAGGAAAGTAAGTGAAACTTAAGCTTCACTACCTGAAGTGTTTTAGATGGCTAAGTTTTTGATAAAACTCAATGAAAACAAGCTTCAGCCTATGCTCAACCTGCTTTAGTTCCTCTTTCTTAATGGAACACTTTGCTGGTTATCGAAAAAGGATGCCACAACCCAAATCTTCAATATTTAAAATGCCATGATTGTCAATGAGAAGATTAGAACCCTTGATGTCCTGATGCAAAACACCCCGACTATGGCAATGATCAAGTCCACTTAAAAGCAACCACATGTAACATTTGACCTATAAGAAACAAAATAAGATTCAAACTTAGTTATTAGACTTAAATTATGCTGTGCGAAAGAAGAAATTATTATATTAAGAAAAGACTAACGTCCAACAAACAATGCATTGAAAATAACCTGCGGCTCTGTAAATTTAATGCTAGAAAGAGCTGCTAGATCGGTGAGATCATGTTCCATGTACTCAAATAAGAGGTACAAACTACAAGATGTTCTTGATACAACCAAGCCTTCCAATTTGATGTATTTGGATGATCAAGCCTTCTCAGAATAATAATCTCCCTTCCCATAAATTTGATACTTTTAGGATCCATTTTTCGAACCTCACTTTTTTAAGCACAACGAGTTTATCATTAACCAGGTCACGAGCTTGTATACACTACTATAAGTCCCTTGGCCAATCTGGAAGAACAATATGCTATTACACAACCAATAAACCATTAATTGACAACACTAGCGCACGTTGACAAGGAAACTAGATAACAAAGGATAAAATATTAAATGCCACAACCATTGAAATGCAATAGATGGAATAAATGCTGAATCAGCTAAATCAAATTCTAGTTATGATCGTGGCTGTTCTATAATTTGTTGGATGGTTATCCATCAACTTTCACTATAATTATAGTAATATAAATCTATGAACTACAGAACTAGTATGTTCCAATCTGCACCTAGCCTTCCTTAGTTAAATCGATAATAGGCACGAGACTATTCTCCCTCAATGGGTGTATAGAACAAAGGGGACAAAAGTACAAGGTTCTAATTTAAAAAAAATAGAGAAGCGGAAGAAGGTATCTAGAGTTAATTGTATAGTTAAGTGCATCAGTATGACTATTTGACAATCAGCTTACCGTTAACTTTCTCATAGTGATCGTCCCCAACCTTTTTAGATCTATTAGGCTTCCTATCAAATGAACCAACTCTTATATCACCATTCTTCAATTTCTCTTTTACCCTAAAACTCTTTTCTCTCTTTGAACCCACAACTGATGCCCCTTTATCTAACTCTCTCTTTTTTTAGCCGTCCCACCAATCCTTGACTGATCGAGAAGGTTTGCCACAAATACAACCCATTATCAACAAATGATAGCCAATCAAAGACCCTTCTCCGCAGTTGCAAGTTACTGCCTCACAATACCTGCTTAGCAAAAAAACCATCTTTCTAAGAATTAATCGAACAATGACAACTTAGAATTCCAATAAAAAGCTCTCGCACATTAGAACTTTAAAAAGAACACTATGAAATACCAAGAACTCGAATCATATAAAATGCATCGAGAAACAAGATAATAACCCAAAAAATCTCAACTTTTTCACAAAATTTGACTACAAGTGAATACAAATTCCAGAATACCTAAAACTAGAATCATATAAACCACATAACGCCACTACCTATAACCCAAAAAAGCAAAACCTTTTCACATAATTCAATTGTAAGTAAAAGATTCCAGAATACAGAAACCTAAATCATATAAAATGCATAGAGGGACTAGCTATAACCCCAAAAATGTCAACTTATTCACAATTCAATGGCAAGTGAAAATCAAGATTCCAGAATACCCAAAACTGAAATCATATAAACTTCATAGAAAAAGAACCTCAAAAAAGCTCAACTTTTTGGCAAAATTGAGTGAAAACGGAGATTAGTGAAATCAAACAAATGAAATTGAGAAGAATTAAAATTAAACAAGCAATAGAAACAAAATCGAAAATAGAAGAAATTGAGAAAGCATAGAGATTATTAGATGAATGAAAAATAGACGAAAATTGAGAAAGCAATAGAACGAAATTGAAAAGATCAATACGAACAAAGTTTTGCATCCAAACAAACAAAATTTAAGATAAAACTTACCTGCACAGCTCTTAAAAAACCAAGATTATGCGGCAAAATCCAAAGGGAAAGCACGCAAAGAAGATCGTGTAATAGAGAGAATTTCTTCGATAGTGCAAAAATAATAGGGCAAATTGTTGATTGAATAAGAACACGTTTAAGCTATTGGTATATTTTCAAGAGAATTAATTGTAATTAGATTTTTGAAAAGGCAAAAAAATTGGCATTTTTGCGCCTATGTATTATTTTCCCGCTGAAGGATCTATTACCAATAGGGATGAGTTAAAAAAAATTAGGACCATATTTTATGCTTTTGCAAAAAAATACATAATTAAGGACCAAAATATAATCTCATCGCAATTGATATACTTTTAGAGACCAAATTATTAACTCATCCCTAAATGTTGGTCTTAAATAAACCTTTTTATTGTAGTGCATTGAGCCCAAGTCATATGTGCCCTCAGATCCCTTCTCATAATTCTATGACAACATATGATCTAGAGTTAAAAGCATGAACCTAATAGTTTAACAGTAGTAAAGTGGGGATATTGTTTATTTGGATTTAGTAAATTATGTATCCATGGGGCTAGTTGTATGAAAGGTGAATCAGTAGGCTTGAAATAGTGTATGTAATAATTTAAGTCTATTGATGCAAAGTTAAGTATGGTGGTATGGTTATGATCTAGAGGTGTACCCATGGTGATATGGGATTGTATTATTTCTAAGTTTTTAATGTGTGTGCTTAGATATTAACCTTGAGTTGCTGGTGCGTATGAGGCCAGTAATGTAGTATATGATGTTCTTACCTTCTAACTTATGGGTTATAAGTTGTTGATGTTGGGTATGTCGGTGTAATGATAATTCTTATAGTTTATGAAAAAATATGAGTTTAGAGATGTGGTATTAGTAGGCTGTAAAGGGAAAAATGCAGATTATGTGTTTAGTAAGGTAAGTATGTTGTCAAGAAGGGTGTAAGTATGTGATGACTGCTAAAGCTAAGGAAAGTTAAGGATGGTATAGATTAAAGGAGTGTTCAAGAATAAAGTTAGTATGTTTATTAAAAAGTTTGGGAATATACATGTTAAGTGTTAGAATTTAAGTCTAAATCTTGGTTGATTGAGCTAATAAAAGGAAGAGTTGAAAATCTAGATGGTGTTAACTCAGGGTATGGTGATACTCAAGAAGATTCTAAGTTAGTAAGTATTCAAGTTCTTATATGATAACTAGTGGTGCTATAAAAAGTTAAGAATTATATCTCAGAAGTAAGTACTAGCAGTGGGTTTTACACTTTTAGGTGTAGTCTTTCAAGGTGATTATCTATATGTATTATTATATATCAAACTCTAGAGTAAAATGGCTACAGTTTAGTTTAGAGTCTATTAAAGGGGTCCATAGACTTAGAATGATGGCTTAAACCTAAGGGTGAGGCGATAGAACAAAGAACGAAGTCAGGCTCTTAGAATCTAGTAGTGATGCCAAGGTACTTTAGAACATTAGTAAGGGAGGAAAATGCCTGACTCATTCTTATCTTAGTGCAAATTTTTGTACTTCAGTCATCATGAAATCTACTCAAGCCTCACAAGTTATCTCCATGATCATAGCTCATATTTATACATTTTTCATAGAATCATATATGCTTCAAGTTCCGAGTATAAGGATTTCTAGTTCACTTAGCAGTACGAATCTTATTCTATGAACTCATGAACTTCAAACTCATGACTCATGTATTCATGCTTTGCAGTCTGTGCAGTTCTAGGAGCTCGTGATACACTCTTAATGATTAGCAAAATTAGATTATGTCATTTAGGTCCTTAGGTTAGATCTCTTTAATGAATTTATTATATTGATATTGTATTCCTCAGGCCTCAATTAAGGTTCCAAGTTATGCATAGTATCCTTCCATGATTCAAGATCGCGTGTTCTAACCTTTCAGTGACCTCTCCTTATGAAATAATAGTGGTGATGTGAAATTGCTTAGATAGGAGAGAGCAAACGTTTCATGTTAAGGAAAGATTGTTGTATGCTTGATTTATCTAAGGCTATAAGTATGAAGAAAGAATGAGGCAAAACTTTTTAGTATATGTCATGGTTAGTTGAAATTTCGTGTGTGATTTCTTGGGAATATTACATGAATGTTGTTATTGATAGAGGTATTAGAGAATATAGGAAATATGCTTTGGTGGATTTTTTTGCCTAGAAGTTTATATGTGGTTATAACGATAGGCTTGAATGTTATGTTGGTGTATAATTGGATGGATGCATTATGACCTAGTGAATTCCTAGTAAGAGGTTGAATTAGTTATTGAAATGGTAAGAAGAATTATTCTTGAGATGGGAGCTGCGAAACATGCATGAGGTATTAAATTCATGGCTTAGACTGGTAGTACGGTGTTGTGTATGACACCGTACTTAAACATGGTAGGAGTATGTAGTTTAACTTAGACTTGGGCTAAAGTAGTTATCAATACCCATATAAAAATTATAAATTGAATCAAATAACCATGGTATTTAAGGGGACAAGTATGATTGAGAAAAGATTTAAGAAGTATGGCTAAGTTTGAAAGTTAGAAGTTGCCTTACCTAAGGCATTGTAATTCTATTCTAGCTTATGTTTCATAGGCCTATATTACATGCTATCGAGTTGTAGTTATGTTGCGATTCCTTATTCAGATAACTTACTTAGATCATGCCTAAATATTGTTTTGCTCCCAAATTTTGATAGAACTTTTTCGAAAGTGTATTAAAGGTAATACTCCAGTTGAGTATAAACTTTTAGTATGATTTAGTCTGTATAGACCACAATTCATTCTAGCAGTCAAACAGATAAGCTCCTATAGTTATCCAACTTTCCATCGTGTCTTACTATCTGAAGTTTCATGAGTATGACTATTCTATGAGGTAAAATATTTGCATCCATGCAAATTGTGTATTCAGTTCAGTCCATGCAGCATGTCTATCATCTAGATACTTAGTCATGATTCAGTTCATAAGTGCTCAGTTAATGATCTCATTGCATTCCATCTCAAACATGGTAATACCTATTATACGACCTTGGTCCGTTATCTCAGGATTTGTGCCTACATAATGTACTTGGCGATGCCATGAAGCCCTTGCTTCATTGATTCCTATATGTGTATTGTTGAGGGATAATTCCTAATGAGAAGTTACATAATTTATTCCATCCTCAGTAACTCTTGGGATTTTGTTACATCAGTTATCACTTTGCAGTTCTATATGTATGATCATATCATGAACATTTCAAGTGAGTTCTAAACTATCAGCATGAATCAGCTCCTTATAGTTAATAAAGTCAAATTAGCTCAAAAATCAGTTTCATGATGAAACTTATAATGTTCCAGCTAAGATACATCCTTTATTATGTCTATATTATTCCACACTTCTAAGTCTTCAACAAGTTTCTATCCATCATTCAAAGATGAATGATTCCCTGGGGAGATAATGTAACAACCCACATTTTTAGGCTAGATATTGAACCCTCATTCCTATATGTGTAAACTTGAATCCCATGATTCTTATTTTCATACATGTGTCATGATCATTATCCTAGGGTGAAGAGTTCTTATTAGGTGAAAAATGTTCATAGGAATTACTTAGAGCAAAGTTGAGCTAAGAGCCTTTGATTCAGTCAAATTTTGTTATTTGATTCTACAATAGTAAACTATGAACGTGTATAACATTTTTCAAATGTGGAATTTTGTATCTTATTACCTACTAAATTATAGATAATTGAATTAGCTTTCCAATAATACCAATTTCGCCTTAATCCGATATCCGAGCGAAAAGTTATGACCATGCTAAGGTCGTGTATCGCATGGCAATCACAAATAGCCACTGAATGAGGTGTAATATTGGTGTGTGCCGCACAACCTTAGGTTTTCTATTGGCGGTCACCTTACAACCTCAGGTGTACTTTTGGCATGTGCCGTATAGCAATAGCAAAGTGCCAAAGTTGCTTCATTTTGACTTAAATAAGGGCATTGCAATCTTGTCACACTCCTAAACCATTCCTAAGCATTATTAAACAAATTAAGGGGTTTGAAAATATATTGTTTACACTCTCTTAACCCCCAAAATGTCCAGTATATGACTCAAAACCCTTCCCCTCTTCCCAAACCAAATTCAAGTTTCATCTTTCAAGAACTCAAGGCTTCAAGTTCCAATTTAAAATTTTCCTTCAAGAATTCATCCAATTGAGGTATGTGGGGTATTCATTAATTGATTCATTTCACCCATTGAGCCCAAAAACCCTCTTTTTAATTTAAGTATGAATTTGCTCTAATTATGATCAACTTCCATGTAAACTATGAATTATTTCCATGTTTTCTCATTAATTTTATGTTTAAGTCAAGCTAATAGTTTTATTCCATGTGAATCATTCCCCTACATGTTTAAATTTTCAAAACCCTAAGTCATGTTCTGTTGGCATCATGTCAAATTCTTGAGTTATGATTTAAACTATATAAACATGATATTTTCCCAAGGTTAACTCATTCCCATGTTTACATTCATGAAATTTATCAGACTATTGAAATATATCATGCTTTGGGTCTTTGAATTATGACATAATGTCACTATTTTTAGGTATTTCTATCAAATTTTGTAATCATTCAGTGCTGGCAGGTTATGAACACCCGATACCTACAAGTTTACTTATGTTTCAGACTTTTTACGTAATGAGTCAGTCAACTCATAATTTATTTATTAAACTCGGATTGTTATGATTATGTTGGGCACTATCAATTTACATGTTTATGATTAATTCAGAATCTGTATGCACTATTATTTTCAAAAATACCATGACCTGAGCTTACCAGTTAGCAGTGCATGCACCAATTATTATTTCAGCGTCTTTTAGTTGGGAGTAGGATTTAGCACCGAGTGGGAAGTGTGGGTTTAGTATATCCTACTTCCCCAAAAACTTTGTGCCACCGTAGGTTTAGGGTCCTCGCCAGAGAGTGTTTCTCATTGGCCAATATGGGCTCATTTTTATGACCACTCCAATTTAGGTTCTTCTCCAATTGCAAGGATAGAACAACCCTTCTCAAGGTGGGTTAGACCTTGGACTCCATGATAGCTCACATGACTTATGTCGGTTACATGATTGCTCTCATAGTTTCAGTCAGTATTCAGTTTATCTCAATTCTGGTTTTCTTGACCAAGTAATCAAATTTCAGTAATTATACAGTTGGTTTTACAATTTATTTATGTTATTCAGATCATGTCAGTACACAATACTTGGTCTTGCATTCTCAATTTTATATGTTCATGGTTTCATTCTCAGTATCCATACATGATCCTCACTTCAGTTTTACAGCATGTTAAGCTTTAAAAAGCTTTGTATGCATTGTTAATGTTTCTAATGCTTCCCACCTTATAGAATTGTGTTGACCTCATGATTTATAAATCTCACTTTGACATATATTAATCACTTACAACCATGTTTTAAATGCATGTTTGAGCAAATAACGTATGTCCTCAGTTTTAAAGCATGTTTTAAATATTTCTATGATTTAGTGCATGTCTCCATATACTCAGTACATTCCAATGTACTGCCCACATATATGCGTTTGTGTCTATATAATTCATAAAATAGGTGCCAGATGTAGCTCATACACCAAGGTCATACAGTTCTCAACTTTCAGCCAACAAAGTTCTCCTATTTTATGAACTCCAGACAATTGTAGTTCATGTATTGTAATGTTATCATTCTTATGTATTTATTTGTGGTAGTTGGTGGCATGTCCCAGCTATCTATAGTCAGTATAGTAAAGGTGACAGCACCCAAGCACACACACAAGTGTACGTGGTCTTATCAAGTAGTAAAGTGGCTTCAAGAAAGCCCAAGTATCGATCTCACAGGGACTTGCGTTCGCTGCCTATCCAATTCTAGTTAAATAATTGAGAAAAAGTAAATAAAGAGGTTTAAGAATTGTAAACTAAAAAGAAACTAAACTAATGAAGAAAAGTAAATGACTTAGGACAATCAATGGATAGAAGCCCAGGGTTAAGGCTTACGACCAATCATACTACGTTGTTGAACTTTATTCGTTAAATTTCTTATCGTGGTTGTTGATACATAGGGTCAGTTGCATAATTATGGTTTCCCAACCTCTAATACTTTACCTCAGTTGAACCTTACAACTACATCATTGAGAGAGGATGTAATGATCCAATTAGGTTATTTAAGCTATCTTCCTACGTGTGAATCAAGTAAGGCATCTAAGTACACCCTGTCCTAGATGCTAATTCAACTCACTTATTTTATAAAGAAACAAGAACCCTACTTTGCTTATTCCATTATTTTATCTCCCTATTCCCTCTCCTGAGATGACAAGGTAGCTAATCCATAAAATAGTTAAAACAAAAATAAACAAGCAACCAATAATGATAAGCAAATCAACTAACTTAATTCAAAAAGACATAATCATGATCTTGGCCTTAACCCTGAAAAGGTAGTTTTAGCCTTTAATGGAAATATTCATCATCCAATCCCTTGGATAGATTATACAAACCATAAAGAAACTAAATTAAAGAATGATAAAACCTTAAAGGAAGTTGTGGTAGCCTCCAATGCTCCAAGATGTCCAGAAGTATGTAAAAAATGCGATATAACATGTATTTATAGTATAGAGAAAGCCCAATCCATGTTGGAGTTGAAAACCTTCAGTTATTGAGCCCAGGAGTGGGTAGGGTTGTGCCTCTATATCGCCCTACCTCTCTGGATTCTCAGAAATTTTTCTAAGGCAAAGGGGGTACAGAAATGAGTCCGCATCGTGGACTATTCGCCTTTAGGACCACCACACACCATGTGGTTGTAATTTTGGGCATATTATGAATCCATTTATGTTTTTCAAAATTCCATTCGGCACTTCTACAAGCAACATGTGCCTTAGAAATTCAAGGGGTTCAAAAGTGCATCAATCTGCATATTGTGCCTTTATTGAGCGATTTTGAGCCTTTTTGAGTTGTTTCCACTTGATTTGTAGCCTTTATATACTTCATATAACATCATAATCCATATACAAATCATCATATATCATTAAACACAAAAATTTAAAGCTTAAAACAACACAACATCCAATACGATGAACTAGAAATATGATCTAAGCCTAGGCTAATTTCACTTTGATCCTTAACTCATTGTTTTGATCCTTGTGCATTATAAACAAGTTTTTTCACATATAAATACATAATAAAAACATTAGGAACTCATTAAACACATTATAACCCAACATGACTAGACAAACACCTAGCTCAAGCTAGTAACGCTAGTTTTTCGGGTTGAACTCTAAATGAATCTTTAAAGCACAAACTTGTTTGGAACTCACTCATAAAATCATAAACACATGCTTTAACATTTTGATACATATTTATATCATTATCAATTCATATATAACATGAATAATCCTCAAAACAAGGCTAAAAAGGCTAGAATAGTGACACTAGAATGCATAAATACACCCAACATCAAAAGGCTTCATAGATAGTTGTTAGACTCATGATATGTAATTCAAGTTTCTTTATTTAGTTTTATCGTATTGTAAACTTTATAAGTATTACATTTATTCAGATATTCTCATGATAATTTTTCCATTCAGTAAATTTACTTTTTATACAACTTAAATCTGATGCTCAAGTATCATGCCAGTACATAGGTTAGCTTGGGATCACTTGTGGTTCTAAGCATCATATTACGACTAGGGGTTGCCTCAAGTTGTAAAATGGTCATAGAATTTGTCTCACTTTTGGCTCAATGACCAAACTATTACCTTTGTTCTATCCAACTTTATCATTACCACTTGTTGCCTTTTCTGAGTCCGCAACAGGTGTCTCATCAATAGAAACTTCATTATGCCTTGACTCTTTTACACCAGGTAGTGGAGGATCCATAGCATCTATACCACTCCTTATGGTAATAGCAAGAACATAACCATTATTTTTTAGATTTTGATTAGTGTTGCTCGGAAGGGTACTTGATGTAATACCTCGTATATTCATAAGCTAGAAAATAAACCATTGTTCCAACGTGTAAAACCTCTAATCTTGTAATTTATATTTTAGTACATGACTTACAATGATTATCCTAGTGAGAAGAGAGCTTATGATATGTTAAACGTGTTCATAAAAGTCACTTAAAGTAATGGAAGATAAGAGCTTTTGAATCCATCAAGTTTTAGTGTTTCATTTCACAAGGGTCATCTTTGAATGAGAATAACTTAATTTATATGTGGTATTTTCATATATTTAGACCAACCAAACTGTAGAGAATCGAATTAACTTTCGAAAGATACCAATTTTGCCAAAATCTGGCAACCGAGAAAAAATTTATGGCTTTGCAAAGTGGAGTACGTCGCCTAACAAATCACCTAAGGCTACTGAAATGGTTATGCCATAAGTGCCTCATAACATAGCTTATGCGATAAGTTGAGTGTTGCCTAGCCTAACTTAGGCGATGGGCAATGCGCCGCCTAACCTAGCTTAGGCAATAGGCAATGTGGCACATACCTTATGGCCTAAGTGACGTAAACACTCAATTTTTGAGTTATTTTGAGGGAAACTAAGTCTTTTGACACTCCTTAAATGTCCCTAAACTTAACCTACCAAAATTAATAGCTCCTAATCATATTATAACCCTATTAACATCCTAAGTTCATCATCTAAAAGCACTATAGGAGAAAAATAACTAGGGTTGTACAATCAAGCTTGAAGGTCCAATATTTCAACGATTTCGTCACAATAAAGGTATGTGGAGTTTGAACAAGAGCAATTCTTTTGCTCTTGTACCCAAAAATTAAGTTTCTAATGGATTTCTTATGATTTTGAATATAAGGTTTACACCCAAAGTATCTTGTTGATGAATTTTAAGCATGATGTGATTGATTTATGAAATTTTATGGTTTCCTTGAGTTAAAGAAGGCTCTTTTGTGACTTTGAATACCATGAGCATGATTGGAGACATTGTTTATAGTTTTTTTCATTGAATTGAACATGATATTGTGATTTGAAGCTATTACTTTTATATTATTAAACTATTTTAAGAAAAGTTTTTGAAGCATAATGATTTATCATGCATTTACATGAGTTGGATATATTGATACTCAATTATATAAGCAGTATATGATCTTTGATCCTCATATGAGTTTTGATATCCACTTCACAGAGTTATTCATATAATGATTGACTGCATAACTGGTTTTCCAATAAACCCTTATATGAGTTTTAATATAGATTTCTATGAGAGGAGCATAGCTAATAAAAGGGAGTAGTATTTAGCACCGATTTGGGTAAGTTACTACGGTTTCATACCCCAGAACTACGTGCCGCCATAGGATTGAGACTTTTGGGCCTAAGGTCGAGATAGTGATCACTAAGTTGAGGTTATACTCTCTGGAAAAAGTATGACACCTTCCCAGCATAAAGTTTCTTCCTTATGAGGACAAAAATATTGGACTTCATGTAGATCACATGATTTATGTCAGTTAAGAGAACCTCCCTAATAGTAATATTTTCAGATTAGTTTGTTAAAGTATTTTTCCCTCAAAGAAAGTATTTTTCCCTGCTAGTAAAATTAAATGAACAGCTTTTGAGTATTTTTCTCCAAAGATTTTGGGAGCTAAGTGCAAAGGGTCACAACTTAATCAAATATTACTTTACTTAAAATTTCATTTTCAAAGCTACAAGTCTTAGCTTTCAAATGTAGAGTTGAGCTCTTTCTCGCTTATTCTATATGTTTTGAGAAGGTAATAAAACTACAGATTTTTGAACTAAGTATAATGACTCGCAAGATTTATGTTACAAGTTTTACTATTCATGACTTATCAAATTTATTCAAGCTATGTGAGTCATTTATATTTCACATGCATTTGTTTTATAAAATAATGATGTTGTTTATGCATACACCCCCATATAAACAGTATATCCTTAAAGTACTGATTCACATATACGTCTGTGTGCTATATTGTCTTATAAAGTAGGTTCAAGTGCTCAGTCTCAGCAGCGATAGTTATCTCCGAGTACCTTGATCCACTCTTCCACAGTTGGTTAATCCTCATGGTCTGAGGACCTATTTTCCCTGATTTCAATCGTCATAGTAGTTGGTTTAATTCTTTTCAGTTGAGTATGAGTAAATTGGGGATCTTTCCTAATGGATCTCTAGTTCTTTAGTAGTAGAGGCTTTGTTAGACTAGACTATTAGTTGTGTTTAGACTTTTTGGTATTTTGCATTTGAAAACAATATTTATTCATATTTTTGTATGGACATGATATGACAGTACCATTGCTTTGCCCTATTTGTCTTAAAGTAAGATCTAGATTCAGTAATAAGCTCAAAGGGTTAGCTTGGGGATACTTGTAGCCTTGAGCACCGTGTGTTGCTTCGAGATAAGATTTTGGGGCATTACAAACTTAGTTTCAAAGTCTAAGGTTTAGAGAGTCTTAGGGGGTCTGACAAGCCGCATTACATAGAGTCTTGATCATCAGTATAAAGTGTGCCATATCTATAAGCAAGAGGCTATGAAGCATTTTAGAAAAAAAGTCATCTCTTTTTTTTAGAATCTATCGTGCTCATATCTATCTCTATCTACTATTGACTCATGCTCTTTTATAATAGATAATACCTCCCTGTAGAGCCTACGCTCATAGGAATAATAAGCCACCTCAACCTATAGATCCTATGAGTAAGAATATGTCAGCCCAAGCTATGACTGCTATTGTGCAAGCTAATAATCAGGCTGCTGTTTTGTGTCAGCAAGGGGGTGATGCAGCCGCAGCCAGACTTTGTGATTTTATGAGGATGAATTCGCCCAAATTCTTTGGGTCAAAGGTAGGTGAGGACCCACAGTTATATCTAGATGAGGTGAAAAAGATCACCCAAGTTATGTATATAATTGAAGAGAAGAGTGTATAACTGGCCTCTTATTATTTGAAAGATATTGCTTATGATTGGGTGGTAAAGTGGAGAAAGAGTAGAGGGGAGAATGAAGCTTCTGTGACGTGACAGGTATTCCAGGATACATTCTTGGATAAGTTCTTTCTGTTAGAGATAAGGAAAGCAAAGGTAGAGGAGTTTATAAACCTGAGGCAAAGCTCCATGACAGTAAAGGAGTATTACCTTAAGTTCAACCAGTTAGCTAAGTATGTTATTGAGTTGATAGCTGACACCTGATCAAGTATGAGTAAGTTTGTGACTGGTGTATCTAGATTAGTGTTGAAGGAATATAGGACTGCCATGCTCAATAAAGACATGGACCTTTCTAGGCTGATGATGCATGCTCAATAGATTAAAGTAGATAAGATAAGGAAGAGAGATAGAGTAAGAGATAATAAGAGGGCTAGATTAGAGTAGCTTAGGTATGGTCAAGCTAGATCCCATGGATGGAACTATCCACAGTTTTAGAATCATTCGTCTATGCCTTCACCTTCTTCAGCCAGTGCTCCTACACCCAAAAATAGGTAAGAGTAGTGGGGTAAGTCTTCGATGTCCAGATCTCAGAATAGTGTAAGCAGAAGACCTCGTTATCCACCATGTGCTAAGTGTGGTAAGGACCATTCCGGTGAGTTCTTGGCTAGGAAAAGGGGTTGTTTTGGCTGTGGTAAAGTGGGTTATATTATTATAGATTGCCCGCATGCTAGGTAGAGAAATGGAGATATTCGTTCTCAGACTTAGGATAACAGTGTACCAGCTTCTCCAGGTCGTCCATCCTCTCCTCAGGGCGCTTCATCCAGTACTGCTGGCGGTCGCACCAAACCGCTTCTATGCCTTTCCATCCCACTATAAGTAGAAGGATTCACCAGATGTTGTTACTAGTATGCTTCATGTTTTTTACTTTAATATGTATGTATTATTGAACCCTGTTAAGTTTTTCTTATGTGACACCATTGGTTGCTGTGAATTTTGAGATAAACTCAGAAAAGATCCTTGAGCCTATTCTGGTTTCTACTCTAGTAGATGAGTCAGTTGTTGCTAAGTAAGTGTATAAGAAGTGTCCTATTACCGTGCTTCATAAGGTCATATTTGTAGACTTGATAGAGTTAGATATGGTTAATTTTGACCTTATTCTGGGGATGGACTGGCTTTATTCTTGTTATGCATTAATAGATTGTCGCACCCGTGTAGTCAAGTTTTAGTTTCCTGATGAGCCAGTTTTTAAGTGGTCTGGAAATTTTGTATCTCCTTAGAGTCACTTCATATCCTACCTTAAAGCCAGGAAGTTGATATCTAAAGGTTGCATCTATCATTTGGTTTGAGTTAAAGACACTAAGTTTGAAACTCTAACTATCCAATCAGTCAGTATAGTTAATGAGTTTCCTAATGTTTTTCTAGAAGATCTCCCAGGGGTACCTCCTGATAGTGAGATAGAATTCGAGATTGACCTTCTTCCTGATACGCAGCCTATTTCTATCCCTCCATATTGCATGGCTTCTATAGAACTTAAGAAGTTGAAAGAGCAACTCAAAGATCTTTTAGATAAAGGTTTCATAAGGCCTAGTATTTCTCTATGGGGTACACCTGTCTTATTCGTCTGAAAGAAAGATGGTTCTTTGCGTATGTGCATTGACTATCGTTAGCTTAATAAAGTCACTGTCAAGAATAAATACCCTCTTCTTAGAATTAATGACTTATTTGATCAGTTTCAAGGTGCAAGTTACTTTTCAAAGACAGACCTTTGATCCAGCTATCATCATCTTAAAGTAAGGGAATGTGATATTCCAAAGACAGCCTTCAAAACCTGTTACGGTCATTTTGAGTTTCTAGTCATGTCTTTCGGGCTAGCCAATGCTTCAGTAGCTTTCATGGACCTCATGAATTGAGTGTTCAAACAGTATCTTGATATATTTTTCATAGCGTTCATAGATGATATCCGTGTTTACTCCCATAGTGAGGATGGCAATGCAGATCATCTCTGCAATATTTTCCAAACTCTTAGAGATCATTAATTGTTTGCCAAATTCAGCAAGTGTGAATTTTGGTTAGGGTTTGTAGCCTTTCTAGGTCTATTATTTTAGCCGAAGGCATTAGAGTTGATCCCCAAAAGCTAAAACTATAAAGAATTATCCTAGACCTATCTCTCTGTCAGACATTAGAAGTTTCTTAGGTCTAGTTGGCTATTACTGCTATTTTGTTAAAGGTTTGTCATTACGTCTCCCATGACCCAACTGACCCAAAAGAAAGTTAAGCTCCTATGGTCAGATTCCTGCGAGAAGAGTTTTCAGGAGTTGAAGACTCAACTCACTTCAGCCCTTGTGTTAACTTTACCCAATGGTACAGATGGTTTTATGGGGTATTGTGATACCTCTAGAGTTGGTTTGGATTGTGTGTTGATGCAGAGAGATAAGGTTATAGCCTATGCCTCTAGAAAGTTGAAACCGTATGAAAAGAGTTACCCAACCCATGATCTTGAATTAGTTCTTGTGGGTTTTCCTTTGAAAATCCTGAGACACTATCTATATGGTGTTTATGTTGATGTGTTCATGGATCACAAAAGTTTGCAGTACGTGTTTACTAAGAGGGAGTTGAATCTTTGCTAGAGGAGATGGTTAGAGTTGCTAAAAGATAATGATATTAGTGTGTTGTATCATCCGGGTAAGGCCAAGTGGCAGATGCCATTAGAAAGTTGTCTTTGGATAGTGTTGCTCATATAGGGAAGGGTAAGAAAGAGTTAGCTCATGAAGTGCACCGTTCAGCTAGATTAGTTGTTAGGTTTCTTGATTCAGCTGAGGGGAATGTATGGGTTCAGAGTAGTTTTGAATCTTCTCTAGTTTTGGTAGTAAAGGAGAAGCAAGACATAGATTCTAGTTTGGTCAAACTAAAGGAGTCAGTTAAAGACCAAAAGGTAGAGATTTTCTCCCAAGGGGAGATAGTGTGTTAAGGTTTCAGGATAGATTGTGTTTTCCTTGCGTTGATGATTTAAGGTAGAGAATTATCACTGAAGCACATGGCGCGTGATATTCTATCCATCCTGGTGCTACCAAGATATACCGCAACTTGCAAAAAATTTATTGGTGGAGTGACATAAAGAAAGATATAGCAGAGTTTGTGGTGAAGTGTGCAACGTGCCAATAGGTTAAGGTAGAGCACCAAAGACCTGGTGGTAAGATACAAGAGTTTGGTATCCCCACTTAGAAGTGGGAAGAGGTAAACATGGATTTTATGACTGGTTTACCTCTTTTGCACGATCATCATGATTCGATTTTGGTTATTGTAGACAGGTTGACTAAGTCAGCGTATTTCCTGCCAGTGCATACATCTTATACAGCTGAGGATTATGCAAAGTTATATATCTAAGAGTTAGTCAGACTGCATGGAGTTCCCTTGTCTATCAGATCAGATAGGGGTACTTAGTTTACTTCTCAGTTTTGGAGAGCTTTCCAGAAGGGTCTTGGTACCCAAGTTTATTTGAGTTCTGCTTTTCACCAGTAGACAGATGGTCAGGCTGAGAGGACTATCCAGACTCTAGAGGATATGTTGAGAGTGTGTACTATTGATTTCAAGGGTAGTTGTGATAAGCATTTTCCATTGATTGAGTTTGTGTATAACAACAATTATGACTCTACCATCTAGATGGCTCCGTTTGAGGCTCTTTATGAGAGAAGATGTAGATCACCCATAGATTGGTTTGAAGTGAGTGAGGCCTCTTTGATTGGACTAGATGCAGTATTTAAGGCTATGGAGAAAGTTGAGTTGATTAGAGAAAGGTTGAAGACAGCTGAGAGTCGCTAGAAGTCATATACAGATGTGAGGAGAAGGGACCTTGAGTTTAAAGTTAATGATTTGGTGTACCTAAAAATTTCACCCATGAAAGGGGTGAAAAGATTTGGTAAGAAGGGAAAGCTTAGTCCCCATTATGTTGGCCCTTATAAGGTTCTAATCCATGTTGGGAAAGTAGCCTATGAGATTAAGTTGCCCGCAGAATTATCAGCTGTTCATCTGGTATTCCATGTGTCTATGCTTAAGAAGTGCATTGGTGACACCACTGCTGTAGTTCCTTTAGAAAACTCAGATGTTCAGAACTGCCTGTCTTATGAAGAAATTCCAGTTGTGATCTTAGATTATCAAATCTGTAGAGTAAGGAACAAAGAAGTTCCTTTGGTCAAAGTTCTTTGGCGGAACTAGTCAGTTCAGGGTGCTACTTTGAAAGAGAAAGCAGATATACAAGCCCAGTACCCCCATTTCTTTTCCGCAAATGCAGATTCAGCCAAAGGTAATACTTATCCTTAATTCAGCCCCTTTTTAATCAATGATTCAGCTATATAGCTATTCTTATTATAGGTTCATGCATTCTTTGAAGTACCCAAAGGTTTAGAATAAAGTACAGTCAGTTTAGCAAGTTATTTGAGCTGTGCATCCCCTGTTTCTGTCTGTGTTCTTAGCCTAACTAGCGAATCTCATATGAGGATGAATGTCCCCAAGGGGGAGATACTGAATACCCCATATATTCCTAAGCTACAAAACAAACCATTGTTCCTACGTGTGAAACCTTTAATCTTGTAATTTATATTTGAGTACATGACTTACAACGAGTATCTTAGAGAGAAGAGAGCTTATAATGTGTTAAACGTGTTCATAAGAGTCACTTAAGTAATGCAAGCTAAGAGCTTTTGAATACATTAAGTTTTAGTGTTTGATTTCACAAAGGTCATCTTTAAATGAGCATAACTTGATGTATATATGATATTTTGGTAGATTTAGACCCACCAAATTTTAGAAAATTGAATTATCTTTCAAACGATACCAATTTTGCCAAAATTCGGCAACCGAGCAAAAAGTTATGGCTTTGCAAAATGGAGTGCATCGCTTAACAAATCACCTAAGGTTACTGGAATGGTTATGCCATAAGTTAAGCTCCTCCCAACTAAGCTTAGGCTATAAGTTGAGCACTTCTTATCCTAACTTAGGCGATGGTCAATATGCCGCCTAACCTAACTTAGGTGATGGGCAATGCGGCATATACCTTATGGACCAAGTGACGTAAACACTCTGTTTTTGAGTTATTTTGAGGGAAACTAAGTCTTTTGACACTCCTTAAACGTCCATAAACTTAGCCTTATGAAATTAATAGCCCCTAATAACATTATAACCCTATTAATATCCTAAGTTAATTATCTAAGACCACTATAGGAGAAAAATAACTAGGGTTGCACAATCAAGCTTGAAGGTCCAATATTTCAACGATTTCGTCACAATAAAGGTATGTGGAGTTTGAACAAGAGCAATTCTTTTGCTCTTGTGCCCAAAAATTATATTTCTAATGGATTTCTTATGATTTTGAATATAAGGTTTACACCCAAAGTATCTTGTGATGAATTTTAAGCATGATGTGATTGAATTAAGAAATTTTATGGTTTCCTTGAGTTAAATAAGGCTTTTTTGTGACTTTGAATACCATGAGCATGATTTTGAGACATTGTTTATAGGTTTTTTCATTGAATTGAATATGAGATTGTGATTAGAAGCTATTACTTTTACATTATTGAAGGATTTTGAGAAAATCTTGCGAAGCATGATGATTTGCTATGCATTTACATGAGTTTGATTTATTGATACTCAATTATATAAGCAGTATATGATCTTTGATCCTCGTATGAGTTTTGAAATCCACTTCACAGAGTTATTCATATATTCATTGAGTGCATAACTGGTTTCCTAATAAACCCTTAAGCGAGTTTTAAAGTAGATTTTCATGAGATGAGCATAGCTAATAAAAGGTAGTAGTATTTAGAACCAAGTTGGGTAAGTTACTATGGTTTCATACCCCAAAACTATGTGCCACCATAGGATTGAGAATTTTGGGCCTAAGGCTGAGATAGTAATCACTAAGTTGAGGTTATACTCTCTGGAAAGATTATGACACCTTCCCCAGCATGAGGTTTCTTCCTTTGAAGGACAAAAACATTGAAATCTATGTAGCTCGCAGGGTTTAGGTCGGTTAAGAGAACCTCCTTAATAGTAATATTTTTAGAGTAGTTTCTTAAAGTATTTTTCCCTTAAAAAATGTATTTTCCCTGCTTGTAAAAGTAAATGAACAACTTTTAAGTAATTTTCTCCAAAGATTTTGGGAGCTAAGGGTAAAGGCTCACAACTTAACCAGATATTACTTTACTTGAAATTTCAATTTCAAAGCTACAAGTCTTATCTTTCAAATGCAGAGTTGAGCTCTTTATCACTTATTCTATATGTTTTGAGAAGGGAATAGAACTACAGATTTTTGAACTAAGTATAATGACTCGCGAGATTCATGTTACAAGTTTCACTATTCATGACTTATCAAATTTATTCAAGCTATGTGAGTCATTTATATTTAGCATGCATTTGTTTTATAAAGTAATGATGTTGTTTACTATATTCATACACCCCCATATACTCAGTACATAGTCAAAGTACTGATTCACATATACATCTGTGTGCTATATTTTGTTATAATGTAGGTTTAGGTGCTCAGTCTCAGCAGCGACAGTGATCTCTGAGTACCTTGGTCTACTCTTCCACCATTGGTGAGTCCTCATGGTTTGAGGACCTATTTTCCCTAATTTCAGTCGTCATAGTAGTTAGTTTAATTCTTTTTAGTTGAGTATGAGCCAGTTGGGGATCTGTCCTAACGACTCTCTAGTTCTTGAGTAGTATAGGATTTGTCAGACTAGACTATCAGTTGTGTTAAGACTTTTTAGTATTTTGCATATGAAAACATTATTTCTTCATATTTTATTATGGACATGATATGACAATACCATTGTTTTTCCCTATTTGTCTTAAAGTAAGCTCTAGATTTAGTAATAGGCTCAAAGGGTTAGCTTGGGGATACTCATAGCCTTGAGCACCATGTGATGCTTCCAGATGAGATTTCGTGGCGTTACACTTGACTGCTTTTGATTCAGTATTTCTAACATCTGCCTGAACTGGCGCTCCAAGTGCTTGATAGCAGTGGCCTGAGACTCAACCTTCTAGGTCAACCCTGAAATGCCAGCGTTAATTTCCTTAAGGTTGTTCTCCTAATTTCCCCCTTTACCAACTTAGTCAATATCTCTTCCATTCTTAATTTTGTATCTTATCTGCCAGGTGAAATATATAGGTCTCCCTTCTCTCTATAGTCATTCTTCTTTCTCTAGTCTCCATCTTTCTCCCTACTATGGTTTTTGTATCTATCATAATAGTTTTAAGTTTGGTTTCCTTGCCCTTGTGCTTGTAAACCCTCCAACTTACGATCCATATATTTTTCATCCTCCTTTAGCTCTAACTCATAAGCTTTGTAAGCTGACCCTTGTGTTTCTACTACGTTCACTCTCTCAGAACTTTTTGCCATAAACTGCTTTTCCAATGACCTTAGATCAATTCCTAACACATAATTTCTTAAGCTATTAAATCATCAACTACTTTCTGGTCGCAGGAGGCACTAATAGCATATATGCCAGATCCCCTGTCATCTTTCAGAGTTTTCCACCCTGGGTTAGTGAGTGAGATTTGATGTAGGATATCTAAATCTGTCTTCCAGTGCAGTCTCATAAAAGCTCCTCCAGAGATAGTGTCTGCCATAGCTCTGGAACTGATGGTCAGAGCTCTGTAGAAGATCTTTAATAAGTTTGTCCCTAAAATCCAATGGTTGGGTACCATACTTAGCTTCTTCTTGAACGTAAACCAAGCCTCATACATAGATTGTGACTACAGCTACCCAAAATTATAAATCTTATCCTTAAGCTATAACTTCTTGGATAAAGGAAAGAACTGTTTCAAAAATTATCTGCGCAACTCATTTCATATAGTGATAGATCCTTTTGGAAGTTTCCTTACCCATAAAGATGCTTCTCCATTAAACGAGAAAGGGAACAACCTTAATATATAAACTTCCTAATTCACTCCTAGATTTTAGTATGAGTTGTAGATCCTAATGAAATTTATAAAGTACATGTTTGAGTCATTTGTAAGTAAACCCGCAAATACACCATTCAGATTTAATAGCTGAATCATTGCACTCGTTATGTCAAACTTAATGCCTGGGTAAAAATAAGAGGAAAAATAGCCCCAGTCTCTGTTAGCTCGACGTACCCTAGATCCTCTTCATGATCCTCATAGGGCAACAAATACTGATATATTGGGATCACTTGAGAATGGCCACTTCTAACTCTATTCTAATTACCACCTAGTGCTACTCAATGGTCTTCTACCTGCCTCTGTATAGCTAACTCTGCCTCCTAAGCTATGTGATGAGCATCTTCTTCCCACCTCTGATTAGCAGCTTGTGCTAACATCTTATTATTTTGTCAATCAACAATGTATAAACTTCTTTAGAAGGAGAGGGAGGTACCTAGTGTGGATCATCACCAACCCCTTTATGAATATCATCTCTTTTTGGATCTATAATCCTTTTCGATATTTGTAGGATCCTCTCTAGATTTTGATTCCATGGAAGTAAGGGACCGCCTCTACTTTATGTTCTAGGCATACACTAGTGTATACCCAACTAAGAACAAATAGAAAAAGACCCATAAACTGCAATAACTTTAATTCACGACTCAACACCGTACTCCCTGACAATGGTGGAAAGATATGATCATGCCCAAGCTACACCTTCAATCTAAAGATTATCCAGTCACTATTAAATACAATAACCCAATAAAATTTGGGGTCAAATCCTATGAGAATACGTGGACTTGTGGATCTTAACTATTGTAGTCCACAGGAAGAATTAGAAAGTAAATGGGGGTTTGAAGTGATTATATCGAACAAGTAGTAAATATTCACTCTGGTTGTAATTTAGTCATAGACGATCGCTAGGGTGGTGTATCCCCTGGATTCTAACTCAGTCAGCTTCTTGTGTTCAATCCAACAATATAACTAGTGTGCATGTAGAGTCTGGTAAGATAGGTATCACGAACGGCCTCTCGAAACTATTTAGTAACTTTACTCATCTTCTCTCAATCTCAAAGTGTCACATTACTAACCCTTACTTTGGACCCCAGTTACAACTATCTCCTTTCAGTATCAAGTTGATTAGATGGGAGTTAATTGGCTTAAGAAGAATGTTTAATTAAGCTTGTATCAACAATTAAACCCAAATCCCCATTGTGATTCTCTTTTCCCAATTTCTACCTCTCTCTCAGGTTCGTAGTGATTACAGGCAGGATCCTAATGTTTGCAACCATTAAGAAATCAATCAAAGTAAAGGAAACCTCAATACATGCAACAATAATACTATAGAAGGACTGAACACTTACCCTACTTCATTATGTAGCCAAGGTTCCCACAACCCTATCTAAGGGATATTAGCCACTCATACTTGTGTAACGATTAAACAAATTCATATTTGAAGACATTAAATAATCACACAATAATTAACAGCTGAAAAACCTAAAATGTTAAGTTAATTATGAACAAAAATAAAACAGAATAATTCCAAGACCAAAGATGGATCTCAAAGTAAAATATATGTTTGTGAGTATCAAGAATGTGTAACTTCTACTAAAAAAACATAAAGGGTATTTATAGTACATGAGGAAACCCTGAAAATCAAAGCCAGGATAAAGAAGGACAAAAATAGTGCCACTTACTTGGTTCATATGCGGTCAATCAGTAGGCACAAGTACCATATGCAGTCCACATATAGACCCAGGTAAGTTCCAGAAAATCTTCCTAAACTATTTTCTCTTGGGACTTTATTATTCTAGCACTTACCTTTCCGATATGTGGTTTGCATGTACTACATATGGTTAACATTTAGATATAGCTAAGTGTTGGAACTTTTTCTTCAGATTTTGGACTCTCAAGATCTTCAATTCTGGTACTTACCATAGTCACATACGAACCACATGTGCTACATACGGTCCACATATGGACAAAGTTAAGTTCCATGCCTTCAAATTCTTGCTTTGGTCACGTACTCTGGTAAGCACCACAAATGCCAAAAAATGATCAAGTAAGTTGCCAAAAACTCCATATTTCATCTTTTTCTTAAACCTAGCATCCAAAACTTATTTTTCTGCAAAACATACCCAAAACATATCATATCTAACAAAACATCCTAAGAAACTTGCATATTTTATCATTTTAAGCGTTGAAAGTGCTATATTTTTATAGCACATCAATTGGTTCATGTGGAAATTGAATGCAAAATTTATAAATGGAATTTGTGTTACTTATTTGAGTTGATCTTGTTTTAAAGTTGGATTCATCAATAAAATTTGGAAAAGAGATAAATGTTGCCTCTTGATGCTTTTTTCCTTGTTAATGATCCTTATCCTAAAAGTGATTGGAAAGAACTAGATCTTTTACTTATGGAAATATAATAAGACTCACATTTTTATTTTAGTTTATTCTTGTACTTCAAATGTATCTTTTAGGCAGCTAAGATCTATCGATGAGTTAGAAGTGAAGAAGTACATACCTATTCTAGGACTTTGGGCTTGTTGAGTCAAGCATATTATATTGCCCTAGGTTTTTGTTCCTTGAAAATTTATAGAATTTATATCCTCACTTCTTGACTATGACTCAGCTGATAAGTCATAGGGAGTCTTTACAAGTTGTTGAACCAAATCATAACCAAATCAGAAAGTATGTGGTTGAGTTTTTCTATGAGTACGAGTTGCTCGCTATGTAAGGACTTATTACGTGTTTTTGGGTATAAATTTTTGGGTGTCTAGTGTATATACCAAATGGTTATTGGGTTGACTAAGATTGAACCCTACGAATTGTAGGGTCCCATTATGAGTCATATAGATTGAGTCACAGGGTCAACAGATTGTGAGTTCCTTTGAAACTGTCTTGGCTACTACTTATAGTGACGAGTTGTTATAAGTCTATACGAGTCATATATAGACTCGTAATAACTGATGACTAATTTTTGGTTTTAAATTATGGGCACTTTGGACAATTCCCTTCTCACTCAATTAAACCCCACGTTGATAAACCACTTAAGAAGGGTTATTTCACATACATAATGTACTCAAACACTTCTAAAGATCTCTTAAATTCTCTGAAGAAGCCATACTTAGGGTTTCCAAGAAGTAGGTTATCCAAGGGCTTAAGGGTTGAATTCTTTCTATGAAACTTGATATTTTAGGCATGTTACTCTTTCAAATTATTAATTTTCTAAAAGCATAAGTTTTAAAGTGTTGTTCATATGGTGTTAAGGTTGGTTTGAAAAGATTGGTTAAGGGTTTTGAATAACTGTTGTTTATGTGATATTTCATGTATGTACCTATATGGGTTATGTTTATATAGTGGTTTTAAAAATCAAATTGATGCATAGGAATGGTGAATAAACTAGGGATTGTGATTTTCAAAACTTGTGACTTTTGAAGTGGTTATGACCCTAACCCCATATAGTGAAATTAGTTTTGAATATGAAAAGTATGCATATTAAACTACTCATGAACTATTGCACAATGTGAAAAGTCCATGAAGAATAATGATATTTGAATTGAACCTTAAGGGGTTGTGTGATTTACCAAGCTAATGTATAATTAAACCAAGGGGTTGTTAATTTCCCTCAAATAATGGTAATTGGTTTCGCATGTTGATGTTACCTTGCAAGTGTAGTTGGTATTGATACCAAAAATGTATGTCTAAGTGTATATCATGGTTCAATACATAGTAATATATGTGCTAAATATTTTAATTGGTCTTTAATAAAGGTTTTGTAGCTTAGTCGTGAAAGTAAAGGTCTTGAAGGACCAATTCATGAAATCGTGATTGCTGACACAGGGTCTATATATCGGGTGGTTTGAGTCCCTCTTATTATTATCATATGATTAAGAAGTTTGAGTCCCCCATATTATAATACATGATTTGGTGATGGTGTTACCTTGATATATCAGGAGGTTTGAGTCTCCCATAATGCATAAGTATACCCTCTGGTTCATGCGGCCACACACACTAGGGCCCTACCAACTGAGGAAGAGCTAGGCCCATAGAGCTTGTGGGTTCCTTCTTATGTTATGATGGTTGAGCTACACAATCTAGGCTAAATTTTTAAAGTACATGTTAAGCCTTGTTCCATATCCCGACATGTGATATATATATATATATATATATGTACGCATTTTATTGCGTATATTGATTTTAAATAATTTTGACCTATTGAATGCATTATGTTATCCTTATCCCCAATTAGATGCTAGTGTTCACCCCCACTAACCATCTCCGAACGTTGTATCCCTATTCGATGTAGGCACCGAAGATACCTCTACTTTTCCAGAACAGAGTTAGGTAGATCAACTTGGTTCGTCAGCTCGTTCTGATAAAGTGGTGAGCTTTCATTCTTCAAAAGACTTAGATGCTTCATTTGTTATTATCATAGACTAGAATTAAGAGTTTTCATTATCATTAACATTGTTATTATCATTTGCATTGTCATTTGTCAGAGTTGGGGACATGCTCTGACAATGATTGGTTTTGGTTCTAGTGTTAGAAATCTTTGTTTGATTACTCTGGACTTGGGTGATCTTGCTCAATTATTTTGGTAGGTTGATGGTTATCAGTTATAGACATACCCTTTATTATTTAAACATATCTTGTTATATGTTCAAAATTCAACCGACATTGGAAATATTGTGTTGTTTGGTTAGTGCACAAGGATGGTCTCCAATCCCTAGTGGACTTAAGATACCCAGCACGGTCAGGCCTTGGTTTGGGTCATGACAAAGATAGATTAGAGCCTAGCTTTGGTGTCATTAGGTTTCTTACAAAGTCGTGTCAAGTAGAGTCTCGATTATGGGTGTGCACCACACCACACTTTTAAAGGAGAGGCTACGAGACATTTAGGAATATTTTCCTTTCTTATTGTTCTATTTCAAGATATAAGGCCTAAGGTATTGAATCTCCTCTAATTTTTGTATGTTCGCTTTCAAGATCATGCCTCCTAGATGATCTAATGTTTGTGGATACTTTTTTGTCCCATCTGAGGACAATGTGGAATAGCTCATCCTACTCCCGAAGTTCAGACAGAGTTGAGGGATACTACTTCTGATTTCCCTAAAAATGCTCCACCGATTCGCCCGATCCCTCCTTAGGCACCTTAGGTTGGTGTGTCTAAAGTTGAGATTTGCTAGTCGATTAATATGCTTACCCAGTTGATAGCCTCCCAGACTAAGTGTGTTGTTTCTATTGCTCTATCTTCTAAAGCCATTAGTGTTGGTCAATTTATGAGGTTGAGTCATCATATTTTCACTGGTTCTAAAGTTGAGAAAGATCCTCATAATTTTATTGACAAGATAGAAAATATCTTTTGTATGATCCATTCTACTGATGAGAGGGTGTAGAGTTCACAACTTATCAATTAAAGTATGTAGCATACTAATGGTATGGAGAGCGGGAGCAACTTAGTGGTGATGGTGCCAATTTTGCTTTGTGGAATAATTTCTCTAGTGCTTTCCTTCGTTGCTTATTTGCTCAGGAGTTGAGGGAGGTGATGGCTTAGGAATTCATGAATTTATAGCAAGGCAAGATGACAGTAAAGGAGTATTCCTTGAAGTTTCATTAGTTTTCACGTTATACTCCTGTAATGGTATCTATCATGAGGGATAAAATGTGGAAGTTTACCTCTGGGTTGTCCCGTGATTTGGATCTTGGAGAGCAAGGTAGTCTTGTTGAAAAAAGATATGGAAATCTCTAGACTTGTGGTGTATAGAGGAGAAGAAGAAGCAAGTGGAGATGAGTGAAAGATGGAATAAGAATTTTTACTATTTGAATCAGGGTAGAGGTCAGTAGCAAATAGGTAGAAAATTATCTAAGAAAAAGTGGGGCAATTCTGGTTCCTACTCTATGGCTAGTGCTCCTTATCCTAAGCCATCAAGTGATTGTCATTCTCAATATAATAAGGGGTTTAGAGCACCAAGATCCTAGTTCTTAGGCTAGTGGGGCTCATTCAGCTCTATTGTACCCTCCTTATAGATTCGATGGTCAGGTGCACTATGATATTTGTAAAGAGGGGGGAACAAGTACTTTAAATATAGTCATATGGGTCATATGCATAGGGATTGTCCTTCTAAGGTTTCTTTTGGGGAAAATAAGATTTTTATTTCTACATCATTAGCTCCTACACCAAAAAGTATTGCGTATGCTTCGAGTTCTGGCATTGGTTAAGACTGTCTATATGCTTCTCTCATAATGTATATTGTCTACTTGATCCCGGGTCTACCCTCTTTTATGTGACCCCTCATGTGGATATCCATTTTGGTTTTGATATGAATGTATTTCGGATCGCTTTTCTGTGTCCACCCTAGTGGGTGACTTTTATTATGGCAAGAAGAGTCTATAGAGGTTGTGTGATGTCGCTCTATGGTAGAAAGACCTTGGTGAACCTGATAGAGTTGGACATGTTAGACTTTGATATGATTTTGGGAATTGATTGATTGTATTCGTGTTATGTACCTCTTGATTATCAGACCCAAAAGGTCAGTTTTTGTTTCCCAAATGAGCTGGTGATTGAATGGGAAGGTAGTTAGTTCCTTAGTACCCAAGGAAAGGTTCATTCCTTATCTAAGAGCCTAGAAATTGGTTTCTAAAGGGTGCCTATATCACTTAGTGCATGTTAAGGATTCAAGATCTGAAGATCCTTTCTTGCAGACTAACCCCGTGGTCTGTGAATTTCCAGAGGTGTTCCCTAATAATCTTTCTAGCATTCCTCCCTATAGGAAAATTGATTTTAGGATTGATCTTCTTCCTAACACTCATCCTATTCTATCCCTCTTTATAGAATGGCTCCACCTGAGTTAAAAGAACTCAAGGAGCAGTTGAGAGATCTTCTTGATATGGGTTTTATCCACCCTAGGTGTCTCCATGGTGTGCTTATATTTTATTTATGCATAAGAAGAATGGGTCCCTTCGGATGTGTATTGATTATGACCAAATAATAAGGCGATGATTAAGATTAAGTATCCTCTTCTGAGGATTGATGATCTATTCAATCAGCTTTAGGATGCTAAGTTCTTTTGTAAGATTGATCTTCAGTCAGATTCCTATCAGTTGAAGATTAGGGAGATGGATATCCCTAAGACTTCTTTTCAAACCTGGTATGGTCATTTTGAGTTTTTAGTGATGTCCTTCGATTTGACTAATACCCCGACAGCATTTATGGACCTTATGATTCTGGTTTTCCGTTAGTTCTTATATTTATTCATGATTATATTTATTGATAATATTGTAGTGTATTCAAAGAGTAAGGCAAATCATACCAATCACCTCCGCCTTGTGTTGCAGACTCTTAAGGAGTAGCAGTTGTATGATAAATTTTCTAAGTGTGAGTTCTGGTTAAATACTGTGACTTAATTGGGTCATGTTATTTCTAGTGAAGGGATCATGGTGGACCCACAAAAGGTTGTGGTGGTTAAGAAGTTGCCTAGAACCACAACTCCAACCGATATTTTGAGCTTCTTAGGTTTAACTAGATATTACATAAGGTTTGTGGAGATTTTCTCTTCTGTTGCTGCCCCATTGACTTAGCTGACCCAGAAAAAGGTGAAATTCTTGTGGTCTGATGCTTGTGAGGGTAGTTTTGAGAGGCTGGAGGATAAGTTAACTTTAGCTCCAGTCTTGACTCTTCCTGAGGACACTGATGGTTTTGTTATCTATTGTGATGCATCTTGGGTGGGATTGGGTTGTATGTTGATGCAACATGGTAAGGTGGTTTCTTATGCCTTTAGACAATTGAAAGTACATAACAAGAATTACCGACCCATGATTTGGAATTGTTAGATGTGGTATTTGCATTAAAGATCAATCGACATTATTTGTATTGGGCCCATGTTGATATATATATTATGATTTTATGAGTTTGCAATATGTGTTCACTCAGAAGGAGATAAGTCTCAGGCAAAGGACATGGATTGAGTTGCTCAAGGACTATTATATGAGTCTTTACTATCATCCAGGTATAGCTAACGTGGTTGTTGATGCTCTTAGTAGGTTGTCCATGGGAAGCTTATCTCATGTGGGCAAAAAGAAGTGGGATTTGGTGAAGGATATTCACCCTTTGGCTAATCTTGAATTTTATATTTTGGCCTCTAAAAATGGTGGTGTGATTGTTCGAGAGGTGGCGAAGTTATCTCTTGGTGCTGAGGTGAAAGAGAAGTAGATGTTGGATCCTATCTTAATGCAAATTAAGAATGATGTAGGCAGGCAGAAAGAGATGATTTTTGATATTGGTGGTGATAATATCTTGAGGTATCAACATAGATTATGTGTTCCGAATATTGATGGGTTGCGAGGAAGAATTTTGTTCGAAGCCCATGAGTTGCATTACACTATTCATCTTGATTCGACGAAAATGTATCATGATCTTAAGGAGATTTATTGGTGGAATAATATAAAGAGGGATGTGGCCAATTATGTGGCTAAGTACATGGAGTGTCAACAAATGAAGGTTGAGCACTTGAGGCTTGGTGGGTTGACTAAAGACATTGAGATACTAATTAGAAATGGAAAATAATTAATATGGATTTTGGTACTAGTCTTCCAAGGTCCTGCCAACAATTTAATTCGATTTGGGTCATTGTGGATAGGATGACTAAGTCTGCACACTTCTTGCCAATGAGAACTAATTTTTCTTCAGAGGATTATGCCAAGTTGTTCATAGAGGAGATCATGATGTTGCATGGTACTCCAATTTCCATCCAATCTGATTGGGGTACTTAGTTCTTATCTCACTTTTAGAGGTCATTCTAGTGATGTTTAGGGACTAAGGTGACCCTTAGACCATTTTCCACCCATAGATGGATGGGCAAGAGAAAAAGACAATTCAGGCCTCGAAAACTATTCTTTGAGCTTGTGCTTTTTATTTTGGGGGTAGTTGGGTTGACCACTTGCCTCTCATAGAATTTTCCTACAACAACGGTTATCATTCTAGCATTAGTATGGCCCCATTTGAGGCCTCATATGGTAGGAGGTATAGGTTTCCCATTGGGTGGTTTGAGGTCGAGCAAAAATAACTTATTTGTTTGTAATTTGGTTTAACAAGCCATGGAGAAGGTGAAGGTGATTTAGGATAGATTTATGGCCACCTAAAGTTAAAGTTCAGTGTTGGTGATTGGGTGTTCTTGAAGGTGTCTCCTATGAAGGGAGTTTTGTGGTTTGGTAAGAAGGGAAAGTTCAGTCCTTGTTTTGTTGGTCTGTACTTAGTCTTGAACAGGGTTGGTAATGTTGCATACGAATTCAAGTTTCCTTCTAGTTTGACCTCTATTCATCCAGTGTTTCATGTTTTGATGTTGTAAAAGTGTGTGGGTGATCCTTTGATGATTGTTCTTGTAGAGGAGGTGGGTATTTTAGATTCCTTGTTTTATAAAAAATTTTGATTGAGATTTTGGATTGGCAAGTCCGTCAGTTGTGGACCAAGGATTTGGCATCGGTAAAGTTTTTTTTTAGGAACAAAAAGGTTGAGGAAGCTACTTAGGAAGTTGAGGAGGACATAAAGTCCAAGTATCCATTCTTGTTTCCCGTTCTAGAAAATCGTGCTTGAGGTATGTGTATTCCTTAATATCTTTGTTTTTTGTCTTGTTAAAGGTAAGTGTGGTTGTATGTGGAGTCAATCGTACTAATAAATTTCCTTGTCCTGTCATTCGAGGACGAATGATCCTAATTAGGGAGTATGTAACTCCTTGGGTTTTTGGTACTTGAAAATTTCTGAATTTTTATCTTCACTGTCTTGACTACGACTCACCTGACGAGTCGTAGGGAGTCTTGGTGAGTAGTTGGACCAAATCGTAACCAAATCAAAAAGTGTATGGCTAAGTTCTGCTCTGAGTACGAGTGGCTCACTATAAGTCATAATGACTTGTTATGAGTCATTGGGTATAAATTGTAGGTGTCCAGTGTATACTCCAAATAGTTGTTGGGTTGACTACGACTGGACCCTACGAGTCATAGGGTCCCATTATGAGTCATATAAGTTGAGTCATACAGTCAATAGATTGTGAGTTCCTTGGAGACTGTCTTGGATACGACCAGTAGTGATAAACCGTTGTGAGTCTATATGTGTCGTATAGATACTCCTAATTACTGACAACTAAATTTTGGTTTTAAATTGAGGGCACTTTGGACAATTTCCTTCTCACCCAATTAAAACCCCATGTTCATAAATCACTTAAGGGTTATGTCTTATACATAACATACTTAAACACTTACAAAGCTCTCTCAAATTCTCAAGCAGCAATACTGGGGGTTTCTAAGAAGTAGGCCATCCAATGGCTCAAGGTTTGAATTCTTTCCGTGAAACTTGGTATTTCAGATAAGTTACTCTTCCCTTATTATTAATTTGATAAAAGCATAAGTTTTAAAGTGTTTTTCATATAGTATTGAGGCTAGTTTGAAAACATGGGTTGAGGGTTTTGAATAACTGTTGTTTATGTGATGTTACATGTTTGTCCCTGTATGGGTGTAACACCCCAAAACCTGGTCCCGAGACGTCACACGGTGATCAGGACTACGAGTAGCCTTAAGCTAACCCTGTCTGCCTGTTACTAATTCTGGATCTCATAATAAAGGAAACATAGACATCACAGCCATACTAAATGCGGAAAACTATTTGAAATAACTGATAATGAATCTGAAGTAATGTCTAAAACTCAATACTGTAAATCTGAATAATATCTAGTTGTCTAACAAGTCTCTACTACTAATAACTAGAGAGTCACTGGGACAAACCCCCAGCTAACTCGAACTGTCTGAAGAGAATACTAAATCATATAAACTAATAAGATGCAAAATCTGAATGAATAATTCCCCGAACTATGAGGACTCACCAACTGTCGGATATAGATGGAGATGCTGAAACTACTCACACTGCTGATACTGAGATCCTGAACCTATATTATAAGACAATGTAGCACATAGACATATATGTGGATTATTACTTTGAGGATGTACTGAGTATATAGGGGTGAAATGCATAAGTAAAAAATCATCTCATCATCATCATTTGTAAAACAATGTATGCTAAATGTAAATGACTCACATAAGCTGGGATATCTGAAATACGAAAATCTGAAATCGTGAATAGCAAATCATACTTTGTAAATCTAGTGAGCCATAACATTTAGTTCTAAAGGTTGTGCTAATATTCTCTCTGTAAATCATACTATCTAAGTATAGAAAGGATTCACTTCTGTAACTGAAATTCGAAAGATGAAATTTGTAGAAAATATCTTTCTTTAAAGAATAATCTGAACAAATTCGTGAGCCTTTACACTTAGTTTTCTAAAAGCTTTTTTGTTATTCTTTTTTGAAAGACTTTACTGTTAGGGAAAAATACTATATCTAAAGTTTATCTGTAAGAGAGGTTCTTCTTCTAACTGACATAAACCATGTGAGCTAACATGGAGTCCAACATCTTGTTCACCCAAGGGGAAAACCTCATGATGGGGAGAGGTGCTATGCTCTTGCCAAGGAGTATAACCTACTGCCTATGTGATCGATTACAAACTAAATCTGTCATCCTTATTAAAATGGGAATAATCTGATAATCTGTACCTACATTGGCTACGTAGTTCTGTGAAAGATAGGGCACGCTAATCCCACACTTTCCGCTCGGTGCTAAATACTACTTCCTTGAAATCTGTATGCTCATTCTGTTGGAAATCCACATTAAAAACTAGCATAAGGGTTTATCTGAAACCAATTATGCATTTATCTGATTAAATCTATAAATAAAGCTGATCTAAACTCTGTAATCTGTAATAAATCTGGAAAGTGGATTCCATAACTAAATTGAGGATCAAAAGATCAATACTTTTCTGAAAGTATGTAAGTAATCTAATCATAGAATGCTTAAAGCATCATCTTTCTTGAAATATCAACATGTAAACTTGGGCTTAATAACCCATGCTTCAAATTCATATCAAAACATCATTATAATTATGCTTGGTAATGAAAACAATCATAATTCAACTAAAAATCTGAAATTTACTACAATAGGCATGAAAATATGAGATTAAACACCAAATTCATCTTCATAAACACTTGAAATCTCATAATCTTGCAAATAACATTGGGTATGAACCCTAATATAAAACTCATGTATATTCATATAAAACCATGTAAATTTGTAGTTAAAAGCTATTTTTAGGCACTGAGATGAAAGAGGATCCTTGTTCATAAACCCACATACCTTGATTGATGATTAGATGAAGAAACTTGAATTATTGATTCCTATTTGAGTTCTTGAAGATGAGTTCTTGATTATCTTGTCTTGGGAATCCTCAATTTTGAGCTTTCTTGGAGAAATAATGGTGAAATTGATTTCTTGGATAAGAAGATTTTGAGTTCTATGGTTTTTGTTTGAGAGAAAATTGATGAATAATGAGCATAATAAGCTTAGAATAGGTTTAATCTCATGTTTTAGACGGATTGGGGCTTGGGAATTGACCAAAATACCCCCTTTAAACTTCTAAATGGAACTGAAAAAGAGAACCAAAATCCCAATTTAATAGGCCACCACGACGCGCCACTATCGTAGTGGCTCACTAGATAAGGCACAATTGGGAACTGGAAGCTCTCCGCGAAGTGAAGCTATCGTGGTGCCCCTTTGGAATGCCACTTTGACCATCGTCGCAACGCGGTGAAATCGTGTAGGATTATTGGAAATTGACAATTGAAAAATTGGACTTCTCCACGATGCGCCAATATCATGGAGGTCCAATAAAAATGACAATTATGAAATTGTCCTTCACTGCGATGTGGTGACTGCCCAGCTAGCACACTGTTTACTAAAAATGCCCTAACTTCTTCACCGAGTGTTGGATTTGGGAAAATTTGGTATCGATGGAAAGTTATTCAATTTCCCACACAATAGAAAGTCTAAATTAGGAAAATTCCATATGAAATAAAAAGGTATTCATTTTAAAAGCTAATCCTTGACATTCTAGGGACGCTATTAAGCTAGGAAAGGTACGGGATATTATAATATCTCCCCCTTGGGAACATTCATCCTCGAATATGGATAATTTAAGTAGAAAATACTAAGGAATATGAGGCTATAAGCTATCATGCACAACTAAAATAAACTAAATGATTGAATCTCATCATAATGAGCTACTGAACTGATCTGAGAGTGCATGAATTCGCATGAAAATAGCTATATGGCTGAATTTGAAACTGGAAAAGAACTGAATGAAGGAAGACTATTATGTTCGGTTGAATCTGAGTTCATGAAGAAGAGATGAGGGTACTTGGTATACATGTATGCTTCTGCTTCCCAAGGAGCACCCACTACGGACTGATTTCACCACAGAACTTTGACCAGGGGAGCTTCTTTGTTCCTTAGTCTACGGATTTGATGATCAAGAATCTCTACTGGGACTTCTTCATAAGAAAGGCTATTCTGAATATCTGTACTTTCTTGAGGAACTATAACAATTCAATCATCCATACACTTCTTCAAAAAAGACACATGGAACACTGGATGAACTGAGGATAAATCTGCAGGTAGCTCAAGATATACGCCACCTTCCCAACATGACTCAAAATCCGGAAGGGGCTTACATATCAGGGACTAAGCTTCCCTTTTTTGCCAAATCTCTTCACCCCCCTTCATGGGTGAAACTTTCAAATACACAAGATCATCTACCGCGAACTCAAGATCTCTCTTTCTTACGTGTGCATATGATTTCTGATGACTCAGGGCTACTTTCAATCTTTCTCTAATCAACCAAACTTTTTCTATGGCTTCGAATACCATGTCAGGCCCAATCAAAGCGACTTCACCAACTTTAAACCAACCAATCGGCGATCTACATCTCCATCCATAAAAAGCCTCAAACAGAGCAATTTGAATACTAGCATGATAACTATTATTATAAGCGAACTCAATCAATGGAAAATGGCCATCGCAACTACCTTTGAAATCAAGAGCACACGCCCTCAACATATCATCTAGTGTCTGAATGGTCCTTTTTGCTTGAGTATATATCTGTGGATAAAATGCAGAACTAAGGTGAACTTGGGTACCAAGACCCTTCTAAAAGGATTTCCAAAATTGAGAGGTAAACCGAGTAACCCTATCTGAGATGATGGACAAAGGAAAAACATGCAATCTGACTAACTCTTTGTTATACAACTTAGCATAATCTTCAGCTGTGTAAGACATGTGAACTGGCAAGAAATGAGCTAACTTAGTTAATCTATATACTATCACCCAAATCAAATTATGCTGACAACACGAATGGGTAAACCAGACACAAAATCTGTATTCACCTCCACCCACTTCCAAGTGGGGATACCAAACTCTTGTAACGTACCACCAGGTCTTTGGTGCTCTGCCTAAACCTATTGACAAGTTGCACACTTTGCTAAAAACTAGACTATATCTCTCTTCATACCACTCCACCAATAGATTTACCATAAGTTGTGGTACATCTTGGTAGCACCTGGATGAATAGAATAATGCACACCATGCACTTCCATCATAATGTGCTACCTGAAATCATCAACACATGGCATACACAATCTACTCTGTTATCTAAACACGCCATCTACCCCTTGGGAGAAAACCTCTACCTTTTAGTCTTTAACCGACTCCTTAAGTTTGACCAAACAAGAATCCTTATCTTTTTTCTCTTTTAATTTCGAAACCAGAGAAGATTCGGAACTACTCTGAACCCAAACATTCCCTTCAGCTAAATCAACCAATCTCACACCCAATCTAGGTAATCGATGAACTTCTCAAACTAACTCTTTCTTATTATTTTCCACATAAGCAACACTGCCCATGGACAATCTACTAAGGGTATCTGCCACCATATTGGCCTTGCCAAGATGATACAACACACTAATATCATAGTCCTTCAATAACTCTAACCATCTCTTCTATCAAAGATTCAAATCTATCTGAGTAAACACATACTGCAAAATTTTGTGATCCGTGAACACATCAACATGCACCCCATACAATTAATGTCTCCAGATTTTCAAAGCAAACACAACGGCAGCTAATTTAAAATCATGGGAAGGGTAGTTCTTTTGATTAGGCTTAAGATGTCTAGAGGAATAGGCTATTACCTTACCTCTCTGCACCAAAACACAACCTAAATTAACTCTGGAGGTATCACAATACACCACAAAAACATTTGTACCATTAGCTGAAGTAAGTCTAGTCTTCAACTCCTAAAAAATCTTCTGGCAGGAATCAAAACACTGAAACTTAACTTTATTTTGGGTCAATCTAGACATAGGAGATGTAATAGATGAGAAACCTTAAACAAAACATTTATAATAACCAGCTAGACCAAAGAAACTCCTAATGTCTGATGGAGAGATAGGTCTAGGATAATTTTTTATGGCTTCTGTCTTTTGGGGATCAACTCTAATACATTTACTGGAAACAATATGACCAAGGAAAGCTACTGATCTTAGCCAAAATTCAAACTTGATGAATTTGGCGAATAACTAATGGTCCCGAGAGAACCAATTAAAAAATATGTACTTCGCATGCATGTAACTATAACAACTAAAGGTTCTGACAAACATGATATTATCTATCAATGAGAATAATTAAATGTGCATACACAAACTGATATATACAATACTTGGCCGTTGGGGCCACCACATCTAAAGACAAAACACTACCATAACTTTACATTAGTCTACAAAGCCTCTAAAAGATACCTAGACTTAGTTAGGGTCGGGACAAACCCCCGCCCTGCTCTTGACTTACTATACAATACTAAAATATATGGAACGGACTCAGAAAGCCCCAAATCAACCTTGAGCTCACCAATAATTCCTAAAAAGCCTGCACTCCTACTAGTGAGTTGAATGAGCTAAAGTGTCTATGCCTGCAACATGAAATACAGGTCCCCTATGAGGGACGTCAGTACAAAAATATGTACTGAATATGTAAGGCAGAAGGTAATAACATACTTGATACAAAAGTTTAATAGAAATTTGATACAAGTGTATAAGTAGTACTAATAGACCACCTTTATAAATACTTATGGGACAATGTATATTACATTATTTTCTTCATTTTACCTTCTTACTTTATAATATTTGTAAGCCATATAATGCAAATGACCAGCTGATCAGTGGTAAATAGATAAATTAGGATCGGCCAATGTTAGGCTTATGCCCCTAAGCGGCCACCTACCTATAAAGATTAGGATCGGCCTATGCTAGGCTCATGCCCCTGAGCTACCACCCTTAAATAAAGTTATCGAGATTGGCCCATGCTAGGAAAATGCCCCTGAGGTGCCACTCGTCATTTTACAGATTTGCATTACTTAGTTTATTTATCCCTTAAGATTATTACTTTGGTGGTCATCATATTATGGTACCTTGAACCAGTAATACACTAATAAGAGACATGTAAATAGACACTTTAGCTCAATCGGTTGTGATGCCTATTGAGTACCCATGGCTTTGGTACACATACTATACTTTTGTACCTTTTTTGGTGCAGATTCGAGTACTAAATGCCATTATTGATGCTGTAATTGTGTTGGTTAGAGTTGGGAGATAGGGTGAGCTCTTGGATCTAAAGTTAACCTTCTCTCCATCTTTAGTTTTTATATAATCTTTCTATGTAGAGACTATTTTATACTTGAACTGATGGTACTTGTATTATTTTGATTAAGGGCTCTTGTACCAACCTTACTAGGTCATGGGGTGACATCACTCTTCTCTTCATTTCTCTCTAGTTATGTTATTGTTACTTGCATAATTTTGGAATTTGAGCCATTTTCCACCAATTAGCCCATTACTTATAATTTTGGGCTATAGTTGTCTTATTTACTAATGGGGTAAAGTAAGTGCCATCATGACTTGTGAAATTGGGTTATGACAATTTGATATCAGGTTCACTAGTATTTTGGTACAAGAGCAAGTGTCTAGTAGAGTCTCGTAGATCATAATAATATCGTCTGTTTCTTTTCTTTTGGAGGCTATAAGACATTCTTAGGAGATCTTTACTTCTTTCACTCTTTTTATGCTAAGGTTCAGTATTGGTTTCTAAGATTCATTATGTTTCACTTTTTCACAGATGGCTAAGATGTGAGATAATACTGCTATAGATAAGATCCCTAAGTCAGTGACTAAGGATCCTTCTAGAAGAAGTGGACAACGTAAAGGTCGGGGGCAGGTAAGGATTGTAGCCTCAGCTAGAGATGCTCTGTGGATCAGAGTAGTACTAAGGCAGGGGCACAGCCTATAGTTGTGGCTCCTAGAGTTGAGATCTCTTCAACACTGGTAGTTTTTCAACTGTATTTACCTAGCATGCTATGTCTGTTGAGGAGCAGAAGATATTGGGTATATTTCTGAGGTTGATTTCACGTAGGTTTTCCGGGAATCAGACAAAGGTGAATATGAGTTCTTGACTATTTATGAGGATAACTCTATAATATAGGCTTAGTGGATACTCCTTGGGTCAACTACACTACTTTTCAATTGAATCTGGTAGCTCGATATTGATGGAGAGATTATTTTGATTCCAAGCTAGCTGGATCTCCCCCGCAGGCACAGACTCAGTTCTCTAAGGTTTTCTTGGAGAAGTATATGCCTCATATCCTTAGAAAATGTCTAAGTGATTAGTTCTCAAGAATGGAGCAAGGTTCTATGACCATCTTAGTGATGAGGATTACTTTTATGAGTTGGCTAGGCATGCTACATCTTTGTTGCTGATCAAATATGAGAAAATCTGGTGTTCTGTTTGTGGATTGAGACTTTCTCTTTGCATGGATACACAGAGTTTGGTTTTTTCTCATGGCTACATAGAGTTTGGTTATCACTTGCAGGTCCTTTGTTGAAATTTATGATCTTGCCCAGATTATGGAGAAGATGCATCATGTGACCCAAGTAGGCAATAATAAGAGGTTGCATTCCAAGGGTAGTTTCAGTAGGAGTCGAAGTGGGTCATGGTTCAGAGGTAGCAATTCTCGACATTAGGTACCTTCCACGCCAGTCTTATTAACACCAGGGTCAGTCTTGTAGATTTGTTCATGCCGCTTTTTAGATTGTTGATGGTGGTTAGTCCAGTTATAGTGACTATCCTGGCCAGAATAGTGGTCAATCTTTGAGGAGTGCATCTTATTAATTTTATAGATGAGGTGGCTATTGCAGGTCAGCCAAGTCTTACGAACATAATGCAGCGCCAGGGGCATGTTATGATGATATCACCTAAAGCTACACCTCAAACTAAAAATAAAGTGGTCGATGCAAAATATAGTAATCTAACCCAGGTTGGGGTCGAACCCACAGGTAATACGTGAACTGTCGTCCAAGTTTGTTAAAATCAATAGGCAGTACTGAAAATTAAATGGGTGGTTGTTGTTGTAATCTATGAAAGTAAAAAAATGTGGAATGCTTTGATTGTAAATAGTCAGAAACGAACACTAAGATAGTGTTCCCCCTGGCTTCTAACTCTGTAAGTTTATTGTACTCAACCCAACTATCAACTACTGTACATGTAAAATCTAGAAAGTTATGTATCACCAATAACTAGTCTATGCCAAAAATCACATCAAGATCTATCATATCTAACATAATAAGGTCGGTCTGAGTATCAAACTCTCAAACTATCATAAACAAAATCTATAAACCTGATACACTACTAAAGAATCACCCATGAGAGTAGATATATGTAGTGGCACAGATAAAGGCTCCTAGGACAACTCTAACCATGGTGCATGATAAGCAAAAACATATTAATAAGTGGATCATTAAATAAAACAATAGTTGGTTAACGCCATTAATGTACCATAGTTTCATGGCACTTTTGATGCTTAAAACATTGAAAACATAAAAATACTTAGGCCATTTTGTTATATATGTTGTGTATTTTGTGTGTATTGTAGGAGAATTAGGTTGGAAGTGGAGTGGACATGAATAAGATAAAAATCTCTAAAAATCAAAGTCATTGACTAGACTCTGAGTCATTAAGTGACTATACGACTTATAACCCAAGTTGTGGTGATAATAGTGAAGGTTGTTGAATTAAGGATTGAAGTTAAGGCTGATTATCGCTCATTGGGTTTGACAATGAGTCATATTATGGAGTTGTTCTAAGCAAATTAGCAAAAGTCCTAAAGATAGCCAAGTGAAGCCCTAGTGGAAACAGAGGTTGACTACGAGCCATTATCACAGGATACGACTCGTAGTGAAGACTCATTCAAAGAACAAAAAGAAAAGTCCTAAGGGGTGAAAATCCATTGGTGTGACAGTGGGTCCATCCAATGACTTGTAGGGCCTGACTATGATTCATCATCACTACATGTAGAATAGAGACAACAAAACTGCAAATGAGTCATCGTCAGTCCAGATGACTCATTGACTGAGGCATAACCACTTTCGACTTTATTTTCCTATTTTGTTTTGGTTAGGTTTTCTTTGTTATTTTGAGAAACTATAAATACCCATTAGATATCATTGCAATAGTTTACGCACTCTTATTATTCACAAACATATTTGATTTTAGATTGATTTTTGATCTTTGAATCTACTTGATCGTTGGTTTCAGTTGATTAATTAATTCAAGATTTTGGGTTTCTTTGTCAATTATTATGAGACTATTCATATTTTTCCTTTATTAAATTCCATGGATTGTTTATCAACTATGAGTGGCTAATTCCCTTAATTAGGGTTGTGGGAACCTTGATAGAATAACAAAGTAAGAAAAGTATGAGATTTATCTAGATCATCATTTACACTTTCATGTGACCTTCTTCAATTTAATTATTTTCTTAGCAATGCACAATGTTAAGAACCCGTTTATACTCGAGATAATATTCACAAGAGGGATTGAGATTGAGAAAAAATATTATATCAGTGATTCAAGGCTATCAACCCCTGTTTAATAACTTGATACCCACAAAGTGATAGTTAAATTGGGATCAATGACAGGGTTAGAAAGGTGACACCCTAAGACTTACAAGGTGAAAGGTGAGATTTATCAAAGAATTCACAAGATGATTGGTAATGCCTAGCTTGTTATATTTTTCCTGTGTGATAGTAAGATAGTTTGATTGATCATGAGAAACCTATGGAGTTAGGAAGCAAGAGTGAACACAATACTAGTGTTCATCTTATATTGACTACAACCAGAAAAAATCAAGACTGGTTACTTCTTACTATTTACTACAAATCCCCCCTATTTACTTTCCAACACTTTCAGCTACTTCAGCAAGTTTGAGAGACAGATTCAACATATTCCCTTTAAGATCGATCCCAACCTTGTTAGGTTACTACAATTTGATAGCGACTGGATTATATTTTTTTCGAGCATATAGTTTGGGCAACATTAAATTTTGGCAATGTTGCTGAGGAATATGGTTGTGGATTTATTGACTTAAGTTATTGATGTTTTTTTCTTTTACTTTTATGTTCTTCTTAGGGTATACGCTGGTGTATGCCCGTACTAGGAGTCAAGGTAACCCCTTGATCCCATTTGATCCAGGGCCAAAAAGAATCCTATAACACAATCGTAGGATGTCACAACAAAATCACGAAGTTTATTATGAGATACATCAAGATTAACCATAGGACTTTCCTTCCCTACTTCCTCAAGAGATATCATCCATAGAAACTACTGCCTGGTTATTAGTAGAAGAAAATGTGAAAAGGGATAATGAGGTTTACCAACATGTAACTCAAGAGGCAGAGATAGTGAGACAAAGGCAGAAAGCTGATTGTAGAGCAGGACTCAACATAGGTATAAGAGATAGAGCTTCATTAACCCCAGCTTTTTAATAGTCAACTTATGAAGATCCAGATAGGGGATATGTAGAGCTTATCGAGATATTTGACATCATTCCTCTTGAGTTGTCCCAGGGGTAAAGTTCTACTTTACTAGTGCTATGATTCAGTTGATAAATTTGAAAGGTTGGTTTTTTGGCCTGTCGATTGATGACGCAAACATGCACCTCATAAATTTTATTAGAATTTTTACTTTATATAATATACCTAGGGTAGACTAGGAAGTGTTGAGACGCAGGTTGTTCCTATTCTCTCTAACTAGTGAAGCAATATTATGGTTAAGGGAACTACCTCAAGGGTCCATTACCACTTTGAACGAGTTACAAAAGAAGTTTTTAGATCATTTCTTCCTTTCAGATAGAATGCTACAATTGAAAGAAAAAATCTATAACTTTACGTAACTACATTCTAAGCCAATGTAAGAGGCATGGTTTCAATTTAAGAAGAAATTAATGATGGTGCCTAATCATAAAATTTCAAGGATAAATCTACTAGAGATTTTTTATCGTGCCCTAAATACTAGTTCCAAAGTTATGGTGGACACTATTTAGATTGAATCTCTCTTACCAATCTAGGGTGGCATACTCGAGTGGCAGAGAGAAGTGTTAGCACTTATGCCATTGGTTCTTTTGGAGAGCATAGAATTATAGATGATTTGGTGGCATATAAATTTGCACAACTAAAGATGGAGATTGGGCTGCTAATGAAACAATTTGTAACTATGAAGTCTGAGAAAGTTAATGTTGTGGTTTCACAGGGTAAGGCCTCTAAGTCATATGATTCTGTTATGGATGATGATGTGAAGTACTAGATAGAGAGTTGGTAAGTTTTTTATCCAAGGGTCAATTGTGTGCTTAAGATAATTGGAACTCAAGGTAGGGGAACCAAGGTCAAAAGTATTTTGAGGATAGATAAAGGGATTGGATCAAAGAGAGATGGTGAATGGAGTCATAAGGAAGACTACAAGGATAAGAGTGGTGTTTACGTTCTGCTAGGGAATTGAGACACGGAGTCAAGGATGGAGGCTATGTTGTGAAAGATGGTGAAGGGTCAGAAAAGTCAAGAAAGTTATCTTAAGGAGATTAAGACATACATTTCAGGTTTGACCTAGAAAGTGGAATCACATGCTACTGCGATCTAACATCTTCAACAATAATTTGGTTATATATCATCAACCTTTAATCAGCACAATTAGGCACCCTTCGAAGCAGTACTATGAAGAATCCTAATAATGTCAGTCACTGTTTGGATATCACCACTTGTAGTGGTAGGCCACCATTGATCCTCCCATACATGTAGTTGATGAATCTAGGGATGATATGGTTGATGTAGATAAGGCATATAAAGCAGAATCTAAAATGATTGTTACTAGTGGTAAGTTATCACAAAATCAATAACTTCTAACAAAAATGTTTAGAAGAATAAAAGAAAGGTGAAGAAGGTCGAGCTTGTGTTGAAGACCATTCCACCCCTTCCTTTTTCTTCGCGATTGAATAAGAAATAAAAAAAAGGGAAGTATCAAAAGTTCCAGTCGATCTTGAAGGAATTGCATGCTAATATTCATCTTATATAAACATTAGAGATATGTCATGCTACGTGAAATTCATAAATGATTTGATTATAGAAAGAAAACGATGAGTTTTGAGTTTGCTGATATGTAAACCTTTATAGTGTTATTGCTTCCTGATTGTTGGTTAAGATGAAGAAAGACCCCATAGTATTTACTATTTCATGTACCATTTGGTCCATTAACTTCACTCGAGCTTTATGTGATTTGAGAGCTGGTATCAACTTGTTGCCATTGGTAATGTTCAAGCAGTTGGTGTTGGGGGCACCTAAACCTTCATCCATGAGGTTATTGATAGTTGACCGAATTGTGAAGAAACTGATTAGTATATTATGTGATGTTTTGTTGAAGGTTTCAACCTTCATATTTCCGATTGATATTGTAATCCTTGACTATGAGGTTGACTTTAAAGTTCCTATTATCTTAAGCAGACCTTTCCAAGCTATGGTTAGGCATTGGTTGACATAGAGATAGGGAAGATGAAGTTCAAACTTAATGATGAGCAAATTATTTTTAATGTGTGATTCAAATCTTGTTCCAGTGTGATCAATTTTTTGTAGGGGTATTGAATAGTTACATGTCAATGGTAGTTTGATTTTTCTCGAGGGATTCCATCCATAAATACAAAGTTTATGATTGACTGATACTACCAACGACAGCTGAAAGATATGAGAGTAGTGTCTGTGATTGATACTATTGATGATGAAGCAGTGATTGTACCCATTGAAGAGAGACTTAAGGTCGAGGCATTAGCAATGGTTATCATAAGTTTGATAGCAATTCCATAGATGAGATTTTGAGTGCATTATATGGTAGAGGTTTTTATAACTATGCTCCAAAGAAGCTAGATCTTGTTTTAATAAATAGAACCACTACTTCAGCTCGACCATTTGTTGAGCAGCCACTGATCTTGGAATTTAAAGGCCTTTTATCTCACTTAAATTATGCTTTTTATAGGCAAATAATACCTTATCAAAAGTTATTATTACGGACTTATTAGAGGCAGAGGTTAAATCATTGATTTTAGTGTTGAAGAGGTACAAAAGGGCCATCGAATGGGCCATTACAGAAATTGTAGGGATTCCACTTGGTATTTTCACTCATAAGATACATCTTGAACCTGAGTGTATACCTAGCATCGAGCACCAGCATCTGTTGAATCCTCCTATACAGGAGGTAGTGAAGAAATGTATTCATCTAGATCATTATTTACATTTGCATTGTGATCATCTTCAGTCAAATTATTTCCTTAGCAGTGAACAACCCTGAGAACCCACTTGTATTCGAGATCATCTTCACAAGAGATATTGATATTTCGAAAAGAATATTACAACAGTGATTCAAGGCTATCAACCCTCATCAAAATAACTTGACACCTACAAGGTGATAGTTTAACTGGGATCAAAGACAAGGGTTAGTAAGGAGATACCCTGAGATTCACAAGGTGAAGGATGAGATTTATCAAAGCATTCACAAAATGGTTGGTAACACCTAGCTTGTCTGATTCTGCATATGTGGCAGTGAGATAGTAGGACTAAGCATGATAAACCTACTAATTTAAGAAGCTAGGGTAACACAGTCCTAGTGTTCATCTCAGATTGACTACAGCCAAAAGAAATCAAGACTGGTTACTTTTTACTGTTTACTACCAAGTCCCCCATTTACTTTTCTTCACTTCTGATACTTTGGGAAGCTTGAGAGAAAAATTCAACCTATTCCCTGTGGGATCGATCCTAACCTATTTGGATTATTATAATTTGACAACGACCGCATTATATCTTCTTGAAGGGTATAGTTTGGGCGACATCAAATTTTGGGCCTACCAAACATCTTTTAAGACCCCCCATAGGTTCCTCTCCATAGAATCTTGTGTATGGTAAGGCATGCCACTTTCCATTTGAACTCACCTAAAGGCAATATAGGCATTGAAAAATCTAAACTTGGAGTGGCGTGATGCAGCTAAGTTGAGATGAGCAAGGTGAATGAGTTGGATGAATTTCGGCTTCGTTCTTATGAGATTTCTACTCTATACAAAGAAAATATAAAGTTGTATAATGATAAGAATATTGAGAAAAAAGTTTCTAAACCCAGTGATTTGGTCTTGTTATATATTCAAGACTTTGTTTTTTTCCGAGCAAGTTGAAGTCTAGGTGGTATAGGTCATTTACCGTGACTCAGGTGTTTCCACATAGTGCTATTGAGCTGAAACATAAAGGTAAATCCCCATTTAGTTAATGGGAAGCAGGTTAAGCACTATATAAGAACCACTGATGAGGTAAAAGTATATATTGATATAAGCCTTGGTGAAGTCTGAATAGCCAAGGCGATTGCATTGTACCACAACGTTAAATTAGGTGCTCTGTGGGAGGCAACCTATTGGATGGTTGGGAAATCTTGAGTATCCAACTTAGGGATGTTGTGCCTTGATGTTAAATCAAAAGTTGCATGTGAGGCAACCCATGTTTTGAACTTATTACACTATAGGGTAACTTGCGTGTTCAGTTTGTAGGGCTGGAGATTGCAAGAAAAGACCAAAAAAATTTCTAGTGCCAGATCCCAATGAGGGACCCTATAAGTCGAAGGGTCACCAGAATCATAGGAAGTAGGAGCCCAAACCAATCCCAGGTACAAATGTCACCCAAGGCTAATTCCACCAAGAAGCAAACACTAAATTAGCAAGATCGCCCCTTCACTTGACATCTCAGGGATGAAGCCACTGATGATGAGTCTAGTGGCTCCATCAAAGAATACCCACTAAAAGGGGGCGATGGAGCCAAGGAAGAGTCTGCATTGGGGCACCAAGGGTTCTCAACATGACCAATCACCTTCACCCACCAGGTCGAGGATAAAAAATCCTTGCAATCACCACCTCACTCATAGTCCCAGTTTAAAGAGGATGGTGAGTTAGAGCCCAACCCCAAGGAGAAAAATAAGGAAGTTGATGATTGGTCAAACAACAGGTTTGAAAATAAAGAGTCGGATAATAAGGGGTCCGATAATGAGGAGAAAAAAAGAGCAAGTCTAGTGACAACCTAGTTGAGATACCACCTTCTCCCCTAGATGAACCGCTATATATTGAGCTACCACAGTGCCTATTATTAATCGATGGAGTTACTCGGGGATGTAGGAACTATATAAAAAAGACAGTGCCATCACTTTTTCCACCTAAAAACTAAAGAGAGGGTTCTAACTAGAGCCCAAATTAAGCATGGGGGGTATGTCAGAGATGTAAAAATTAAGGCTCGCTTCTGGCAGTACCATTTTTATGGATGACTAGAGCTCCAGGACATCATAGCCCGACATTATTCAGGTAATTTTATGTGGTATACTAGATAAAGCTGAAGTGAGTCCATCTGCAGGGGATGTTGTGGAGGGGCAATGATCCCTTGCTTTTAGTGTTGATTAGAGGTGTTCAATTGAACATCTCCACACAAACTATTTCCAAATTTTATCATGGCTCGGACTTCCAATTTTTGGTAAATACTTCTGAGATTGATCACCATATGGATTAAATAGGGAAAGTGAAGATGAAGCAAATTGGGTCGGATAATAAGTTTACCCACTTCAGGTGGATGGCAAGCATTATCTCTATGGCATAAAAGGAGGGGTCTTGGGTGGTTGGCCCTTCTACATGGATCATGAAGGGCTCATTAAATCTTTTTGTGAAGGCTTGGTGGATGTTGATCCATTATAGGTTGAGTCACACAAAGAGGGACATTTTTCTAAGTCCTAAAAGAGCAGCCCTAGTTTCGGACATCATAGAGGGTTACAAGATTGACATAGCCAAGATTATTGCTAGGAAAATCCGCAATCGAGCGGTAAGCACGGACACTACTTTATCCTTCCCAAGACTGCTAATGTAGCTTTGTTTAGATCGAGGTGTTCTAGATATCTAAGGTGTGGATTAGTTTCTACCACTTCAAAAGACCATCGATTTGGGGTTGATACGATATTTTGCTAACCCTATCTTAAAAGAGAAGGTGAATAACACTTTATTATAGGTAGATTTTTATGTTGCAGGGCATGGTATTGATACTTTAAGGTTTGCCGATATTAGTGAAACCCCCAATGAGATTGCACAGTCTGAGCCGCAGGCCCCAATATATGCAACTGGTACTTCTCAAACTCCAACTCTTCCTCTAACTATGAGACCATTTACCTCCAGGCCAGCCCCTGCTAGCTATGCTTAAGTCCTGCAGGCCTTCCTGACTAGTGTGCTAAAAATATTGGGTACACTAGAAAGAAGAGTGATGAATATTGACCAAGGGCTATCACCATGGGTTAAGAGGGACATCCAGAGAGAGATTTAGGGCATGTAGACTCAGTTTGATGGGTTTGAGTAGTAGACTAGGCAGAAACTGGCAGGTGTTCAGGCCCCAGATCTGGCAGATATGCATGATAAGTTGGATATGCTTCGGTCTACTATAAAGAATATGCATGCAATACCATTCCTTAACTACCCGATTATTGAGGATATTCTAGTCGAGAAAGTGTCAAATATTTTGGGTATAAAAAGGAAAGAAAAAACTACTGAGGGAGAAGGTAGCTCCTAAGTGGTTGATATGACAGTTGTAGAAAATTTGAGTGGGAGTACTACTCCACCTCCAGAGATGCCATTGAACACACTGGCCATCGTCAATCCCACTACTAATGTGAGTGTACAATTACTACTAGGACTATAACTGATGAGAGTGGGAATCATTTTAGGGTCCCACCTACTGGGACTTTATGAGTTACCACCTAACATGCCCAGGTATGTCTCCACTCTCTATTTTTACATTTTAAATGCATTGGGGATAGGGAATAAGCTTTAGATTGGGGTAGGGGTGTACCACAGCCAGCACGAGCTTGTGTAGGAAATGTTATGTCATATTGTATTATTTTGTGATATCTTATGTTTTGAAGTTTATCTAGGAAAAAAATAAGTACCTAAGGCAGTAGATGTGTTGCGTTTTCATAGTGCTTAAATTTTTTAGAAAATTGATACCTCTACAAAAAATATATTTTTGAACTGTGTGATGTGTAAGCACCTAAGGTAGTAGATGTGTTGTGATTTCATTTGCTTAAATGTGTTAGAAAAATGATACCCCCATAAAAAATATATTTTTGAACTGTGTGATGTGTATAGATAGGTTAGCATTTTCAATCTTGTTATGGAATTAGGATAAGGGATATAATAATCATAGCTAGAATTTGAATGAACCGAATAGGTGGTAGTTTGTGATACAACCCTGTGCCATGCATGCGTGAGGTACACAACCTTGTTTTCACCTTTTACCAGTACATTTTAGTTACAATTAACCTATTTTGGCCTTGATCCTCCTTAGACATTATGTACCTCAACTCAGGCAAATTACCTAAGTTGAGGTGGCTATCATAGCAGTGTGTGATTAGAAGTAGGTATAAGAAGGGCGTAAATAAGAGGAAATAAAGTAGGGTTGGGTGTGTTAGGGAAATATAACAAAAAAGGAAAAATAAAAAAGGGAAAAAAAGAAAGAAAAATTAAAAAAAAGGAAAGAGTAAAAGAAACCGCAACCAGCCTGAATAAGCAATAAACAAAAAAGGAGAGAAATAAGGGCAAAATAAAAGAAAAAGTTGGTTGACAAGTGGACCCCAAAACATAATTGTAGTGTCAAGGAGGTTTAGTCAGTAGAATTTCCAAATGTACCATACCAACCTACAAGCCTAGGTTACCAGCCAAGTAAAGTTCTATAGTGATCCTAACCCGACTGTCTGAAAACTAAGGTAAACAAAATAAGGAAAATCATATGGTATTCTACGAACATTATTGGAACTTTTTTATGAGTGAGAGTGTCTCGTTATCATCCCTATATTAACATGAATTGGTCTACTTAGTGAGTGGGACTTCTTTATTGTGAGAGCATAAAGGTTGTGCTGCTAGCTACTTATTTGTTCTAGTATTTTAATTTATACATATGCATGATTATTTGTTGGTAATATAATTCCGTAGCTTGATACACTCGTGTCATGTTATTGTGATACATAGATTCACATGATTTGTTTTGAATAGTAAAAGTAAGAGGGGTGATGTTTTTGAGCTAAATTTGAGATTGATTGCCATAGGTATCTCAGGTTTTTCTTGGTTAAGCATCATATTTTGTTTTGTTGTGTTTTTGTTTTCTAAGGACATGCAAACGTTCAAAGTTGAGGGTGTTGATGTGTCATGGTTCATGGAACTTTCGATGCTTAAAACAAAGAAAATATGCAAATATTTAGGTCATTTTGTTAGTCATGATGTGTGTTTTATGTGTATTGCAGGAGAATTAGGTTGGAAGTGGAGTGGACAAGAATAAGATGAAAAAGCTCTAAAAATTAAAGTCACTGACTGGACTATGAGTCATTCAGTGACTATACGACTCATAGCCCAAGTTGTGGTGATAACAGTAAAGGCTGCTGAATCAAGGATTGAAGTTAAGGATGGCTAACTTATTGGATTTGGCAACAAATTATATTGTGGAGTCATTCTGAGCAAATTAACAGAAGTCCTATAGTTAGCCAAGTGAAGCCCCAGTAGAAATAGAGGATGACTATGAGTCGTTATGACCGAATACAATTCATAGTGAAAACTTGTTATGACAACAAAGAGAAAAGTCCTGGAAGGTGAAAATCAACTAGAGTAACAATGAGTCCAACCAATGAATCATAGGGACTAACTACGAGTCATCATCACTAAGCATAGAATAGAGAAAACAGAGCGGATAGTGAGTCGTCGTCAGTCCAGACGACTCGTTGCCCGAGTTTAATCACTACCGACTTTATTTTCCTATTTTATTTTGGTTAGGTTTTCTTTGTTATTTTGAGAAACTATGAATACCCATCAGATATTACTGTAATAGTTTACACACCCTTATTATTCACAAATATATTTTGATTTCAGGATTGACTTTTGATCTTGAAATCCTCTTGTTCGCGGTTTTTGGTTGATAAATTAATTCGAGATTTTGGGTTTTCTTCATCAATTATTGTGACTATTCATATGTTTTCTTTATTTAATTCCATGGATTGTTTCTCAATTATGAGTTGCCAATTCACTTACCTAAGGTTTTGGGAACCTTAGAAAAATAATAAAGCGAGGAAAGTATAAGATTTATCTACATCATTGTTTCACTTGCATTGTGATCTTCTTCAGTTTAATTATTTTCTTAGCAGTGTCCAATACTGAGAACCTGCCTGTATTTGAAATTGTCTTCAAAAGAGAGATTGGGAAAGAAGATTATAATAGTGATTCAAAGCTATCAACCTTATCCTAATAACTTGATACCTACAAGGTGATAGTTAAACTGGGATCAGTTGGTAATACTTAGCTTGTCAAATTCTGCATATTTTGGAGTGAGATAGTTGGATTGAGAATGAGAAACCTACGGGGTTAGGAAGCCAGGGGGAACACAGTCCTAGTGTTCATCTCAGATCGACTATAACTGAAAATAATCAAAACTAGTTACTTTTTACTGTTTACTACATATTCCCCTTATTTACTTTCCTATACTTCCAACTACTTCAACAAGTTCAAAAGAAAGATCCAACCTATTCCATATGGGATTGACCCCAACCTAGTTAGGTTACTATGATTTGACAGTGACTATATTATATTTTCTTAGAGGGTATAGTTTGGGTGACACAATCATACTAAAATCATACCTATAATAATAATATCCAAAGGTTATGCTCAAGCTTACAAAGTACATCATACAACTGACCACATATACCTCTGGACTGGACACTTGACTAACCATCTATTCCACCTACATGACAACCTCCTTTAGAACCCTGGGACCACTTTTGCGACCCTGAGCGCCACCCCTTATTGGCGGCGGCACTAATTTGATCGAATAAACACTCTATGTTGTAAGCAGAATCATCCCACGTTGAGGACACTCTCTGGAGAAATAATCGGCAACCCAACAATAATAACAAGCCCCAAGCATTTTTCTCTATCTATAAGATCCAACTGACTGAGAATGGCCACCTCATCTCTAATGCGCTAACTATGCACCTATTAAGAACAAACCACTATCCTATATATTATAGTCGCCATAACCAAACTAACCTTTGTCTATGGTCTAAAGTGCTGCATAAATAGGCCTACTAGACTTGTTATGGTGCTGATAAGACTGACACGGAGGATACCTATCCTAAGAAACTCTACCTCTAAATTGTGAGCCACTGCGACTCCTATTGAAATTGCCATGTTGATGCTACTTCTTATCGCTGTCCCTAGGGCCTCGAGATACATCTCTTCTATAGTATAGGTATGATCATAAATATCAACAAAGGACCTACTCATGAAAACTAAACTTTGAGTAGTCATGTCAAGAGGAAGTCTTAGCCCTCTAATAAAATACCAAATCCACTCATACTCGATAATTAAGATCATAGTAGCATGTTTGGCCAACTCGTGAAATCTCGCCTCACACTTTATGACAATTATAAAACCCTCCTTCAAACTGGTAAACTAATCTATCAAGCACTCTTAAAGACTGTGAGGCATATATTTCTCTAATAAATGCTCAGAGAACTGAGTCCATGTCATAGGGGGAGATCTAGCTGGACTGGATTACACATAACCTCTCTACTAATGTCTAGCTGCCAAGTCCAATTGAAAAATAGTGTAGTCGACCCCTGATCTTGGGTGTATTTACATTCCTAAGCACCATAACTCACCCATATTTTATCTTAGTTTTGAGAACAAAGTGCCTAGTTTTTTATGTTTTTACACTACATTGATGTAATTGAGCAAACCTATGTGATTAGTATGATTTCAGGTGTTAATAAGGTAGATCAAGACATGATGGGACTACGGATTGCCGATGACAAATCACATAAGAGAAAAGTAGCTTGTTGGACCAAATATGATGCCTAGAAACTCAGTCCATGACTAATTTGTCATTTATAATTAGTTTAGGGACTTAGAAGGCAATTATGAGAGAAAAGATTACTAAAAAGACTTGATGCTGAAAAATTACATTATTATTCTATTCTGTATAATTTTTGAAGAAGATTGGTGGCTTATAGTGGAGAAAAGAATGTATTTATCTTGTTCACTATTTACACACCAAGATTGGCTTCTAGTATTTGGTATGATGAACATAGTTATGGTGATTTTCATTTTATCCATGAGTAGCTAAGCTTATTGGTTAGGGTTATGGAAACCATGTAGAATATATCTATTTCTATGGATTTTAAATTCATTATGCATTGATCTACTTATATCGTACTCTCTTCATTATGCTTGAATTCTCATGGTTGCAAACATAGGAAATGTGCCATTGAAACATAACTTGTTCGATAGAAAGGTTAATGTTTGGAAAAGAGAGTAGTGACAAGAAAATAGGATTTCTAACCTCTATTTCACACGTTAATGCCTTAATAGGATTAACAACTTGGAGATTTCATATAATTGAGTAAATACTGTTGAGTTGAGAGAACTAAAGTGAATTAATCCTTGATGGTTGAGAAACGCTTGGATTGCGAATTTGAATACGTTTCTCTATAAGTGCATACATGTATGAATTCGTAACACCCATAGTTAGAAGATATTAAAAACTATAAGGTGGATATAACTCTAGTTTGTTATTCTCTGTATTCAAATATTATTACACATATTGCTTCACTGTTATGCTGAAACTATTACTTCATACTTAAATCAAAACCCCCTTTATTCTGGAACCTTTGATCAATGATCTAATAACAACCACAATACTTAGTGAACACAGTTTCCCTGTGGGATTTGACACCCAACCCAGTTGGGTTCTATATTTGACAACGATCGCTTACACTCTAGTAAAAGAGTTGTAATTTGGGCGTATCAAATTTTAGCACAGTTACCGAGGAATATGATTGTCAATTAAGTTCATGTGTGTTAATTGACTATTAGTCAAGTTTCTTAATTTTACGTTTATTTGTTGTTTTTATTTGTTATAGGTTCAGTGTTATCTATGCCATGAATCAGAAGTTTAGGAGAACCATTATTACCCTTCAATCCTGAACCTTATCTCATAGAGAGAATGGCTAACCAACAAGAAGCTGAAAGATTAGCCACTTTGGCTAATACTCAATTAAATAAATAGAATGCTGATAACCCATGTTGGGTACCTAATCCAAATGAAGAGAAACTGGGAGACGATGATTTGTTGGGGCCAGTTAATCGAAGACGTACAGAGGATATAACTGCACCAGTAAACTAAAATGTGAACAGAAATCATCCTTTTAGAGCGATACCTAATCACCAAGTTGTGCAATTTGATCTTAATGATGATAAGGATGGAATGGATGGAGCTGGTGCAACTGGAGCTAAGTTCAATATTACAAGCACGATGATTCAACTCCTCCACCTAAAGGGGTTGTTTGGTGGACTCCCGGGGGATGATCCCAATATGCATTTAGTGAACTTTGTCACTATTTGCAAGTTCTTTAATAACCTGGGAATGGGACAAAATGCCAGTTGCCTATTTTCATTGTCTCTGTCTGGGGAGGCAACATTTTAGCTTAATGAGCTGACGCCCAATTCTATAACCAACTGGAAGCAGTTGAAAGAGGCTTTCCTAGAAAGGTTCTTTCCACCTTCCAGAAGGGTACAGTTGGGGGATGAGATCAGCAACTTCAGGTAGCTCCCAACTAAAGCTCTTCACAAGATATGGGAGAGGTTCAAATGAAGTTGATGCAATGCCCAAACCATAATATGATGGATATTTACCTGATGGAGACTCTTTATCAGGCCTTAAACTCTATTACAAAGCTAGTTGTTGATAATATTGTAGGGGATCATTTGTGGACCTCACTTTTCAAGAGGCCTGAGAGATGCTTTAATCATATGACCAAACAAATTAGAGCTTGGCATACCAGGGATTCTGTAGTAGCAAGCCCTACTATGTCTATTGGCATGACTGCAGAACAACGTAGGAAAGAGGAAAAACGCGATCATGACATGGCATACTTGAAGACGCAGATGGATTTGTTGACCAAGTACTTATTATCTGCAAAGACTGAAAAAGTAAAAGTTGTTGCATCCCAAGGTAAAGACGATTCTGATTTGGAAGAAGAGGTGAACTATCTAAATAATTAAGGGGGTTTCTAAGGAAATAGCCAAGGAAATTAAGGTCAGAACTATTATGACAAAGCTAGTTACAAAGATAGAGATTAAGGGAACTAGAAGAGAAAAAATGATAGGAGTGGACTATATGTACTTCCCAAAGCAGAGACAATGTTGTAATTAGCTCCGACAAGATGTCCATGGAGGTCATGATGGATAAATTATTAAAGAGAGTTGAGACTACCAGCTCTGGGGTGACTACTATAAAGAGTGATTTGTCTTTCATGAATTAGTTGGTAAGCTCACACTCTACTTCTATCAAATAATTAGAGCAGCAACTGAGATAACTCTTAGAAGTATTGAATCAGATGAAGATCAGAACTTTGCCAAGTGATACATCTCAAAACTCTTGAAATAATGGATCCTGTATAGAAATTACCACACGGAGTGGTAAGGTTTTACTAGGCCTGTCTATGGGAAAAGCCATGATTGAAGACGTGATTGAAGAGGATATTGAGCAGGAATAAAGTTATCCAGTGGATTCTGAGAAACTAGATGAAGTTATTGATAACACACCATCCAACCATCAGCAGGGTGATGAGTTAGACAAGAGCAAGAGAAAGAATATGAAAGTAGTGGTTACTACACTCCCAAAACCACCTCCTCCATTTCCCCATCGGTTGAAAAAAAAAGGCCGAAGACACAAAGTTTGGCAAGTTTATGGCCATGCTTAAGCAGTTGACAATTACTTTGCCATTGGTAGAGACATTGGAGCAAATGCCCAGGTACATAAAGTTCATGAAAGACCTTTTTACGAAGAAGTGGACAGTTAGTTATGAGACAGTAGACAATCTCCAACATTATGGTGCTATTTCCACAAGGTCGTTAGTACAGAAGAAGGCAGACCCGGGAGAATTTTCTATCCCATGCACTATTGGGCCTCTTGATTTCATGAAAGCTCTATGTGATTTGGGGGCCAGTATAAATTTGATGCCGCTTGCTGTGTATAAGAAACTGGGTTTAGGGAATCCTACTCCTACACACATGAGATTAGTTATGGCGGACAAGTCTATGAAGCGGCCTGTGGGGATTTTATATGATGTATTAGTAAAGGTGGAAGTTTCATATTTCCAGCTAATTTTTTCGTTCTCGATTGTGAGATGGACTTCGAGGTGTCATTATCTTGGGTAGACCTTTCCTCGCAACCGGGGGTGTACTTATTGATCTTAAGGCAAATGAGCTACTATTTAGGTTTAATGATGAAGTAGTTCAATTTAATGTATGCCAGTCTATGAAACAACATAAAGATATGAACATATTTTCTATTGTGGATGTTTATTATGAGGAAGAGCAGGAAGTACCTATAGAGGAAAATTTTGTTGTGGTGACTTTAGCTGCTATATTAATGAATTTTGATCAAGACGGTATTGAAGATTATGAGGAGATAAATGTGCTTGACAGGAATGGGGTCTTATTTTTATGCACCCAAGAAGCTAGATTTGGACTTAGAAAATCGTCCCAATCTACCAGCCAAGCCGTCTATTGAAGAACCACCCACATTGGAGCTAAAAAAGTTGCCTAGTCATTTGAGGTATGTGTTCCTAGGAAGCGAGAATACACTACCTATTATTATTGTGGCTGACTTAGGTGAACAACAGGTCAAAGCTCGTATTTTTGTTCTTAAAAGATATAAGAGGTCTATTGGTTGAACTATTGTAGACATTATTGATATTCCTCCTAGTATATGCACACATAAAATCTAGATAGAGGAGGATTGTGTCCCGACTATTGAGCATCAGCGCCGTCTAAACCCACCTATTCAAGAGGTAGTGAAGAAAGAAATCATCAAGTGGCTAGATACGGGAGTGGTATATCCAATCTCAGATAGTAAGTGGGTAAGTCCTATTCAGTGTGTGCCCAAGAAAGGGGGCATGATAGTTGTGGCTAATGAGAAGAATGAGTTGATCCCACTCAGTCCTGTTACCAGGTGAGGGGTGTGTATGGATTACAGAAAACTCAACTCGAGGACACTGAAGGATCACTTCCCTATGCCTTTCATGGATCAGATGCTTGATCGGTTAACGGGAAGTCATTGGTACTTCTTCTTAGATGGGTATTTAGGTTACAACTAGATTTCTATTGCTTCTGAAGATCAGGGGAAGACGACATTCATGTGCCCATATGGCATATTTTCTTTCAAGAAGATGCCTTTTAGTTTGTGTAATGCACCTGCCATATTTCAGCGGTGCATGATATCAATATTCTTTGATATAGTTGAAGACACCTTAGAGATATTTATGGATTATTTCCCAGTTGTCGGTTAGTTCTTTGAGCTCTATTTGCTGAATCTTAGTAGGGCCTTGCAGCGGTGTAAGGATTTCAATCTTGTGCTTAATTGGGAGAAATGCCACTTCATGGTAAAGAAGGGCATTGTTCTCGAACATAAAATTTCAGCAAACAGGATTGATTTTGATCGAGATAAAGTTGAGATTATAGAGAAACTTCCACCTCCAATTTCAGTAAAGGGGGTGCGAAGTTTCCTTGGTCATGCTAGCTTCTATAGGAGGTTCATAAAGAACTTCTCAAAGATTGCAAACCCCCTTTTCAAACTTTTGGAGAAGGAATTCAAATTCTCCTTTAATGATAATTGCTTGAAGGAATTTGAATGCCTTAAAGGGAAGCTGGTATCGATCCTATTATCGTTGCACCAGATTGGTCAAAACCATTTAAGGTCATGTGTGATGCAAACGGTATTGCCCTTGGAGCTATGCTGGGACAAAAGAAAGACAAATTGTTTCACCCAATTTATTATGCCAGCAAAGTACTGAATGGAGCTCAAAAGAACTACACCATCATAGAATAAGAACATCTTACAGAAGTCTATGTTTTTTAGAAGTTTTGGGCTTATTTGCTAGGAACCGAAGAGGTGGTCCACACAGACCCACGCAACCTTGAGATATTTGATGAAGAAAAAGGATGCAAAACTAAGGTCGATCAGATGGGTACTGCTACTTTAAGAATTTGACATCAAAGTTAAAGATAGAAAGGGTGTGAAAACCAAGTTACAGTCTATCTATCCAGGCTGGAAAGTAAATAAGTAGTTAAAGATGAATTTAAGATCAATGATCTATTTCCAGATAAGGAAATCTTGGCTGCTATTATGGAGAAAATACCTTAGTATTCTGATTTTGCAAATTATGTGGTTAGTGAGGTGATACCAGAGAACCTTTTTTTTCATCAAAGGAAAAAGTTCCTCCATGATGTGACCCATTACTTCTGGGATGAGCCGTATCTTTTTTGGCAATGTTCGGACTGTAAGAAAAGTGCTTCAGAGTGGCTACTATGGGCCCTCTTTGTTCAAAGATGCCTGGGAGTTCGTGAAGAGGTATGACCAATGTCAAAGGCAAGGGTCCATCTCAAAGCACCATGAGATGCCAATATCTAAAATGCTGGAGATAGAATTATTTAATGTTTGGGTCTTTGATTCCATGGGACCCTTCATGAGCTCATTTGGGAGGAAGTACATATTAGTGTCCATTGACTACTTGTCAAAATGGTTTGAGGCAGTGGCTCTGGCAGATAATGAAGGGAAAAAGAGTTGCTGCATTCTTGAGGAAAAACATCTTCTCTCACTTTGGGGTACCATGTACCATCATCAGTGATGGAGGATCATAATTTTACAACAAGATGTTTAGAGCTACCTTGGAAAAATATGGAGTTAAGCAGCATAAAGTGGCTACACCATACCACCCGCAAACTAGTGGGCAGGTAGAAATCTCTAATCGGGAAATCAAAATTATCCTTGCCAAGACTGTAAATGCTAGCAAGAAGGATTGGTCTAGGAAGTTGGACGATGCCTTATGGGCATATCGCCTATCTTTTAAAATACCTATTTGCATGTCGCCATACCAATTGGTTTATGGCAAGGCATGTCATTTACCAATTGAGCTATAGCATAAAGCGTTTGGGCACTGAAGCGGCTTAACTTGAATTGGAATGAGGTAGTGAATATAATACTAAGGCAGCTGAATGAGATGGATGAGTTCCATTTTGGAGGTTATGATCGGGCTGATCTTTACAAGGAAAGAATAAAAAAGTACCACGACCGCAGGATTGAAAAGCGGGATTTCCAGAAAGATGACTTGTGCTCCTGTTCAACTCTAGAATCAAACTATTTCCAGGTAAGATCAAATCCAAATGGTCCAGCCTATTTAAAGTGAGTCAAGTCTCCTCATCTGGAGTAGTGAAACTTGAAAACGAAGATGGAAGTGTCTTCAAGGTAAATGGGCAGTGTGTCAAATTGTATATCGGTCCAATGGACTTGATAAAAAGTATTGATACTATCTATCTCGATGAAGTCTGAGTAATCGAGATAACTGAGTCATGCCGCGACGTTAAATCAGGCGCTATATGGGAGGTAACCCATGATTTTACTTTGATTTTTATATGTAAAATGAAAATACAAAAAAATAAGAGTTGAGCCACAACCAAAACTACGACGCTTGGTGGGAGACAACCCACCCTTCTGATCATTTTAATTATTTTTTATTAAGTGTAGGTGTTTGAAGCACTAAAGAGGTGGTAGGTTCTAAACTCGGTTTGAAAGTGAGCCATATAAAAGTTGGTAAGTTTAGGAGTAATGGGAACATTACAGGTAAGTTGGAGTGGTCAAATGTTAAGGCTCGAGTCATGATTCGTGTTAGAATTGTGACTCGAATTATGTTAATTCGAGTTCAAAAGTTCCGCAGTATAGACATTTCTCAATGCCTTATATAAAGAATGGGGGCATGGCGTCCAAGTTTAAGTGTTCTATAGGGTGTGCGGCGCCCAAGCCTATTTTGGCGATCACTTGTGTGGCGTCTACATTACCGTAAATAACTACTGCCTTAGTTAGGCAATAACTTATACGATGCCTAATACAATTTTGGCGATAAGTTATACAGCACCTAACTTAACTTGAGCGGCAGGATGTGCAGCGCACATCTTAATTTAGGCGGTAACATATGTGGCTCATACCCTAACGCATATGATCACTGGTATAATTAGGCTTTTGGTTGTGCGATGCACACTTATGATTAGGTGATAACTTATACGATGTTTAAGCCACCGCACATGCTCACTATTTTGGTTGGGCGATGCCTAATGTGCCACATACTTAAAACTTTGTGATAACATATGCACCGCATATCACTCCAATTTCAACACAAATCTGACTTCAAATTGGGTCATCCCGACCTAGATTTCATCCTTTAAATAGAATCCACACCCTAAATTCCCAAACTCACCATTATTTCACCCCTAAGCCTTACAAGATTGTGCTTTCAACATTATCTTTTTCCTTCAAGATTATTCTTTGCTTAACAATCTCAAGAATTTTCCCCTTCTTTCCTCAATCTTCCATCTTTAAGGTAGGTTTTACTTTCTTAATCCTTATTTATTGTGACTTTATGTTATAGTCAATTGATTTCTTGAGGATTATGGATTGAATTCTTATCATAGCTTTGTAAAAAGTAAGATTTTGAAAATCTTGGGGAAGATGAACACCATTATTATGGAAACCATCTTTGTTGTGGATCTTAATTTTACCTCTGAATATGTTGTTGGTTGTTTAATGCAAGACATGGTGTATTATGGGTATTGAGGTGTTGAAGTTTTCAAGCATTATTGTGTAGTATTTTGAGCTTGTACGTGTGAGTGAATTGTTCACAACTAACATGGTAGTTGTGTAACCATTATTTCACATCTTATTTTGTTGAACATGATGTTGATAAAAGTCTAGGAATGTGATGATATTTATGTACTGTGATATGTTGAAGTTGTAAGGTGTAATTTTGTTCAAGAATGGTTTAATTGAAATAAAATTGGTGGAATTGGTGGGGTGAAAGGATTGATTTTGTGCAACAATTGTGTTATGCCATATGCAAAGTGGAATTGCAATTTATTGTGGTCTATGAGGGGTTTATAGAGTGAAATTGTGAATTGAACAAAAAACCACCATGTCAGTTGCAAATGTGTTAATAATGTGTGAATAATGTTGGCACCCAAGATCAAAGTATATGTCGGCGAAGTCTGAGTACCCGACAACACCACTTAATTAGTTTATGCTAATAAATTAAGTGTGGGGTGGTGATTTCACTACCCTCTTCTTAATTATAGTTAGTTTGGTTTTGTGTGGCTAACATGAATATATGATGAACTCGGGTGATATGGCTCCCAAAGGAAACACCGGCAAACACAAAGCATCCACTTCTCAGAAGGGACAAAAAAGAGCACGAAAGGAGAAATCCACCCCATCCTCTCTTCAAGGGCCTCGAATCACTTTTGGTATTAAATGGGTCTTATAGGATGGTTAGGAGGGCTACAAGGATAAAAAAAATAACTAGGTACGTGCCACTGGAGATTATTCAAAGGGAGAGTTTGGTGAGGCGTTGCCCTCGTATTTTGGCTAGGATCACTGAACTAAAACTTGACTTTATTTTCCAAGACATGGGTGAGTGAAATCTAGATTGAACTCAGGAATTTTATGCTAATTAGTCCCCAGATACCCACGGGAGTGAAGTAAAAATTCGAGGGCAGATCCTACATCTGGCGACAGAATTTTTTAACTCTTACTTGGGTACTCTGAATGTGGACTACTCTAGGTTGAAAGAATTATACAGCAAGCCTCCCTATAGAGCCATCAGACATACTTTGTGTGGTTCAAGGTCTACAGCTTGGTGGTTCCATCACAAAGACTAAGGCCACCACAACACCTTCCTATATGCTTTTTTGAATAGAGAAGCACGTATCTGACTAAGGATGGTTAACGCTTGCTTGATTCTAGGAAAGCAATTCACTAAAATCTCTCGCGATCGGGTATGTTTAGTCTATGCTTTGATGACTGATGTTCTTATAAACATTGGTGCAATTATACGCGCTTCTATACGCAAATAAAGGATGCACAAAAAGACACCATTCAGTTTTAGAAGCATGCTGGCCGCCATTTTAAAAATAGAAAACATTGAGGATGAACCAGTGGATCACAAGTTGCCTTAGAACCCAAAAAGAGTGGATGTCACAAAGGTGAAGGATCCAGATGCTAGCCAAGGCACAATTCTGAGCACTGCTGAATGACACCCATGAGATGAAAGCTTCTTCCACCATTTTTATGGCATGATGAAGCTCACTATGATAGTGGAGGCCGTGTGCCTACTACTGCAGAGATACGTCAGCTGGATTATGACTATCCACTTAATGAGCATGCTAGAGCTATGTGTGGAGTGGGGACTGGTTTTGAGGAGCCATTGGATGATGATACACCAACGGATGAGGATCTTCGACTGTTAGATTTTGACATGGTGGACGAATCTAGTGAGGAAGACTCTGATGATGATTCTAATGTAGGTGGTATGACCCCAGATGTGGAAGAAGAGTCCTACTAGCTAGGTTTTTGTTTATTTATTTTTACTGGGGACAGTGTTTTACTTAAAGTGTGGGGTGGCTAGAAGTTCTTCTAGATTGCTTACTATTTTGTCTTCTTTTTAGTGTATTTATTTTGCTTCTGTGTATATGTTAGTCTGCTTTTTAGTCATAGTTAGGTGTTTTTCTCGATGATGAATGGATGATGACCGTCTTAAGAGAAAATCAGTCATGTGTAGGACCTAACAAGTGAATGTAATTTTTTCTAGTGGGCCACACAACAATATAAGCATGTGATAAATCTTTACTACTGAGACACCTAAGTTCTAGTTTATGACTCGTGTGGTGATTGTTGGCTTAAAGTAAATTCATATAACTGTTTGGTTAAGAGTCTATAATGATCATGTTGGAGTTAAGCATGTGCCATGTGTGTGTGAGGGTATTCACATATTCTTTGTTACAATTGATGCTAGAACTTGCCTGGTGTGTGTGCAAACTAAAATAGAGAATGTGAGTTTTGGAGATGATTTAGGCACTTCTTTGATAGCCATTTTTCACACCTTTTTTTGAACCACCTTTGTGAATAATCTTAGCTAGCCCCGTTGTGCCTTTAGCTTGTTCTTTGGTAACCTCATGTGTATCCTAATCCTTCCTTGATTAACCTCAACTTGATCTAAATCTCCTAAGCACTTTAGTAAAAAATTTTAGTAAGGAGCTGTAATTAGAAGGAGAAAAAGGTGAAAATGAAGCCCCAAAGTAATAGTTTTTGGTGTGTTAATCTAATATGATTGGTTGGGAGTGAGATATATATATAATAAAAAGCATAACAAGTGTTCAAAATGATATGATGTGAACATGAAAATACTCCCATCATAAATTATGTGAGTGAGCTTTTTGAAATAGGGTAAAAGAAAATGATGTGTAAAGTTAGTAGAGCTGAAAATTGGTTGTTAGAGATTGGTATTCATTGTCTAATGTAGTGTATTAAAGCGCTTAGGGAAGATAGTCACTATTACTAGCCAAAATAGTTCCTACCCATCCCTTAGCCTGTATTACAACCTGTAAAGACCTATATGATCCTAATCTTAACATTCTGATATTAGTGGAGAACTACACTAAGGGCAAGCATATGGTCATCATTTGCAATTTGAGAATTCTTTGTTAGAGTGAGCGCAACTTGATTCTTATACCCATTGTTCTAGAAATTGAATTATTGTGAGTGATCATGGGTAACTCTTTTGTTGTGAGGGCACATGTTTGATGAAAATTTGGGTAATTTATTTGATTTATTTGCTTAAACGGTATGCATGAATTTGCCAACTTGAAGGGTCTATTCTTGAGGGTAGGTCATCTTCGGTAATGATTCATGAATCTACTTCTTGTTTCATATTCATTGTGTGAGCCTATTTGAGCATCTTGTGTTTTCTTTGTGGGTTTTAAATCTTGTGTATATGTAAATGGATAAGTTGTTTGAGTACGAACAAAGCTTTAAGTGTGTGGTGGTGATCTTGGGTGTATTTATACCTAAGCACCTAACTCACCCATATTTTAGCTTAATTTTGAGAACAAAGTGCCTAGTTTCTAATATTTTTACTCTACTTTGATGTAATTGAGATAACCTATATGATTAGCATAATTTCAGGTGTTAATGAGGTAGATCAAGACATGATGGGACTATATATTGCGGATGACAAATCACACAAGAGAAAAGTAGCTTTTTGGACCAAATGGCGGTGCCTAGAAACTCGGTCCAAGACTAATTAGTCATTTATAATTAGTTTAGCGACTTAGAAAGCAATTATGAGAAAAGATTACTAAAAAAACTTGATGCTGAAAAATTACATTATTATTCTATTTTGTATTATTTTTGAAGGAGATTGGTGGCTTAGAGTAGAGAAACGAACGTATTTCTCTTGTTCACTGTTTACACACCAAGATCGTCTTCTAGTATTTGCTATGATGAACATACTTATGGTGATTTTTGCATTGTCCATGAGTAGCTAAGCTTATTGGTTAGGGTAATGGAAACCTTGGAGAATATTATCTATTTCTATAGGTTTTGAATTCATTATTCATTGATCTACTTATATCATACTCTCTTCATTATGCTAGAATTCTCGTGGTTGCAAACATAGGGAATGTGCCATTGAAACATAACTTGTTTTATAGAAAGGTTAATGTTTGGAAAAGAGAGTAGTGAAAAGAAAATAAGTTTTCCAACCTCTATTTCACACTTTAATGCCTTAATAGGATTAACAACTTAGAGATTTCGTATAATTGAGTAAACACTTTTGAGTCGAGAGAACTAAAGTAATTAATCCTTGATGGTTGAGAAATACTTGGATTGAGAATTTGAAATCGTTTCTGTATAAGTGCATGCATGTATGAATTCTTAACACCCATAGTTAGAAGATATTAAAAACTACAAGGTGGACATAACCCTAGCTTGTTATTCTCTGTATTCAAATATTATTACACGTATTGCTTCACTGTTACACAAACTATTACTTCGTACTTAACTCAAAACCCCCTTTATTCTGGAACCTTCAATCAACAGTCTAATAAAAACTACAATATTTAGTGAACACAGTATTCCATGTGGGATTCAACACCCAACCCAATTGGGTTCTTTATTTGACAACGACCGCTTACACTCTTGTAAAAGAGTTGTAATTTGGGCGTATCAACCCCATACGCGTCAACTAGGCCAAAATTATGTAGCCTCTCCACACAAGTAGCCAGAAACTCAAATGCATCCTCTCATGGGAGCCCTACAAATCTAGGTGGAGTTAATCTCAAGAATTATCCTAACATCTTCAGCTACTCGACTGTCATAGCTAAATAAGAAACTACCGACTGTTGAACTACCAGTGCTAGAGAAATCTCAACTATGGGAATCACAACTGCAGGCCACGCTCCTAAATTTTTACCACTTTGGTCTATCGACTGAGCACCATCAGACGGTGAAACACCTTTCAATCCCAACAATTGAAGCAAGGCATCTTTGATCACTAAAGAAGAAATAAACCCAAATGAGGCCTAGGCTACCCCCTGACCCACCAATGGCTGGGGTGAAGGTATCTCTAGCTCGAGAGCAATAATAGGATTCGGTGAAGGCTCCCTATCCTATCCCTTAACTAGGGTTGCAGCCCTAGCATTACCTCGACCATGGCCTTGGGTGGGTGCCCAAAATACAGATTGGGTCCTCATCTCTAGTTGTCGTAGCTCGTGTTTAGATCATTTTCAAAAGAGTGAAACAAGGAGACTTTAGAAACCAACATAAACTATCGAACAAAAATGAATAAAGAAAATAAGGTTTTCCTTAAAATTCCATGTAGCCTTCCGAAGATAGGATGTGGATATTATCGCACCAATCCATAAGACTCTACTAGACACTTGCTCTAGTACCAATAATAATAGTGAAACCATCTCTAATACCAATTTTTCATGACCTAATTTCAGAGTCATGATGACACCTGGTTTAACACGCCAGTAGGAAAGTCAAATCATAGCTCGAAACGTGAAGAAATAGGATAATTGGTGGAAGGTATAAGAATTATTGAAAACAAACATTCAACAGAATTGTAAACAGTATAAACATAAGCACAATAATAAAAATATCAAGTAGAGAGAAGAAAAGAATATCCCATGACCTAATAAGTTCAGTACAAGAGTTACTAAACCCAAAAATAAGAGTATTGAATAGTATAAAATATACAGACAGTCTTGAAAGTAAGGACTGTCAAAAAATAGTAGAAGGAGAGAGGATATGCTCCCGCTCTAAATGCTCACCCTATCTCCAAATCCAAAAAGCAAGCTGGATAGAACATCAGTGGCGGTGACTCATACTCAGATCTGCATTAGAAAAAATGCAGAAGTGTAGCATAAGTACCAAAATAACATGTGGTTAGTAGGCATCATCAATCGATTGAGCAAAATCACAATAAAAGTATAATAAAATGCGAGAAAGTAATGTAAGGTCGAGGAATAAAATAATAAATAAAATACAACTATAAATGTAGGGGCAAGCGGTAATCATGTATAACAAATAAATTAGAATGAAAATGTTTTGAATGTAACCTGACTGGACCCCATAAGCCGAGAAGGTGCAAACAACAAGGGAAAATCCAGTCGATCCCCCATAAGCTCGATGGATGAAAATAAGGAAAAGAGTTCATAACTTCCAGTGAACTATAGTGAGACTATACCTGAGATTTCCTTCACCATAATTTCGTAGTTGAACTAGAACTGTAGAGAAATATCAACATAACAATGTCATAAATGGGTCATAAATGTTGAACTCAAACTGAAACTAGAGTATCGCACCGCCGTATCCAAGTATCACAATTTGTATGACATGAATCAAAACTAGTAAGTAAGTACAAGGTCACAAGTTTAGTCAAAGACCAAAAAGGTGTCTAAATCATTCCAAGGGTCAACAATTATTCTAGGGTGATGAAAGAAGACCCCGTGTCTACGAAGGCTATTTTGGATATTTGACCTAAAAGAGGGTCGGCAGGGCCCGCTACTAATTCCAAAAATTCATACTAAGGCAAATTTCTACCTAAAACTAATCTAAGTCTCTAAAGTGCCACCACTAAATATTTAATAAGTCAAAACTAGGCTTGAGATAACAACATAACACCAAGGAGGAAGAATGAGCCCAAACTCTACCTAAAATAACTATCTAAGCGGCTAATTAATCCATGCCACTAAGCATACCATCAAGTCATAAAACCCTACCCATCTCTAGCATAATGCCATACTAATATCACAATAAAGCTCAGTCTAGGAGAGAAGTAAGCCTAGTTTATTTGAACACCGCTGAAAGCTTGATAACGTCCACTAGCCTAGTCTATTTGAACACCGCTGAAAGCTTGATAACGTCCACTAGATCAAAGCTTTTTTATTTTGAGAAGCCTTCACACGATCTCACACTATCAAAATAATAATCTATGCGTTAACAAAAGAATAACAATACTCATATTGCATATAAATGCTCCGAATCCAAAATTAAGCAAAAAATTCATGTGGGGCCAGCTTTTGAAGTTACAACTTTGAAATCATCAAAACTCCCTCTAGGCTCAAGGATTATTTATCCTAAAAATGGGTGAAATTCGAGCATAAATGAACCCTAAATCAACTTGTAAAGTAAACTAGGGATTCGGGTTTAAATTGAAAATTTAAACAAGAAATTAATGGTAACTTACGAAAGTAGAGGTGAGAGAATGACCAAAACCATGTCTCCAACTCACGTTGAATACCCAATAATTGATTCCCATACTTTCTTAGCTCTCTAGGGTATTTAATGGACTTGAAACTTAACAAAAATGGAGAGAAATCAGGTTCCACATCCTTAAATGCTGCTAGATGTCCCTTCATTGCGATCGCGAGGACCTCATCACGAATGTACTGCCTTACCTAGCTTACCCTTTTACAAACATGGTCGATGCACCACAAATGCAAAGGTAGAAGCCAAAACAGTCGGCTAAATGACTTTTCGTGAATACGAAGACAAGCTTGCGAACGTGATAGTCAATAATCTTGGCCTTTGCGAACATGATAGTCAATAATCTTGTCCTTTGTAAATGCGGCGATGGCCTTGCGAACGCAAAGGTAATTTTTGGCTTGCTCCAGCAACTTGGCAAATTTGCTAAATTTCTGACCAGACCCTCACAATTTGTTCAAAATCTCGTGAATGCAAACAAACTATGCTATCCTACCAAATTTGACATTTCGAACTCAACGACGCTATCAAAATTTTTATTCGAGGTCATTTCAATGAAATATGAATCCGACACCCAAGGATCGTTTTAACCAAAACCCACTCAATATCCCAAAATGAGTCTAGAAGCCTTGAGACCCGAACCAAGGGTCCCCTTGCCTTAAATCGACGTCATGATCTAACAAAACTGTTAGAACTGGCATATGAGGCCATTTACCTACAGTTTAAGCCCTATACCAATATTGAATAGCGAAAACTTTAAAATAGGGAATTAACTCTAAAAATCAAATGAACTACACCGGTAACCAAACTATCAGCTCCAGCAAATCATAAATGACCTAGGACAGTTATGGGGAAGCTCTAAGTGCTAAAATATTGCGGCAATACAGAAAATAATTTGAAAGGTGATTACAGGGTGAGTTGGTTTAATTTTGGTGATGTGTACCTCTAATAAGAGGTCACATGGAGCAAATGGTATTGCAAAACCATTCATGTTTTTCGTTAAAAAATAATGGCAAAATGGACTTTTGTGTAATGACAATGACGTAAATGGACCAAACTTTTAACGGATGATAGATGAATCATTTCTCAAAATTCGATGACATATTTGAGTCTTTCATTATTAACAATAAATTTACCATACAACAATGGCGTACTATACGATTCGACATAATACCCAAAAACTAGTAGATACAAATTCATGTTTTGGTAGAACGCGTATTTCCTATAGAATCTTACGATGACAACGCGACAACAAAAGATAATACGTTTAAACAATTAAAGGGCTAAAGTTCTTCAATTGATTTTGCACTCTCTAATAATAAAATATTACTGTACTGAATTTGAATATGTTAAATTTTTTAATAGTTAGCTAGATGATGTACTGATGTGAATTCTTAATCAATAAAATTAAAACGAATTACAACATATTAAGGTTTTAAATCTCAATAGAGATAGAAATGACATGTAAAATTTTCATACAAGTCTAAACCTTTGCAGAAATATTGGCTTTGTACTTGTCCATACCACTACCTCAGATGAAGTAAAGAGGTTGTTTCTAATAGACTTCAGTCGAGACAAAAAAAACCCACTTTATAGGAATATACTGGGTATGTTGTTGTACTTATTTGTTAAGAAAAAGTGAGTATACAATAAACGGATATTTTAATTGAGGTGCACTCAAACTTATGAAAACTATTATTCCTTTCTTTTATTTTACTTGACATTCTCATTAAAAAATTACGTATTTATTAGAAATTTATTTTACTAAATTATTCTTATTAATTGCTCTATTTGTCTATCTTTACTTATTCACTATACTAAAAAATATATGTCCAATAATACTTGTCCTCTTTGAAAAATTAATGAATAATTTATCCATTTATATCCATTTTATCCTTAGTATTAAAATACATTTTTTATAGTATTAAATTTATTTTATTCAAAAGGTAAGATGGTAACTTACCCCTATCATTTATTATTTCTTACATGTGTGTCAAGTCAATATTGGAAAACTATTGATTAACGGTGGAAGTATATTTCAAAAATTTAAGTTTAACTATTGCTATTGCTCCCTTCGTTCGGATTTACTTGTCACATTTTGACTTACAATACCATTAAGAAAAACAATGACTATTATAGTGTCTTTACCATATTAACTATATTAATTGATGTTTAGTAATAAAAAGATGCTAAATGACAATAAAAATTTGACCTAAATTCGGCCAGAATTGTAAAAATACTGCAATGACCTTTCTCTTTCGAAACAAACTAACTTTTTTTTCCTTTTTTAATCAAAAAAAAAAAAATAAAGTCTCTATTATTCCCTAAACTTAAAAGTCAATTCCAATATTAGAAAATGGTAATAAATATATCCATTAAAATATAATTCAATAATATGAAATGAAAATATAATTCAATAATTTGAAATGAAAGGGGTATATAGTACTTTTAAAAAATAATTTGAAATCGAATAGATATAAAATGTCATATAAAGATGCATATATTATTAAGTAGTACCAATTCCTCCATGTATTAATTTGGTCACTCTAGTCACCCAGTGTTTGTGATGCTATAACTACTACGAATATAATATTTAAAAAAAAAATTAAATGATGAGGGAAGAACAATTATATAAAAATAATGTACACAACTAGAATTAAAAATAAAATAAAAAATGTAAGTCTATAACTTTATTCAACAAAAATTCTACTTTAATTTAAAATTTAGATACTAACACAATTGTGCTAAATGAAAAAAGTAAAACAAATTTAAGAAAAAAAAATACAAACAATTGCATGATATCGCAAGATATAAAGGTTGGGAAATGAGGAGTAAAGAAATGAAATTTTAAGATAAGGGTAAAAAAAATTATTAATGCATTTGATTAAAAAGGAATAAATATTTTTTGAAAATAGGATATGTAAAAATTAATTAAAAAGATATACCACCTATTAATAATAACTTTATATGGCTTTAAAAATGTAAATTATTTATAATTTATTTAACTATAATATTTTATTATATATAGTCTCTTTTTTACTTTAGTTTTTATTTATTTTTCCCTTTAAAATTATTTTATATATAATTAGTTAAATGAAGTTTCATTTATATAGGATTTCCATTATATATAGGGTTTAAATGTTTTTATAAAAAATAGGAACAACATTATTGGAAGATGTAACTGTACGATTTCATAATATAGAATGTTAGTGTTTAGTGTAATTAATTAGGGTCAACACTATAAATTATATGATTTTTATGTTGTGTCTATGTCTATCATTTATAATGTATTTTGAGTTTTGACTATCTTTATTGAAATATTTTAAAACTATATATTTAAATATGTATTTAAATTAATTTAAACATAATAAATAATAAAATTACTTAATTAAAGGTCACTTTAATAACAAATTTAACAAACAATTCACAAGTTATCAAATCGGTTTAACATGGGGCACAATACTACAACATTAATATGTGAGTAGTGTCGTAGGTTGATGTTAACTACGGTAATCACTTGATTATTTAGATATTTAATTTATTTTTTAAAAGATGATAATTAATAAATATTTAAAACTTCAACATTAATATGTGATTCTCTTGGATTGTATTAAATAGGATCAACACTTATGAAAGATATGATTTTTATGATTGATATAAATTGTCAACATCTACCATCTCTAAAGTATTTTGAGTTTTTACTATCGTATTTTCAAGTATTTGGGGTCGATAATTCAGGAGAATGGAGAGATTGACGGGGATGTCACTCATCGGATCGAGGTAGGGTAGATCAAATGGAGGGTCACTTCCAGTATCATGCGTGACAAAAAGGTACCTCCCAAACGTAAAGGCAAGTTTTACCGAGTGGTGGTTAGACCAGCTTTGTTGTACGGGGCAGAGTGTTGGCCTTTTAAGAAGACCCACATCAAGAAAATGAAGGTGGTAGAGATGAGAATACTTCGGTGGATGTGTGGGTATACTAGGAAAGATAAGATTAGAAATGAGGTTATTCGAGATAAGGTGGGAGTGGCTTCGGTGGAAGACAAGATGAGGAAAGCAAGGTTGAGATGGTTCGATCATATGATGAGGAGGAGCAGGGATGCCCCAGTGCGGAGTTGTAAGAGGTTGTCTAGGAATAGTTTCAAGCGAGGTAAAGATGATCTAAATATGCACTTGGTGAACTTTGCCACCATTTGTAAGTCTTTTGATAACCCAGGAGTGGGTTAGAATGCTATCTGCCTACATTTATTTTTGTTGTCTCTATCTGGGGAGGCAACACTATGGCTTAATGGACTGACTCCTAACTCTATAACTAACTGAAGGCAGTTGAAATAAGCTTTACTAGAAACATTCTTTCCACTCTTCTAGTGGGTACAGTTGAGGGAAGAAATTAGTAATTTCTGATAGCTTCCCACCAAAGCTGTTCATGAGACCTGGGAGAGGTTTAAAAAAATTTGATGCAATAGCCAAACCATAACATGATAGATATTGATTTGATAAGGACTCTTTATCGGGCTTTGAACTCTATTACAAAGACAGTCGTGGATAATGCTACAGAAGGGTCATTTGTTGACCTTACTTTTCCAGAGGCTTCAAAGATGCTTGATCAGATGACCAAACAGAGTGAATCTTAGCATACTAGGGATTCTATGGTAGCAAGCCCTACTATGTCTAGTAGTATGAATACAGAGTAATACAAGAAGGAGAAAGAACATGACCAGGACATAGCATACTTGAAGACGCAGATGGATTTATTAACTAAGCATTTATTATCCGGATAAATGGAGAAGGTGAAAGATATTACATCCCAGGGAAAAGATGGCTCTGATTCGGAAGAAAAGGTGAACTATCTAAATAATCAAGGGGTTTTCGAGGTAATAGTCTAGGAAATCAAGGTCGAAACTATTATGATAAGGCTGGTTACAAGGATAGAGATCAAGGAAACTAGAAGAGTAAGAATGATAGGAGTGGATTATATGTACCTCCTAAAAGCAGAGATAATGCTGCAACTAGCTCTAGCAAGATACCTATGGAGGACATGATGGAGAAATTATTAAAGGGAGTTGAGGCTACCAACTCTGGGGTGACTACTATGAAGAGTGATTTGTCTTCCATGAGTCAGTTGGTAAACTCACACTCTAATTCTATCAAACAGTTAGAGTATCAAATGAGCCAACTCTTAGCAGCATTGAATCAGAGAAAGAGTGGAACTTTGTGAAGTGACGCAGTTAAAAACCCTCAAAATAATGACTCTTGTATGGCAATTACCTCACGGAGTGGTAAAGTATTACCAGGCCCATCTGTGGGTAAAGCTATGAGTGAAGACATGATTGAAAAAGATATTGAGCATGAATAAAGTTGTCCAGTGGAATCTGAGAAACTGGATGAGGTTATTGATAATACATCATCCAATAATCAGCAGGTTAATGAGTCGGAGAAGAGCAAGGGAAAGGAAACTGAAGTGGTGGTTACTACCCTCCCGAAACCATATTCTCCATTTTCTCATCAGTTGAAAAAAAGGCCGACGACACAAAGTTTCGCAAGTTTATGGCCATGCTTAAGTAGTTAACGATTAATTTGCCATTAATGGAGGTATTGAAGCAAATGCCCGTTAATGCCTGGGTATGTAAAGTTATGAAAGACCTTGTTATGAAGAATCGGATAGTTAGTTTTGAGACGGCGGACAATATCCATCATTATGGTGCTATTTCCACAAGGTCATTGGTGCAGAAAAAAGCAAACCCAGGAGAATTTACCATCTCGTGCACTATTGGCCCTCTTGATTTTGCAAAAGCTCTATATAACTTAGCAGCCAGTATAAACTTGATGTCGCTTGATATGTATAAGAAATTAGGTTTGGGGGATCATACTCTCATAAATATGAGATTAGTTATGGCGGACAGATATGTGATTCAGCCCATGGGGATTTTATATGATGTATTAGTTAAGGTGGACAGCTTTATATTTCCAGCTGATTTTGTCATTCTCAATTGTGAGGTGGATTTTGAGGTTCCCATAATCTTAGGTAAACCTTTTATCACAACCAGGAGTGTACTTATTGATTTGAGGGAAAATGAACTACTATTCAAGTTGAATGATGGGTAGTTCGATTCGATGTATGTCAGTCCATGAAATAGCATAATGCTATGAGCGTATTTTCCATTATGGACATTTATTATGAGGAAGAGCAAGAAGTTCCTATAGAAGAAAAATTTGTTGTGGAGACTTTAGCTGTTGTATTAATGAAATTTAATCATTACGGTATTGAAGATTATGAAGAGATGGTGTGTTCCTTAACGAGCATAGGGTCTTATTCATATGTACCCAAGAAGTTGGATTTGGACTTGAAAAATCATCCAAGTCCACCTGATAAGCCTTCTATCAAAGATCCACCTACCTTGGAGCTGAAGGAGTTTTTCGGTCATTTGAGGTATGTGTTTTTAAGTAGTGGGAATATGCTACCTATCATTATTTTCACTAACTGGGTGAGCAACAGGTACAATATCTCATCTTTGTTCTTAAGAGATTTAAGAGGGCTACTAGTTGGATTATTGCAGACATCATCGGTATCCTTTCTGGTATATGTACACATAAGATTCAGCTAGAGGAGGATTGTGTTCCAACTATTAAGCATCAGCATCTTCTAAACCCACCTATGCAAGAGGTGGTAAAGAAATAAATCATCAAGTGGCTAGATGCAGGAGTAGTATATCCTATTTCAGACAGTAAGTGGGTAAGTCCTATTCAGTCTGTGCACAAGAAAAGGGGCATGATAATAGTGGCTAATGAGAAAAATGAGTTAATTCTATTTAGTCCTATTACTAGGTGGAGGGTGTGTATAGATTATAGAAAACTCAAATAGTGGATATTGAAGGACCACTTCCCAATGCCTTTCATGGATCAGATACTTGATCGATTGGCAGGAAGAGGTTGGTATTATTTCTTGGATGGTTATTCTGGTTACAATCTTATTTCTATAGCCCTGGAGGATCAGGAGAAAACTACATTCACCTGCCTATATGGTACTTTTGTATTCAAGTGGATGCCATTTGGATTGTGTAATGCACCTGCTACCTTTCAATGGTGCATGATGTCTATTTTCTCAGATATGGTTAAAGACACCTTGGAAGTGTTTATGGATAATTTCTCAGTGTTAGGAGATTCGTTTGATCTGTGTTTGGTAAATTTGAGTAGGGCTTTACAGTGGTGTGAGGAGCTCAATCTTGTGCTTAATTAGGAGGAATGCCACTTCATGGTGACGAAGGACATTGTTCTCGGACACATAATTTTAGCAAAGGGGATTGAAGTTGATCGAGCTAAAGTTGAGGTTATAGAGAAGCTTCCTCCTCCTATTTTAGTGAAAGGAGTGCATAGTTTTCTTGGTCATGTTGGCTTTTATCAGAGATTTATAAAGGACTTCTCAAAGATTGCAAACCCCCTTCGTAAACTTTGGGAGAAGAAAGTCAAATTCTCCTTTGATGATGAGTACTTGAAGGCATTTGAATGCCCTCAAAGGAAGCTAGTTGATGCTCTTATTATTGTTTCACCGGATTGCTCATCCAATATATTATGCAAACAAGGCCTTAAATAAGGCTCAAAGAACTACACTGTCACAAAATAGGAACTTTTTGCAGTAGTCTATGCTTTTGAGAAGTTCTGGGCTTATTTACTAGGAACCAAGGTGGTGGTCCACACTAACTATTTAAACTTGAGATATTTGATGGAGAAAAAGGATGTAAAACCAAGGTTGATTAGATGGGTGCTGCTTCTTCAAAAATTTGTCTTCTAAGTCAAGGATAGGAAGGGTTGCGAAAACAAAGTGGCAGATTATCTGTCTAGGGTGGAAGGCGAGCAAGCAGCAAGAGATGAATTTAAGATCAATGATGCATTTTCGGATGAGAAAATCTTGGCTGCTGTTATGGAGAAAATACCTTGGTATGCTGATTTGGTTAATTATGTGGTGAGTGAAGTAATACTAGAGAATCTTTCTTTTAATCAAAGGAAAAAGTTTCTCCATGATATGACACATTACTTCTGGGATGAGCCGAATCTTTTTTGCTGGTGTACGGATGGTATTATTAGAAGGTGCATCCTAAAAATAGATATGTTGAGTGTACTGGAAGTAAGTCATGCCTCCCCAGTTAGAGGTTACCAATCAGGTGATTAAACTGTAAGGAAAGTGCTTCAGAGTAGCTACTATTGGCCCTCTTTGTTCAAAGATGCCTATGAGTTCATGAAGAGGTGTGACCAATGTCAAAGGCAAGGGTCCATCTTAAAGCACCATGAGATACCAATGTCTAAAATGCTAGAGATAGAATTATTTAATGTCTGGGGCATTGATTTTATGGGGCCCTTCCTGAGCTCATTTGGGATGAAGTACATATTAGTTATCATTGACTACGTGTCAAAATATGTTGAGGCAGTGGCGCTAGCAGATAATGAAGGGAAGAAAGTTATTGCATTCTTGAGGAAAAACATTTTCTCTTGCTTCAGGGTACCACATACCATCATTAATGATGGAGGATCACACTTTTTCAGCAAGATGTTTAAAGCTGCTTTGGCAAAATATGGAGTTAAGCAGCATAAAGTGGCTACACTATACCACCCGTAAACAAGTGGGCAGGTAGAAATCTCTAATAAGAAAATTAAAGCTATCCTTTCCAAGACTGTAAATGCTAGCACGAAGGACTGGTCTAGGAAGCTGGACGATGACTTATGGGCATATCGAATGGCTTTCAAGACAACTATTGGCTTATCGCCATAGCAATTAGTTTATGGCAAGGTGTGTTATTTGCTGATTGAGCTAGAGCATAAAGCGTTGTGGGCACTGAATCGGTTTAACTTGAATTAAAATGAGGTAGCAAATATGAGAATGGGGAAGCTGAATGAAATGGACGAGTTCCATCTTAGAGGTTATGACCGGGCTGATCTATACAAGGAAAGAATGAAGAAGTACCACGACCGCAGAATTAAAAAGCAAGATTTCTAGAAAGATGACTTGGTGCTTCTGTTCAACTCCAGACTCAAACTATTTCCAGGTAAGCTCAAATACAAATGGTCCGGCCCATTTAAAGTGAGTCAAGTATACTCATCTGGAGTAGTGGAACTTGAAAATGAAGACGAAAGTGTCTTCAAGGTAAAATGGGGAGCGTGTAAAACTTTATATCGGTCTAATGGACTCCATAAGGAGTATTGATACAATCTATCTTTATAAAGTCTAAGTAATCGATATAACTGAGTCGTGTGGGACACAACCCACAGTGTGTTATTGTAAAACATTAGTTAAATTATTTTGCTATTCTAGTGCATTTTTATGTGTTTGTAAAGTGTTCAGGATTTAAAATACAACAAAAAGAAAGTGTAATACAATTGAAAAAAGGGTTGAAAATCTAAGCTACTGGAACAAAAGTGACGGCTGAATTGGTGGACCACCATTCACCTGACGGACCACTTTTTCAACTGTCGCAAAGAAGCTAAAAAATTCACTCACTGGATAAAGTTGATGGCCAAAGTGGTGGACCATCACTAAATTGGTGGACTACCACACTAACCGTCAAAATCAAGCTGAGTTTCCTAGGTTCTGGTAAGGTGCGATGGCCAAAGTGGTAGACCATTAAAAATTTGGTGGACCTCCACTTGGACCATTGAAATTAAGCCGAGTTGCTCATGTTTTGGTAAGGTGCGATGGCCAAGGTGGTTTACCATTACAAATTTGGTGGACCGCCACTTGGACCGTCAAAATTAAGATGAAGTGACCTTGTTTTGGTAAGGAGCGACGTCTAAAATAGTGATCCATTGAATTTTCGATGGACCGTTGTAGTAGCTGTCACTATTACCCTAGTACTGGGTTGGGTCAGGTTAAAATTATTCTTTATTTAAGTAACTCGCATTTGGCCCAATTAATTTTAATGAGTTAAAAGAGTGGTTACATACGTTATACCCTTTTCAGCTTCTTCAACTGACCAAATTCTTTTGGATTCAAAGCATCTGAAGGCATTTTCTCTTTCTAGGACTCTCTATCTACTCCCCTTTTCCCTATTTAAGTGACCATCTCTTTTTTCTATTTTCATCACAAACAACCTTGATAGAAAATATAGATTTTTAAGTGAAGCTTGATTTTGTAATTTGCAAGCAAATAAAAGAAGAAGCTACTGCAAAACCAAGGTATGAGCACCACCTTATTCTTCCCTTTTTCAGTTGCAAAACATGAAATGAATGAGTAGTTTGTTGATTAAAATTCCATCTTGTGTTATTCTTTTTCTTTGAGTTTCTGTAAGTTTGGACACTTGAATATGTGCTGTTGAGTGAAGTCTAAGTAAATCACGCATTTAAAAGAGAGAAATTGTATGCACAATGTGAAATTGGTGTCAATTTTTGATAAAAAAAAATGGTATTGTATGCTAGATGCTCAACAAAATGCCAAAGTGAATCCTGAATCTGAAGAAGGGGGTACGACAGTTGAAATAGTGGATAGTCAATTAGGCGATGGACCACTAAATGGACCATCGCAAGAACCCCAGCAAAGACACTAACTGGTTAAGATGCGGCGGTCAAAGTGGTGGACCATCAACTTTGCGATGTACCACCATATTGACCGTCACAACTCTCTGAACTTTCAGATTTTCTGGATAGGACCAGACGGCCCACCTGGTGGACCATCAGTTACCCGACGGACCACCAGTATGGATGTCAAATCTAAGTTTTTACTGGTTAGGTTGTTTTTGCATTATAAACTAATTCCTTACTTTTGTTTTAGTAAATATGGCTCGTAAACTACCACTAAATAGAGAAGGAAGATCTTAAAGAGGTAGAGACAAACCTGCACCCGCTTACAATACTAGGCAACATGAAAAGGAAACTCTTACACTCTTCCAGTCTAAAGAGGAGAGCGACATTAGTACAAGTAGTACCATCTCTAGCCCAGACGAGGCAACAATTACTACAAATCAACCCGAGCTGACTATGCGTGAAACTGAGGCTGCTAACGTAGGAGAACAAATAGAAGCAACTGATGTGGATACTGAACCTGAGGATGCCAATTTTATTAATCATAAGGATCCTAAAGTTTGAGAGGCGATTAGATAGCGGACAGAGGGAGCTCGAGAGAAATTCTATGATGGATTAACACCTACAGCAAGAGGGATAAAAAGGCCATTCACGAAGAAAGATCAGATTGTAATAATGCAGCTCCATGAGTATCCTAAGTTGGAACGCCATTTCAATGAGTATGAACTAGCATGGATGAGCAGGCCACCAGAAGCGTATCAACCAAACTGGTAAGAGAATTCTTTGCTAATTATCCTGTACTAGTAGAAAAGGACTGTCCAAAAGGGACGTCAATTGCAAGCTTGCCAAACAGAGAGTTTGTACCTGTTCGAGGAGTCACTATCGATATTTTAGCCCAAATAATTAATAGGATGTTGTTTGGGCTAGAGTACGAGGCTCCACCTGCTATACCTGATCTTGAGTATAGGTTGAGAACTGCATCCACCCAGAGACCTTGGGTGTCTTCATTATTGATTGATGATGGTAACCCTTCTTGGTTGACTAATCTACGGAAGCGTATTGCAAAATATTCCATTAGCTTCAAGGCTAAGTTCTAGTGGGCTGTTGTTTGCTTAAGGCTGATGCCAACATAAGGTGATGGAAACATGGATAAACATAGAGTCGTATTGGTGGAAAGCTTGGTTTTAGGGCTGTAAGTTGACTTCGTCCGGATTATTGTGGATGATATGTTTGTGAGGGCATATAAAACAAGCAGTGCATTGTTGTTCCCATGCTTAATCACTGAGTTATGAAAATAGGATGGTGTACCCCTGATCCATAGAGTTGACAATGAAATCCCATCTACACATAGACAGGACATTGAGAAGTCAAAATATGACTCAAAGTTTGAGATGTTTGTCACCAAGCCTCCAGCTTACCAGACTCAATTTGCACCAGCTCCCGATGCTACAGAAATTCCTGCAGGTATGCCTTTTTCCCATCACCACTTATGTTCCACCAAAGTATGTGCCTCCAAGTGCTTCTGCAGGGTCGGGTTTTGTACAATCTATGGAAGGAGCAGACTTTGCTGAATACAGGTTAACGCAGGAGAATTTTGCAAAATCGGTGATGCTGTAGAAAAGGTTTCAGAGACAGTTAGATAAATGGGCATCTGAATTTAAGCCTTTTGTTGATGAAATTGTAGTTGAGGCAATCCATCCATTCCAGACTATTCAAGCTAGGATGGACAGCATAGAGCACCGCATCAACAAAAGGCTAGATGCACTATGCCTCCCTGATCTTGCAAATCTCATGGCTGAATTTAAGCAGGCAAAGGCTGATATAGAAAAGTTAAAAGAAAGGCAACCACAACAGAGATTTTTTGACCCAGCCTTAGCGGTGAATGATAATGATAAAAGGATTGTGGATCTGATGGAAAGACCTGTGAAAGACAAAGAAAAGCAACACATGGATGAGCGAGCTGCAAAGAAAGGAGAAAAGAGGAGAAAGATAACATCAATGACACCAAAGAAACGGAATAGCATGATCTGTAGAGGGCTCAAAAGAAATCAAGGAAAGATGAAGAAAATAGAAAGAATAAAGAAAAACATGAAGCAGCAGGAGTATCTACTAGTGTTTACCCAGCAAGGGGGCAAAGTTCAGGCTCAGTCTGAGAGATGATTCCTCCTATTCTGGAGGGGGAGGTTTTGAGTGCCCCTACAGCCATAGGGATCAACATTGCACCAGGAGAGGATGCGGGACCCTCACCATACTTCACAGATACCTCAGATGAATAAGAGGCAATACAAATATATCAATTTCCTTGTACTTTAATTTAATGCTTTGAGGACAATGCTATGTTTTTATGTGGGGGGGGGGGGGGGGGCGGGGTCTTCAAACCATGGGGGGGTTGTGTTGCCAATATTCTGAACCCCTACCATGTACTATCTAGGAGAATCGACATATCTAGGATCATGATAAGTTCACATTTTTTCTTTTCTAGGTTTAACTTCAAATTTGCATTTTTCTTCTTTTTAAATCTTGTTATGTTGTTGATGCTGGTCCATGAAATAAAAGTGGTATTTGTGTTAGTATCTTGTTGTAAATACGGATGATAAATAATGTTGGCATCAAACTATGACTATTTCTATTTCACTATTTACCTTTGTCTCCTAGGAAATATGAGCAACTATTAGTGAATCTGTAGTTGGCATTAATCTGTAAATACGCATGACATGGATGCACATCTTAAGAATAGTAGAATGAGTTTCAAAAAGTTGCCACTGTATGTGAGAGTAATTGTAGTAGTTCTTACATAGTATAGTACCTAGAACTTACATAGTGTAGTAGAATGAGTTTGAAATAGTTGCCACTGATAAGAAGTGATGGCAGGCCACCTTGTGCTTTTAATCCACTTAGCCAAAGTAATTAACCCTACCAAAAATAATTTTTCATTTTTGAACCCTTCTTTGAGCCTTTGTTAATTTTTCTTCATCACCAAGCATTCTAGTTAACTCTCTTTCAGCTATTGACTTCTAGCTCTGGCCCTGGCCTAGTAATGGGCAATGTGTACCTAAAGTTAGGCAAAACACCTAAGTTGAGGGTGACTATTGTAGGGCTGTTAACTTTCTAATGGAAAGTTGGTCTAGAATTTGAATTTGAGCATTTGGCCCTGCTCTAGTTAAGATAATGTGCACCTTGACTTATGGCATCAGCCTAAGTTGAGGGTGGCTAACTCTTGTGTACATAAATATATATATATATATATATATATATATATAAAATAAAAAAAGGGAAAAGAAACAGGGAGTTATTGTGGTAAAGCATGAATAAATGGAAAAGGTAAGTAAGCTAGCAAAGCAACGGCTTTGGTAAGAAGAATTTGTAGGCAAAGAGAGTTAAACAATAGTTTTTAGTCACTTTTGCCCAAAATTCCTTCCTGACCTAGCCTGATACCTCATTACTAGCCTAGAAAAGACCTGCTTGATCTTAAAACTCAGCTATAAGGGGGTATTAGATCATAAAGGCAAGCTTATGAGTGTATGTGCTATGTGTGCAACTTCTTTGATGAGTGAGAGGGTTGTGATCTGTATCCACAAAATATATTAAGTGGTGGATCGCCTTGACTATGAGGGTAAACTGAGTTATACTTAATTTGGCCGATTTCTGTTGATTCTTGTATCCATGTTTGTGTAGATGAATTGAATTTGAAACAATGTCGGTTATGAAATCTGACATGTTAAACCATATGATATGGATGACAAGTGAATGGTTATGTGAAAATTGGTTTAGTAGTAAATGTCTGTCATTATATTGCTCATATTCGCAATTTGGTGCTGAGTTGCTTGAGGACAAGCAATTATCTTAAGTTGTGAGTGTTGATGTTCCGGCTTTTGACGGAATATTTTTTATCTTTTTCTTAGGAAAATTGCATTTTTTTCAAGCAACCAAGGTTGCATTTGATGCTAGTTTTTAGTGTCTCAGGGTAAGGAGCTAGCTGAAGGAAAAAACTCAGAAAATTAGCAAAAGAGGACTTTTGACGGTCAAAATGGTGGACCGTCAATCTTTCGATGGACCACCAGTTCAACCGTCAATGTTAAACAGAACAAGGCATCCTGAAACACTCAGCGATGGCCCATGTGGTGAACCGTCAGTCTTGTGATAGATCACCAACTCAACCGTCAGGCCTAAAGAGAACCCATGTTTCCAGAAGACTTAGCGATGGCCTATATGGTGGATCGTCAGTCTTTCGATGGACCACCATTTTGATCGTCAGTTTCAAGTAGGACTGGGCTTTCAAGGACCATCAGTGACGGCTAATTTGGTGAACTATCAGACTTCCGACGGACCACCACTTTGGCTGTCACTTTGGATGCGAATTTTATAATTTTTGAATTTTAAATCCGTTTTACCTTGGAACATATAAATACCCAGTTTTAGGTGTTTTAGGGATCTTTTATCCATCTTTGATATTTTTTTAGGGTTTTCCATTCTGAAAATACATTGTTACATAGTTTTTCTCTAAGATTCATTGGAGATTTATGGATCTAGATTCCTTTATCATATTTTCTATTAAAGATTGAAGAATAACAATTTTGACTTTTGTAAGTAAACTTTGAATTAATTCATGAATAACACAATGGTTTCTTTTCTTTCTTGTGTGGAAATGTTTGGCTAAGCTCCCATAGCCAGGGTTATGGGAGCCTTGATGTGAAAAACTGATTTTTGGGTTGTGAATCTAGTAGATTCCCATGAGTAATTGATATTTCATAAACTCTTCTTTACTTTAATGACTTTTGTTGGTTGCAAACTTGAAAAGTGAGCCCAAGAACAACACTTGTTCAAATAGTAAAGTTCTTGTTGGGAAAAGAAAGGGTTTACATAAATCTAAAGGCTTTAACCTTTGGATAGAGGGTAGATACCTTAACCGGATCAACCCATGTGAGATTATAGTTGAATTACTACTATGTTCCTTAAGTTTGAAAGAATTAAGGGATAAGTTACTCATTTAGGTTGAGAAACTAATGGGTCAACCAATGAATTCAATTACTCTTGCAATAAGAATTGTTCATCGGGAATCCAAAATAGTTCACTACCCTAGCAGCTTAAGCATCTGGGTAACCATAAATCTAGTTTGACTTCTCTTATTAAATTACTATTAGCAATATAACCTACAGTTGGATTACTTTATATGACAAACATTAGAATATAATTGATAAATTAAAATACCCCTCTATTCTGGAACCTTCGATCAATAGTCTAGTAACAACCACAATACTTAGTGAGCACAGTCTTCCTTGTGGGATTCGACACCCAACCCAGTTGGGTTTTATATTTGACAGTGACCAGTTACACACTTTCTAATGAGATTTGCAATTTGGGTGTATCACTCATCAAAACCTATTCTATAAAAGATGCCTTATAAGCTGTGGAGAGGGAAGAAGTTAAATATTTTCTACTTTCATCCTTTTAGATACAAATGCTTCATCCACAACAACGGTAAGAATACCTTGGGAAAACTCGACCCATGAAGTGAAGAAGGTAATTTTATTAGGTAATCTCCTACCAGTCGCGCTTACAGGGCCTATAATAAAAGAACATTATGTATTGAAGAATCTATGCATATCGTATTTGATAAAACTAATCACCCTCCTATGAGTTTGAGTATTGATGAAGAACAGCTGAATAATCTACAATCTACAGCCAATACTCATCAACTCCAGATCCATCAAAAGATGAGATAACTGCACCCCTTCTAAAGTTGACTCATACAGTTAAAACAGTCAAAACAAATATACTAAGAGAATGGAAACACAGTTCTAACTATCCAAATGACTTTATCATTGTAAATCTAGAGGATTGGATGCAGATAAGAGCATTTTTTTAGAAAATAAGCATCGATTTCCCTTGTGTCTCAAATCAAACCCAAGAATATTAATGAGGACTCAAAGATAAATCCTAGATGGAGGCCATGAAATAAGAATTGGATCAATTCGAATGAAATCAAGTCTAGACTCTAGTTAAGAGACCCAAGAACTGCTCAGTAATCGGAAGCAGATGGGTCTACAGAAATAAATTGAATGAAGAAGGAAAGTTATCTAAAATAAGGCCAGACTTGTAGCTCAAGGCTATTCCCAACAAGAAGGTATTTATTATGATAAAACTTTTACTCCTATAGCAAGGTTAGAGTCAATTCACATTTTGTTAGCTTTTTTTCCTTTAGATGCTTTAAGCTATATCAAATAGACGTCAAAAGTTTCTTTTTAAATGGATTTATTCATAAGGAATTTTTCATAAAACAAACCCCCAGTTTTAAAAATTCATCTTATCCAAACATGCTTTTAAATTATCAAAAGCACTCTACGGTCTCAAATAAGCTCGAAAGGCTAGGTATGAGAGATTGAGTACCTTTCTGTTAAATAATAATTTTCAAAGAGGAAAAATTGATACAACTCTATTCATCCAAAAACTTGACTCAAATTTACTTATTGTGCATATTTATGTTGACGATATTATTTTTGGTAGTCCTAACATCTCCTTGTGTCAGAATTTTGCTAATCTGATGAAAGGAAAATTTGAAATGATCCTCATGGGAGAAACTTCAGTTGATTTTGCAGGTGATAGAATGTCACGCCTCAAATTCTATTGGGGTGGATTGGCACCTGTAACTGAGGAGGCCCGGTAGAACCAGCTCATAACCTTATACTTCCCATGCATACCCCTATGATAACCCAAAATTATGACAGCATCATGTCGCTTCTAAAAGGAAATAATCACCTGTATAAGCTTGAACACACATATATATGTAGATACAATACTTGGCCATTGGAGCCATCACGTCTATTAACAAAACACCACCTTGACTGTACATTACGTCTACAAAGCCTCTATACAATACACAGAGTTTAACTAAGGTCGGGACACACCCCGCCATACAACTAACTTCTATACAATACCAAAAATGACTGGATATGACACGAAAAGCCCCGAAGCAAACTGGAGCTCACCAAAAGCAGCTTGATATCCTTGCTCCTACTTGTGTGGTTTATGAGCTGAGGTACCTGTGCCTGCAGCAGAAATGTAAGTCCCCTATGGGGGATGTTAGTATGAAATATGTACTGAGTATGTAAAGCTATAGATAATCACATATGATACAGGAGCTCAATAGAAATCAGAAACAAGTGAATAAATCATAATAGAAGTGGACCACACTTACTAGAACTTGTGACAACCTGTACATTGTATTTATTCAATCACTTTACCTTCATTCTTATCATCTTTGTAATCATTACTGTACTGTACTATGACCATTAGGCTGCCTCCAGTACATATCAACTGGGATCGACCCATGATAGTCTTATGCCCCTGGGATACAACCCATAAACACATAAATAGGGATCGACCCATGATAGCTTATCCCCCTGGGATACCACCTGATAAGAGAGAACTTCCATCACTTAGTTCAATTAATCTTTGAGATTGTTATTTCGGTTGCCACCGCATTTTTGATACTTTGAAACAATGATACTTCAATAAGAGGCATATAAATAGACCATAAATGCAATAACAATGAAGTAAGAACTCATTGGAACATCAATGAAGTGTTTTGGAGTCATCAATGCCATAACAATGAAGTAGGAACTTATTGGTATATCAATGAAATGTTTTGGAGTCATTAATAGCACATGGATCTTGTTTGAGTAACCGGATACCTTCTGACATTCATTAGTGCAATAAACATGTAATATTTAGAAGGCAAGTAAGTATTGGAATGTCTTGACATCTTGTAGGGTGGAAACAAGTTCATTGGTAATATAGGACATCATACAAAACCATTATGGATCACATGTTACTGAATAACTTTGGAAACTTTCTTAATAGAACAATTGTTCACTTTCATGCCAAAGATATGGTATAGAGTATGCTTTACATACCTGACTGTCAACCTTCAATACTAGTCCCAAATGGACTTCCCATCATTTTGGATTACTTATCTACAATGAACATATATAGCAATCTAGTATTAGTAACCAAACGGCACAATTCAATTATTGAATTCACCAAACTAGTGGTTAAGTAGTAAGCCTTAATTACACCATAAAAGGTTTCACTTTAACCCTCTTAAACTCCAATTACATTCACATGCCATGCATATTCATACAACATCCTCCAATATCAAGTTTGGATTCATTTATCCTTCTAACCAATCCATTAAACGCAATTGAGCCATAGACATAAATAATCATCAATTCAATAGTATATCACCATATCCACCTTCCATAACTCAATTACCATATCCACCTTTAACAATTCAATACAACCAAACAATGCAAAATAGTCCATAACCCTATTTCCATTACCTTTCAATAACAACCAATACATATAATCCTCTATCACACATATACATATGGAAAAGAACAAAGGAAAAAAATATTCATACCTTAGAATTCACCTCTTGATTATGCAATGCTGTTTGCACAAATAATAGGAGCTGTTCGAAGCTCTCGAGATGACAAACGCTGTTATCGAATTACTTTGGAGATCCTACGGTTGAATCAAAAGTAATTTAAAGGTCAAATTTGTCTAGGGTTTGTTCTTCCTGAATGATTAATGATGAAAATGAGTTTTTGAACACATAGACATGTATATATACACATCTTCCCATCCATAATATAATAGGAAATGACCAAAATGCCTTTAAAATTTAAATAATGTCAAATTTGTCCTTTGGTGGACTGTTTTGTTAAGCTAAAGTAGATCGAGCATAACTCTTTTCTCCGATATCGGATTTGGGTGAAATCGGTATAGTTGGAAGGATAATTTAAAGGTATTTCATTTCATATAAAGTAGGCCACCCAGTTCATCCTGTACAAGGAGTTATGGTCATGAAACTAATTGCTTTGGAAAGAAGACTCAAAGATCTTTCTTTTCATAGGTCACAGCTCTCCCAGCTCATTATATTAAGGGAGTTATGATCGTTTGAAGTTGACCCAAAAATTCAACTGGCCTCAGTAGTTTGTTTGCAGGAAATTTTCCTGCACATTTACTATTCCTAAATATCCCGGCCACTGTTTTATAGTTTCTAATGTGCTCGATTATATCCGAAACCTATCCGTTTTTGAAAATCTTTATATCGTTGGAAAGCTTATTCAATAACCTTCGTATTGAACCATCGATGGGTAAATTCCGGTATAAATAAAATAAAAAAAATTAATTCCATATAAATAAGACCAATACACGTACTTGAATACGGGGTGTTACATCCTTCCCCCCTTTAATACATTCATCCTCGAATGTTAGCATAGTTATTCAACCGAAACAAGTTCAAGTCCATCATTAATATTCACACCATCACATAAATACTATGCGTATATAAAAAAAAACTTACTTGTTAATGTTCTAACTCTGTTTCTTGAACTTCCTCTTCATCTTTGAACAAATGAGGGTACTTAGATTTCATTGCTTCCTCAGCTTCCCATGTAATCTCTTTCCTTTGATGATTTGTCCAACGTACTTTCACAGATGCTATCTGTTTATTTCTCATTTTCTTAACTTGGCGATCTAGAATAGCAATAGGCACTTCATCATAGGTAAGATCTTCCGCACAAATAACACTGGTGCTCCCCAGGGGGACATACTAGGCCTTATGAATCCCTTCTTTAGCAAATCTTTCAATTGCTCTTTCAATTCTCGTAATTTTTCTGGGGCCATTCTATACGGAGGAATGGAGATTGGTTGGGTGCCTGGTATTACATCAATACCAAACTCTACTTCTCATTCAGGAGGCAAACCTAGAAGATCTTCAGGAAATACATTAGAAAATTCATTTACCACTGGAACAACGTGAAGGGTTGGTGGCTCTACTTCTGTATCCCTTACTCTAACTAAATGATATATGTATCCCTTGGAAATCATTCTTCTTGCCTTAAAATAAGAAATAAATCTACCTCTTGGCGCACCAATTTCACCTTTCCATTCAAGGATTAATTTATTTGGAAAATGGAAATATACCTTTATCGTGCAGCAATCAATTGTGACATAACAAGGCGTCAACCAGTCCATGCCCATTATAACATCAAAATCTACCATTTCTAACTCCATGAGATCATCCATCGTATCACGACCACTAACAGTTACTATGCAGTTTCAGTACACCCTTCTAGCTATAATAGATTCCCCAATCGATGTGGACACTTCAAATGGCTTAACTAACAGTTCGAGTATTCTTTCAAACTTTCCAGCAACCAATGGAGTAACATAAGATAATGTAGAATCGGGATCAATTAAGGCATATACATCGAATGAAAAGATAGCAACATAGCCGTAACCACATCTGGGGAAGCATCTAAATTTTATCGATCCGCTAGAGCATACGTACGATTTTGAGCCCCGCTAGAACTCGTGGCTCCTCTATCACCTCTACCATGAGGCATTAGTTGTGCACCCCTTCCTGAATAAGGCATTGATAATGATGATGTAACAAATGACCCCGTAGGTTGTGTCATACCCCCTATGCCCCTTCGTGGGTATTTTCTCATCATATGCCCCGACATACCGCACCAAAAACAAACATTGGTCCCAAACCAATATGTGCCCAAATAATACCTTCCACATTTATTGGATGGCTCTCAAAGAGGTCTTGATTGGCTCATATTCCCTTGCCCTTGGTACCCCACTCTCCGCGAACTCTAACTCTCACTTCTGTGCCTAAATTGGTTTTCTCTGGACCCTTGGAATTGTGGTGGGGCACTAGCTGCAGAATAAGAAGATAATGGCCTACGTGTTCTAGTAGAAAACTGTGGTCTGAACCCTGCTTGTGATGCCATGAACTGCCCTGTAGATCTGGACCTCTTGGAATATCCTCTTTCTAATTGTCGTGTTCTTCTTCTCTTCCTCTGATCTTTTATTTTTTGTGCAAAAGCTTGGATCCTCGTATTGTCCATATCTTTGTTCAAAGCGGCAATAGTATAATCTCTAACCAGATATGGATCTAGCCTATCCACATATTGATGAACTCTATCATCTATAGTAGCTACAACATTAGGAGCATATCTCGACAAGGAATTAAATCGGAGACTGTACTCCCTCACGCTCATATTCCCCTGACGAAGATTTAAAAACAAATTTGCATGGGCCTAACGAATCTCGAATGGAAGATAATGATCAAGAAATACCTCTTTGAACTCTTTCCAAATAGCTAGGGGTGCATTAATACCCCTAGATTATTTTCAGTCCTCGTACCAATATATAGCCTCCCCTTTGAATCTATACGCCGCTAACTCCACTGTCTCTCTACCTGTTACATGCATAACATCCAAGGCCCTTTGAATTTGATCAATAAAGTCCTGTGGGTCCTCGTTAAGATCTGATCCAGTAAATGTGGGAGGATCCATCTTAAGAAAATCCTATGTTCGAAGGCTAGCCGCCCTATCTGTACCACTAGGACCCATGGTAGGAATGGCTTGCCCTTGAGCTTGCCCAGCAACTATACAAGTCAAAAGTTGCACTACATTTCTAAGATCTTGATCAGCAACATTAATAGGTGGCTCTAGGGATATAGTTCTCCTCCCCCTTATTTCTTCTGGAGTGGAAGAAGTTTCTGATACATGCTCAGCTGAAGCCTCACTTTGATTAGCTGGTATAGTAGGTGACTTACTAGTCCCCTCTCCGGCAGCCACATCTACTTGTTTACCGATATTCTTGCTTCTGGTAACCGGCATCATTACTATAATAAAAGAAACAAATAGATTCAGTGGTCAACTATGACTTCATATACAATATAGGCTCTATCGCATGATCTAAGACATGAAGAAAAAATAAACGGTTCCTAAATGTCCATAGCCTCCTGTTTATAGATGCGGTGTACGACACACCGATAAAAAAGACTCTATGTAGACACGGCTTTTTAGACTCACTAAGACGACTTCTCTGATACCACTATTGTCATGCCTCAAATCCTATTGGGGCGGACTAGCACCCATAACCAAGGTGGCCCGGGAGAACCAGCTCATAACCTTAGACTTCCCATGCATACCTCTATGACAACTTGAAATTGGGACAGCATCATGTCGCATATAAAAGGAAATAATCACCTGTATAAGCTCGAGCACACATATATATATGTATTTACAATACTTGGCCATTGAAGCCATCACTTCTATTAACAAAACACCACCTTGACTGTACATTAGGTCTACAAAGCCTCTAGATAATACACAGAGTTTAACTAAGGTCAGGACGCACCCCGCCATATAACTAACTTCTATACAATACCAAAAGTGAATGGATATAATACAGAAAGCCCCAAAGCAAACTGGAGCTCACCAAAAGCAGCTGGATATCCTGGCTCCTACTTGTGCGGTGTATGAGCTGAGGTACCTGTGCCTGCAGCATAAAATGCAGATCCCCCGTGGGGGACGTCAGTACGAAATATGTACTGAGTATGTAAAGCTGTAGATAATCACATATGACATAGGAGCTCAATAAAAATCAGAAATAAGTCAATAAATCGTAATAGGAGTGGACCACACTTACTAGAACTTGTGACAACCTGTACATTGTATTTATTCAATCACTTTACCTTCGTTCTTATCATCTTTATAATCATTACTGTACTGTACTGTGACCATTAGGCTTCCTCCAGTACATATATACTGGGATCGATCCATGATAGGCTTATACCCCTGGGATACCACCCAGAAACACATAAATAGGGATCGACCCATGATAGGCTTATGCCCCTAGGATACCACCCGATAAGAGAGAACTTCCATAACTTAGTTCAATTAATCTTTGAGATTGTTATTTTGGTCACCACCACATTTTTGATACTTTAAAACAATGATACATCAATAAGAGACATATAAATAGACCATCAATGCAATAATTTTGATACTTTAAAACAATGATACATCAATAAGAGACATATAAATAGACCATCAATGCAATAACAATAAAGTAAGAACTCATTGGCACATCAATAAAGTGTTTTGGAGTCATCAATGCCATAACAATGAAGTAGGAACTTATTGGTATATCAATGAAACATTTTGGAGTCATTAATAGCACATGGATCTTGTTTGAGTAATTGTAAGATTCGGAAGACAAGTATTGGAATGTCTTGACATCTTGTAGGGTGGAAACAAGTTCATTGGTAACGTAGGACATCATACAAAACCATTATGGATCACATGTTACTGAATAACTTTGGAAACTTTCTTAATAGAACAATTGTTCACTTTCATGCCATAGATATGGTATAGAGTATGCTTTGCATACCTGACTGTCAACCTTTAATACTAGTCCCAAATGGACTTCCCGTCTTTTCGGATTACTTATCTACAATGAACAAATATAGCAATCTAGTATTAGCAACCAAATGTCACAATTCAATTCATTGAATTCACCAAACTAGTGGTTAAGTAGTAAGCCTTAATTACACCATAAAGGGTGTCACTTTAACCCTCTTATACTCCAATTACATTCACATGCCATGCATATTCATACAACATCCTCCAATATCAAGTTTGGATTCATTTATCCTTCCAACCAATCCATTAAACGCAATTGAGCCATAGACATAAATAATCATCAATTCAATAGTATATCACCATATCCACCTTCCATAACTCAATTACCATATCCACCTTCCATAAATCAATTACCATGTCCAACTTCCACAATTCAATACAACCAAAACATGCAAAATAGTCCATAACCCTATTTCCATCACCTTTCAATAACAACCAATACATATAATCCTCTATCACACATATACATATGGAAAGGAATAAAGGCAAACAATATTTATACCTTAGAATTCACCTCTTGATTACACAATCCTATTTGCACAAATAATAGGTTTCGTTCAAAGCTCTCGAGATGACCAATGCAATTATCGAATTACTTTGGAAATTCTACGGTTGAATCAAAAGTAATTTAAAGGTCAAATTTGTCTAGGGTTTGTTATTCCTCAATGATTGATGATGAAAATGAGTGTTTGAACTCATATACATGTATATATACACATATTCCCATCCATAATATAAAAGGAAATGACCAAAATGCCTTTAAAATTTAAATAATGTCAAATCTGTCCTTTGGTGGACTGTATTGATAAGCTAAAGTTGATCGACCATAACTCTTTGTTCCAATATCAGATTTGGGTGAAATTGGTATAGTTGGAAGGATAATTCTAAGGGATTTCATTTCATATAAAGTCGGCCACCCAGTTCGTCCTGTACAAGGAGTTATGATCGTTTGAAGTTGACCCTAAAAATCTATTTTGATAGGCTGAAGTAAAACGAGTATAAATCCTTACACAGACGTTATATTTGATTGAAACCAATTGCATTGGAAAGAAGACTCAAACATATTTCTTTTCATAGGTCTGAGCTCTCCCAGTTCATTATATTAAGGGAGTTATGATCGTTCGAAGTTGACCCAAAAATTTGGCTGGCCTCAGTAGTTTTTGTGCAGGAAATTTTCCTGCACATTTACTATTCCCAAATACCCCGGCCACCATTTTATAGTTTCGAACGTGCTCAATTATATCCCAAACCTATCCATTTTTGGAAATCTTTATATCATTGGAAAGCTTATTCAATAACCTTCGCATGGAACCATCGACGGGCAAATTCCGGCATAAATAAAATAAAATAAAATTAATTTCATATAAATAAGACCAATACACGTACTTGAATACGGGGTGTTACATAAAAATGATAGAAAAAAAACTAGTGTAACTTGTCAAATTCTTGGTGATGCCCTGATTTCATAGCACAGCAAGAAACTTCAATTTCTATATCAACAACTAAAGTCGAATACATAGCTATTGGAAGTTGTGGTACTCAAATTTTAAGGATTATGCTTCAACTACTTGATATTAATTTTTCCTTTTAATCTATATCCATAACGTGTGATAACACTAGTGCTATTCTGTCTAAATATATTGTGCATCATTCTAGGGATAAACACATTAATATTAAAAATCATTTTATTCGAGATCATGTAGAAAATGGAGAGTTTTCTTTAATGTTTGTTGATTTCGAAAATCAATTGGCAGATATTTTTACCAAACCCCTATTAGAAGAAAAATTATGTTTCCATAGAAAAGGACTTGGTATTATCGGTATTAATGAATTACGAGTCTTATCTTTGGAAAATATTTTTTTTCCAATTGTGGAACTTTATTTATTGCGTTATTTTAAATTTTGAAAATTGGTTTTCATAAAAGAGAGTTTCATCATTACTTTCAACATTTATTACGCCACCTTGGCCACCTCTATACCCTTTTTATCTTCCCAACATCCCCTTTTTGTAGTCCTTTCACTTCCAACAGTCGTCTCATTCACTTCACCCCTTTCATCTCCCCTCAGTTCACTCACCCTCCTTCGTCTACCCTTCCCTTCATTTTCTTCTCCACCCTTTTAAAACCCTAGTTCAACCACTTTTCCTATGATAAAAACTAGCTCCATGGCCAGTCTTTCCAAATCAGTTCCAAAATCTTTCTCCTATATTTATGTTCTTATCGCTAAATCCTCTGATGAATCTTTATCCGATTCTCTACAATCAACTATTATCAAAAAATGTCCATCCCCCAGACCAGCTTCTTCAGTCAAGAAACCTTGTGCAAACTTCCTAAATACCTTCCCTCCCAAGGACATGCATAAATTCTGGACATGTTAGATAAAAGAAAAGTTCACAGCCTTCAAAAGTTGCCTCATTGTTTCCGAACGCATAGTCAATCTCTGTCAATTAAAGGAAGCTCATTGCAATTTAATCAACTTTCTTAAATTTCACAACTTTTCACTAATTTTTTGTCTATGTGGACTTGAAGTTTATGAGGATCCTGTTTGTATGTTTTATGCCAATATTTGCCTCTCTCCCGACAGTGGTGAACGTGAGACTCTTATGCTTGAAACTAGAATTATACTAAACGACTTTCTATTTGAAAAAATATTTGATACAAAGTTCTTTGGTGTAATCCCCTTTATGAATGGCTCATGGCCCGAAGATTTTGAAATAAGCTTTAAAGAAGCTAAAATGATCCAGTCTAACCAGGACACAATATCTTCCAATTTTGGTCCCTTGTCTCTATGTTTTAAATACTGCATCATGGCTCTTATCAAAGCCACCAAACATATCCCAAGGAAGGGATCCCTTAGCAATATAACCTACCGCAATCTGTTGGTCCTATATTGCATGGTGAAAAAGCACAAGATAAATTGGGCTATTTAGATTGTGAATATATGCTTGAGAGTACAGCAGATGTTTATGCCTCCGCTAGTCTACCGTATAGATTACTGCTGTGACTAAAGAGCACACGCAAGTGCACATGATCGTTCAAGTAATATAGTGATTTAGACAATCAAATATTGTTCCCACGAGGACTAAACAACTAAAAATTTAACCAACTTTTAGTTTCAGGCAATAAGTATTAGGTGTTTTAAAGTATCAAGATGATTTGTAATTCAAGATAAAAAAATATAAATTAATAAATAAGAAATAAAATTTTATGACTAGAGCAAAGCAAGCTACAGTTGTAAATAGTTATGATAAGAATTCCAGAGTTGAGGTTTCTTGAACAATCACACAAATCTCTATTCTTATAGTAGTCTAATATCGGGTTGTTGGTTCGCGAGGTTTAAGCAATGATCTTGATCTCCCGACCTAAAATCTTTTATCTATTGAATATTGCAGCTACAACTCCCACAGAGATACAATAATTCTTCTAGATTCATTAAGTAATCTTCTTGCAATTGAACCAAACAAGGCTTCTAGGTATATCCCTATCCTAGATGCTAATTCAAATCCCTTATTTTATAAAAGGATAAGAACCTTGCTCCTTAATTTTCTCGTTCTAATCTACGATTCTCTTCCCGGATTCTCATAGACATATAAATTTGTTCTAATGGCGGCCAGGCATTAAAATAGTAAGCTCAAGAAATTAAGAACAACCCAGATGATAATCCAAAAATAAACTACTATAAAGAATATCAAAGAGTAATCATGTTCTTGACCTCAACCCCAGAACAAAGGTATTTAGCCACTCATATTTAATTTTAACATCACAAATAAGTAATTAATCATACCCAAAATTAGTCTTGAAATAAAGAAGCTCAAAAGAAATAATAGGAACACTAAAAGAAGAATTCTATGCTTTTCCGCCACTACTATGCCTGCCAAAAAGTGTTTAGAATTGTGCTCATGTGTTCCTTTTATACATGGGAAAATTTCACCAGATCTGAAGTCATAACGCGACGTGTCGCTAATTGCATTGATCCACCCAACACGTCGCGTCAGCATCGTGTTGCCACACTGGAAGTCATCTTTGGAAATCACACTAAGTCAAAATCTTCACTACTCAACGCGACGCGTTGACATCGCGTCGTGTCACTGAAATTTTCTCCTTAAAATATTGCTAAGTGTCAAAGTTTTAAGAATTAACGTGATCCATTGACATCACATCGATGCATTGAAAGTTGCACTCGCAAAATTCTCTAAGTCACAAAACTTATGCACTAACGCGACGCGTTGATGCACTGGAACTTGTTCTTTAAATTTTTGCTAAGGCACAAATCTTGCCAGTCGATGCGATGCGTTGAGATCGTGTCGTGTCACTGGAATTTTTCTCTAGTTCCTTTCTTTTATCTTTACTCTCGTGCATCTTCGTGTGTTTTTTACTTTGTTCCACATGATCTTTTGTCTCTTCATTATGTCCATCCAATTTTCTTCCAAATCCATGGGAAATTATAATGTATTTCTAATCATGTCGGTTAGCCATAAAACATAATTTAACTTACACTTCAATATAATTACCACACTTTTTATTCTCAAAACAAGTCTAAATATGGGTAAATAGCAGTGTTTGGACATATAAATACGCCCAAGATCACCACCCCTCACTTAAAACCTTGTTCGTCCTCAAACAACTTCAAGCATAGAAATCATCAAACCTTTTAATCACCACCTAAGAATCATGCTAGCGTTTGGCACATGAACCATGAATACATACTTCATTTTCCCAACAGTGACATTCAATTTGTTGGCAAACTTAAAACAAGCACGTAATCAGACAACTCAATAGGTAATCCGGACTTTCATCCGCATGCACCCTCACAACAAGAAAGTTTTCCCCATATCACTCAATTTAACAATGTTAATCAAGAGGGGAATATTAAAATTCAATCACTTGCTCTCACAAAGAATTTGTACATAATAGGAGATGAACCATAGGCTTGCCCTTAGTGTATTACTCCACTAATAGTCAGATGTTGAAATATAGGATCAAATAGGTCTTTTATAATTGTAATGCAGGCTTAGGGATGGGTAGGAAATATTTTGGAAATAGTGACTAATCTCCCTAAGCACTTTAATACATAACTACCTTCAATCACAATCACATTTTGTCAACCAATCTTTTCATTTCATCATCTTTACACTTTCCTTTGTTTCACCCAGATCTTTCTAAGCACATTCACAACACTACATTAAGAGTATTTTCTTTTTACATCATCATTCACATCTCAGCTTTTTTTTCTTTTCATCCCAATTCTCGTTACGTACCCCTATAGTAGCCACCATCAACCTAAGCAATTTGGCTTAGTTGAAGTGCACATTATCCTTAAAGGAACAGGGCCAAAATAGGTTCTAACTGAAATTTTCATCACAAATTATTTTTTACTCCTAACCGTAACAATTTAAATGTACAAAGTACTTCTCTAGAGCTTCACTTTTACTTTTTCTTTCTTTGTACTTCACATTCCCCCTCATTCCATTATTTGTATTAAAGCGCTTAGGAAATATGGATCAAATTAAGGTTTATCAAAAAAAGGATTCGACGACATATGAGGCTACCAAAGAAGTCGGGCTATAGGCTCAACGGGGTTTAACTAAGGTCATATATAAGGGTAGGTACATAATGTCTTTAAAATTTGGTTAACAAAGAAATGCCTAAATCACTTCCTACACCGAACACCCTTTATTTCGCTTTATAAACACACGTGGCAAGTTCTAGTCATTACTAGACATGCAAAATATACACAAACACTCACTTACAATGTGCATGCTAAGAATCAAGTCGGATCCTTGCGAGTTCTGATATTGTACTTTATTAAATTCACATTAAGCCAATTAAACCAAAATACACTTGTTGTGACTTACATTTAGAAACATCTCATTTTGTTTCAACATAATTAAATTAAAACATTTTGCCAAACACACTGCATTTTTCACAGGTAGTAATCAGGGTCCTATTATGTTCATAGCTTCTAAAGACACACTCCCCTTAAGACGGTTGTCATCCAACTATCATAGGGGAAGGCAACTAACTATGACATTGCATAAAGAAAATTGCCAAAAGGTCCTATATAATACTTGTAATATAAAAATTTACCATAAAGGGTGAAAATAAAATACTGTAAATAAAGCAAATATTTTTAACTCAATTACCAAAAAGGGCAATATTGTTAACTTATAACTCATAAAAAAATTGTTCATCCAAACCAACCAAAAACCAACATTGTTCAAAAATAACTAAAAGAGATGAAGATAAAGAAGATTTATGACCAACCACCCCACACTTAAAAATAACACTATCCCAATGATAGCAATTAAGCATAATGCAGGGTGGTTGGTACTCCCTGCTCAGTTAAATGTCACCATGGCCATCATGTTATCAGCATCATCATCACCAAGATCATCACCTGAGTAACCATCATCATCAGACTGCTCACCCTTCTTGGACTCATTATCTGAATATGCCATACGCCTCTTCTCATCTATAGGAACATCATCATCCATGGGTTCATCAAAATCTGGGTCAATATGCAACAAAGTCCGTGCATGAGGTCCCAATGGATAGTCAAGCTCCACAACATAAATCTCTTATTGGGTAGCCACACGCCCCCTAGTCCTTAACTGCAGCATTATTAGCCCATACATACGGGCCGTGATCACATCAGCATGAGCATTACGCTCGGGCATAGTCAAATTCACATCATGAGGAGTTGGTCCCTTGGTGCGATAAATATCAAGTGGCCTGTCATCCACATGCGGTAAATAGTTTGCATCCTCCTCAAGTACACTATGTTGCTTAAAAAATTGGGCCTTTCTCATTGTCGAGAAAATAATGAAACCAACATTCACATCCATGTCATCTCTCATCAAGGAATAAATAAGACATACTCTATCACGGGTCACCTCCATCATATGTTTTCCATGAACCAGGCAAGCATAGATAATTCTTACCCATAAATGTGCATCCCTATTCAAGTAAGCAAATGAAAGGAAAATATGCATACCTCCCTCTTTGTGGAAAATCCACCTCGCCATAAATCTATTGCTGCACAGAAGATGACGGATATGATAATAGGGAGTCTCAATGATCATTGTCTTTAATAGCTCTGGATCCACAGAGGGTGCACCTAACAGCTCATTAACAATGTTTGTTGTGAAAGTTATCACTTGCCCACATACCTCAACCTCTAAATCTTTCGAGTTCCAATTTACATAGAATCCCCGAACTAAGGTCAAATTACAGGGACCCTGTTGCTCGAAGAGAAAATTCATATGGTGTGCCTCTATCTTTCTCACCATCGAAGGATATTCCTTCATCAAAGTTGCCCAGTTGATAAATTGATCAGCTGAATATTTTGACTTTTTATGTTGCGAGTACCATTTTCGTCCTGCCAAAGCTACAGCCTTGATCCTAAACTTCTTTTACCCTCTCAGAACATGAGGGGCTATAGGTACCCTGTCAGCGTCACGACTCCTCTTGTTCCTAGGCTTGGACGGTCCAGCTGCATTCTTACCTTTGCTTCTTGATTGATGGCTCCTTGACATTGTACCTATTAAATAGAGCAGCCCACAAACATATAACACAAGCACCTTCAAATCTAATCACCATTAAATGTGGATGCACTAGGGTACTCAAACTTCCCCTTTCTAATTCACAATTAATCTAATAATTAAACATGAAAACATTTCATAGTTGTGACAATTAACGATTTCAGTAAATGGCTTAAAGATGAAACAACTTTTATAGACACATATACCTTCACTAACCCAATATTCCCCCTTAACAATTTAATACATGCTTTCCCTATGTCACTCCTAGATCCAAATCAAAAACACTCACTTTGATCATATATAACTAACACTAAGGTGGTGTTGAATCGAGATCCACCCCACACTTAGTTGCTATTATATAGTGAATCAAGCAACTCCTAATTTTTTGAATTTCAACATATAGTACAGCAAACATGCAATTGTCAATCAATTTATATCTCGAACCTTTAGAGGAACCAAATTAATTAAACCATGATTCTTATTTCAGAATACATTTGCTTCCCACATGAGAAATATCAAACCCACAACAACATGTCATCATCACATCCTAAGGTTCTCACACAATTTTGATAATTAACATTCAATGAAAGTTTAAATTAATTAAACCCAACCTTTGAATATTTTACTAGTGTTTCAATCAAATTTGCCGAACACAAAACTTATAACAATAGTAAAACACATGAGTTCATAAAACTTAAACACTAAATATAATCAAAACTTACCTAGTCTTAGTTAACAAGATTGAAGATTAAGTTGAGAACTTCTTGTTGTGGCTCAAAATTGACAAAATTATAAAGGGAGCAAGTTTAGGGTTTTAGGGAAAATTGGGGCGACGCAGCTAGGGTTAGGTGAGTAGAAGGAAAATGGCTAAGTTAAGGTATTTATAGAGGGGTAAATTAGGTTTAATTTTTTTTTTTATCATTGAAGAATCGACGCGACGCATCAAGTTAACATTGATTCTCTAGAAGTTGCATCAAAAAATTAATCCAAGTGTTACCTATATGCCAACCGATGCGGCGCGATGGAAAATGCATTTGTGAACCGACACGATGCATCAGAATCGCGTTCGTTTACTGGAAATAGCCTTGAAAATTGTTTCTAAGTGTGGAATTTATGTCCATCGATGCGACACGCCAAGATAGCATCGGTCCACTGGAAATTGCATCCAAAAACTTTTCTAAGGCTAAATTTTCCATACCTAATGCATCTTTTCTTACCCCTTACCTTTTTCTTACTATGTAACAGCTATTTACTTACTCAAAAACCCATATTCACCATTTTCACTTCTTCTCTATCTCCACCAAATTTCTCATTCCTGCACATCAATTTAAAACAACAAAATTACGTAAGAAAAAATAGGTTGCCTCCCACCAAGCACCTTATTTTCGATCGTGGCACGACTCATTTTTTTGTATTTTTCTTTTTGTTCTTCACTACTAAAAATTAAAATACCTATTACATTACACTTGTGGGTTGCCTTCCACATAGCGCCTTATATTACATCGTGGCATGACTTAGCTCAACATCACTCATGAACAAAAGTGATAGATTTCTTGTGCTTATCCGGATGATACACCCAATAGTGCTTAACACGCTGTCCATTTACCAGAAACTTTTTCATCTTTTCTTTATTCCATAACTCTAAAACTCTATGAGGTGTCATACGCACAACCTCAAAAGGTCTAGACCATTTCGATCGCAATTTATCCAGAAACAACTTAATCTTTTAATTAAACAACAAAATAAATTGTCTGAGTTCAAATACTCTCTCTTGAATTTGCTTATCATGCCATCTCTTGGTATTCTCCATGTATAGTTTGGCATTTTCATAGGCATGAAGCCTAAACTCATCAAGCTCATTTAACTACAATAATCTTCTTTCTCCTACCGCAGTCATCTCAAGATTTATCTTTTTCACAGCCCAATATTCTTGGTGTTCCAAATCCACAAAAAGATAATAAGTTTTACCATACACCAAGCGATATGGAGATGTCCTAATGGGTGTCTTGTAAGCTGTTTGATAGGCCCAAAGTGTGTCATCTAGCTTCTCCACCCAATCTTTTCTCTACCCATTCACATTCTTCTGGAGTAATTGCTTAATCTCCCGATTTGACACCTCAACTTGTCCACTGGTTTGGGGATGGTATGCAGTAGCAACCTTATATCTAACACCTTATTTAGCAAGAATATTTCTAAACTAAGTATTGGTAAAGTGTGTACCTCCATCACTAATTATCTCTCTTGATGTACCAAATTGGAAAAATATGTTATTTTTCACAAATTTCAGCACCACTATTGCATCATTAGTCGGACTTGCCACAGCTTCCACCCATTTATATACATAGTCAACCACTACCAGAATGTATAAATTTCCTTTTGAAGGTGGGAATGGGCCCATGAAATCGATCCCCAAAACATCAAAAACTTTGACTTCTAAAATATTATTGAGGGGCATCTCATGAAGCCTAGATATGGTACCCAACCTTGGACATTGATCACAATTATTTACGAAAGAAATTGCACCCCTAAACAATGTAGGATAGAAAAAACTTGATTGTAGCACTTTTCTCGCAGTCCTCTCACCCTCACATTGTCTGCCATAAGGACATGAGTAGCAATCTTCAAGCACCTTTGAAAATTCAGCCTTTGGGATACACCTACGAATGACTCCATCTGGACCCTGCTTAAAAAGGTATGGTTCGTCCTAAATATAGGCACATAAATCATGGAGCAATTCTTCCTTTGTTGTGTGGTTGAATCAGGAGGGTATACCTCATAAGCTATCAAATTCACAATATCAGCATACTATAGGAACTCAACTACATCTAAAGACAATAACTTTTCATTAGGGAACACTTCCTTAATACTAAGAGAGTCATCAATAATATGGTTCTGACTTTTCAGCCATGATAAGTAGTCAGCAACTTGATTTTTAGCTCCCTTCCGATCTCGAAACTCAAGATCAAATTCTTATAATAGAAGAATCCACCTAATCAGTCAAGGTTTTATATCATTCTTCTTCACAAGATACTTAATAGAAGCAGGGTTAGTATCAACAATGACCTTAGTGCCAACTAAGTAAGATCTAAACTTGTTGAATTCATACACTACTTCCAGCATCTCTTTTTTCGTAATAGTATAATTAAATTGAGCATCATTCAACACTTTGATAGGATAGTAGATTGAGTGAAATACTTTATCTCTTATTTGACCCAATGCAGCTCTCACAGCAATATTATTAGCGTCGCACATCAGCTCAAATGGCAACTCTTAATCTAGTGCAATCAGAATAGGTGCTTAAATCAACTTCTTCTTTAGTTTTTCAAAAGATGCTTGGCAATTATCCCCAAACTCAAACTTTGCCTCTTTCTCTAATAATTTGCACATGAGTCTTGCAATCTTTGAGAAATCTTGAATGAACCGCCTATAGAAAACGGCATGACCCATAAAGCTCCGCACACCTTTGACTATGACTGGATGTGGCAATTTTTCAATCACTTCAACCTTTACCTTATCTACTCCGAGTCCTTTAAATGACACTCTATGACCTAGGTTAATTCGTTCCTTAATCATAAAGTGGAACTTTTCCCAATTTAGCACCAAGTTTGTCTCTTCGCATCGAGCTAGAACTCTGTCAAGATTCTGCAAGCAACTTTTAAAAGAATTACCATTCACGGAGAAATCCTCCATGAATACCTCCACAAAGTCTTCAACCATGTCAGAGAATATATCCATCATATATCTCTGAAATATAGCAGGTGCATTGCATAGGTCGAAGGGCATGCGTCTGAATGTATATGTGCCATAGGGACATGTGAAAGTGGTCTTCTCCTAGTCTTTCGGTGCTATAATTATCTGATTTTAACCGAAGTACCCATCCAGAAAACAATAATACTCTTATCCTACCAATCTATCCAGTATTTGGTCAATGAAAGGGATAGGATAGTGATCTTTACGAGTTGCTTCATTCAACATCCGATAGTCAATACAAATCCTCCAACCAGTCACTATGTGTGTGGGGATCAACTCATCATCATTATTAGTTATCACGATCATCCCTCCTTTTTCGGTATACAGTGGTGCACTAGACTTACCCATTTTCTATCAAAAATTGGGTAGACAATACCATTATCTAACCATTTTATGACTTCTTTTTTTACCACCTCCTTCATTACAGGATTCAACCTTATTTATGGATGCACTCTAGGTTTATAGCCCTCTTCCATGTAGATGTTGTGCATGGAAAATACTAGATTAATTCCTTTATTATCGAACATTTTCCACCCAATTGCTTTTCTCCTCCTTTTTAGAACTGATATGGCTTTCTTTACCTGTACATCTGTTAATCCTATGGACAAAATAACAAGAAAAGTATCTTGATCACCAAGAAAAACATATTATAAATGAGGAGAAAGAACATTAAGCTCCAAGTTAGGAGTCTTCAACTGAGGGCTTAGGCGATGGACCAATTAGACTATTCAATGGTTCGACAGGCACTTTCATCATCTCAACCACTGCCAAATCATAAGATGGACAAATTCCAATGGTTCTACATCTCTATAAATATCATGACCCATCAAAGCTCTCTCTAATGGATCATCAGAAAATAACAACTGTCAGTCAGAAGCAAGATCCATAACTAATATAGATGACAACTCCTCATATATAGCTAGCAGTTTCAGTGCCTTATACACATAAAAAAACATCTACTTTATCATGTGCTCTCAATGTCATATTCCCAGCTACTACATTAATTAGTAACTTTCCTGTTGCTAATAAAGGTCGTCCCAAAATAAATGGAACCACAGAATCAGCCTCAAAGTCAAGAATTAAAAAATCCACCAAAAAGATTAACAATCCTACTTGCACCAAAAAATCCTCGATAATACCATCCGACCTGGCAAGTGATCTATCCACCAGCTGTAAAATAATAGTAGTAAGTTTGGGACTCCCAAGACCCATCTTCCGGTACCACGATGTGGGCATAATATTTATGCTAGCTCCCAAGTCATACAATCCACATGCACAAATAGTTTTTCCAATGGTAATCTGTAAAGTGAAACTACCCGGATCTTTAAGCTTCGTGGGCTATTTGTTTTTAATCTTGGACGTGCATTCTTGAGTAAGTGCAACTGTAGAGTACTCGGTCAACCTGTTCTTATTTGTAACTATATCCTTCAAATATTTTGCATATTTTGGCACACTTTGCAAAATAACAACAAGAGGAAGATTCACTTAAACCTGCTTCAGAATATCTAAGAGATTCTCATAACTCACCTACTCTTGATGCTTCCTTGCCCTTTGAGGAAAGGGTAAAAGGAGGTCCTTCTTGTCCATATGAATTTATTCACTTGCCATTTTTCCCTTTATTTTTTCTGCATTATCTTTGGTGCTGTCATTAATAATTGTAGGACTTACCTGCTCCTGAACTATCTCTTTAGTTTGCAGCCCACTCCTTATTGTAACCGTATTTTCCAGCTTGGGATTTGTCTCTTTATGGCTAGGTATGCTCCTTGAAGTCTTGTATTCTGTGCCACCATAATTTGACCCAACTGTAACTCTAAATTTCTCATAAGAAATTGTTGACTCTTCAACTCAGCTGCAAACTGTGCATGTTGAGTCTTAATGTCAGCTGCAAATTATGCTTGTTGAGCCATAAACTGCTTCATAACTTCCTCCATATTGCTAACTTGAGTAGTCGCCTGAGTATTTTGAGCTGGCTGAGAATTTGGTTGTACTTGTCCCTTGTACTGATTTGCATTCTGCACCTGATTTCTACTCCATAAGAAATTGGTATGGTTCCTTCAATTAGGATTATAAGTATTACCAAAATTTTGTTGTCTCTGTCGATTTGCATTCCCCATATAATTGACAAAATTTGGATTAGCCTTACAAGCATCAACTGTGTGGTCTCCACTTCTGCTAACCTCACACCAAGAATTCACCTGTTGGACTGCATTTGTTGTGGCTGCTGGTTGTGTAACACCAAACTTTATGTTATTGAGCTGAGTAATCATATGATTTTGCATGGCTACGATCTATGCCTATAATGCAGTGAACTGATCTACTGCCAATACCCCTACAATTATTTTAGGAGACTCCTTGAGTTTGCATGCCAATCAGGGTTCCCTTATGAAATCCGATTCAACAGTGTGTACAATTCCTCGTATGTTTTCTCAAGAGCCTGTCCACCTGATGTTGAATCCAAGAGAATCTTTATATTTGGCTCCAATCCTTCTATGAAAGTATGCACAAAAAGATCATTGGATTGATGATAATGAGGGAAATTTATGAGCATACCCTTAAATCTTTCCCAAGCTTGGTAGAGATTGTCTCTATCTTTCTGCCTAAAACTTAAGATTTCACTCCTCAAGGGTGTCATCCTTCCAGATAAAAAAAATCGAATAAGGAACTTTTGAGCTAGATCTTCCCATGAAGTGATGGAGAGTGGTGGTTCATGATGTAACCACCTTTTTATTTCCCCATTTAGAGAGAAAGAGAAGAGTGTCAATCTAACATAGTCAGAATTCACCCCTTCAAGAATGTATATATCACTGATTTCTAAGAAATTCTGTATATGTTGTTGCAGATCTTCGTGTGAAAGGCCATGAAAATGCCCTGCTGAATTCAGCAGTTGCACCATATTCTACTTTAATTCAAATCGACCTCTTGGTTCAGGCTTTAAAATAATGTTCGTCATATGGTTCGTGAGTGGGATTGCCACCTCACGAATAGGTCTAGTAGCCTGTTGAGCAAGAATAACTAGAATAACAGGAATGACAGGAGGTGGAACATTCTCAGCATTTGGATCAACCGTTTCATTTCATTGTTCCGCCATTCTTCGCCTTTGTTGAAAGATTTGTTCTGGTTCTGCAAAAGGCTCTACCATTTCTTTATCTCTCGCCAGTCCTGGATTTAGCAAAACCTACAAAAATTCAGCCACTAAGATCAAGTTGTTAACACCTAAACTTAATATCAAAAAAAACCAAAAATTTAGATATTTACTAATTATATTAATCCCCAGCAACGGCGCCAAAAACTTGTTGCGACTTAAGCGCACATGCAAGTTCACGTGATTGTTTAAGTAATATAGTGATTTAGACAGTCAAATATCATTTCCATGAGGACTAAACAACTAGAAATTTAACCAACATTTAGTTTCAGAGAATGAGTATTAGGTGTTGTATAGTATCAAGATGATTTGTAATTTAAGATAAAAAATGTAAATTAATAAACATGAAATAAAATTTTATGACTAGAGCAAAGCTAGCTACGACTGTAAATAGTTATGATAAGTATTCCAGGGTTGAGGCTTCTTGAACAATCACACAAATCTCTATTCTTATAGTAATCTAATTGATTATCGGGTTGTTAGTTCGCAAGGTTTAAGCAATGATCTTGATCTCCCGACCTAAAATCTTTTATCGATTGATTATTGTAGCTACAACTCCCGTAGAGATATAATAACTCTTCTAGATTCATTAAGTAATCTTCTTGCAATTGAACCAAACAAGACTTCTAGGTATATCCCTATCGTAGATGCTAATTCAACTTCCTTATTTTATAAAAGGATAAGAACCTTGCTCCTTAATTTCCTCATTCTAATCTATGATTCTCCTTCCGGATTCACATAGACATATAAATTTATTCTAATGGCAGCCAGGCATTAAAATAGTAAGCTCATGAAATTAAGAACAACCCATATAATAATCCAAAAAGAAACTACTATAAAGAATATCAAAGAGTAATCATGTTCTTGACCTCAACCCCAGAACAAGGGTATTTAGCCACTCATGTTTGATTTTGACATCACAACTACGTAATTAATCATACCCAAAATTAGTCTTGAAATGAAGAAGTCCAAAATAAATAATAGGAACACTAAAATAAGAATTCTATGCTTTTTCGCCGCTTCTTTACTTGTCAAAAAGTATTTAGAATTGTGCTCACGTGTTCCTTTAATACTTAGGAAAATTTCACTAGATCTGAAGTCATGACGCAACGCGTTCCTAATCGCGTTGATCCACCCAACGCTTCATGTCAATATCACATTGCCACACTGGAAGTTATCTTTGGAAATCACACTAAGTCAAAATCTTCACTACTCGAAGTGACGTGTTGACATCGCATCATGTCACTGGAATTTGCTCCTCAAAATTTTGCTAAGTGTTAAAGTTTTAAGAATCGATGCGATGCGTTGACATCGCATCGATGCACTAGAAGTTGCACTCGTAGAATTCTCTAAGGAACAAAACTTATGCACCAACACGATGCGTTGACATCACCTTGATGCACTGGAACTTGTTCTTTAAATTTTTTCTAAGGCACAAATCTTGCCAGTCGACGCGACGCATTTAGATCGCGCCTTGGCACTGGATCTTTTCTCTAGTTCCTTTATTTTATCTTTACTCTTGTGCATCTCCATGTGTTTTTTACTTTGTTCCACATGATCTTTCGTCTCTTCATTATGTGCATTCAATTTTCTTCCAAATCTATGGAAAATTATCTTGTATTTTTAATCATGTCAGTTAGCCATAAAACACAATTTAACTCACACTTCAATATAATTAGCATACTTTTTATTCTCAAAACAAGTCAAAATATGGGTAAATAGCAGTGTTTGGACATATAAATACGCCCAAGATCAATTGCTGATTACTCGAATTCTCTTGTATTACTATATTGACCTCTCTGTATACCCTCGGTGGAAGTCTCTGCTACTTATGACTCTAAAACTTTTGCCAAGATGGGATATGTTTTGGTAGATAACGAATGGTACAAAAAGGACTGTCGAGAAAAATTTGAACTCCCTAAGGTAAGCAAGTCTATTTCTAACCCTATGATTACTGTGTTGAAGAAACTGGAGGAACTCAAAGATCACTTTAAAGCTATTGCAAAAGGCGTAATACTGCTTCAGGAGTCGATTTCCAAATTGTTAGATATTGGGAAGAGCACAAGCCCTGATATACGCTCGATGCAACAGGCCTTCGATGGAATCAAACAAGAAGTCATCAAGTTGTTCACCAGAGTGTTTACTCATATGGACTCCCTCAAGTCTCAAGGCGACTCTTCAAATGATGATTTTGCAATATTCGCCCAGAACTCCTACTCCTTCTTCTTTAAAAACGTTGAAAAATCTTATGAAAAATTCTTTCATAACTTTCACAACACCCTCACATACTTTCTGGCCAAGCGGTGAATGATGACTTTTATTCAAAAGGGGGTCCTGTCCCCTTTTTTGAGTTGTAAAATAATTTTTACACACTATCTGCCATACTTTATTATTTTGTTTAATCCTTTGGTAATTAATTAGACTGTTCATCTGCTATATGTCTATTTCTTCTTTTTTTCTATCTGTTGTGTTGTTCTTTATTATTATGCAAAATGAAGGGGAAAGGCAGGAGCATCAGAGGTACCTACAACTCAGGGAGAGCAAGTCGACTATCAAAGGATAAAAGTCAACTGATGCTCAAAGAAAATAGGAACATTAGATTGCTCGCAAGACATAGGGGAGTAAGCCAACTATCGAAGTATGAGTATTATCTGATACTTAAAGAAAACAGGAACATTAGAGGTGCTTGCAAGACATGAGAGCACATTATTAAAAGACAGAAAAGTCAACTGATGTTTATTATTTGTCATTATCAAATGAGGGGGAGATTGTTAGTCCCATATTCTCATTATATGTTTTAATAAGTACAAACTAATAAATAAATATCTTGCAGGATACACTGAAGATACAAAGGAACAAACATAATCAATCCAGAAAGAAAGCAAACATCTACTCATAAGAAAGACGTCTCCAAGATTGAAAGAATATCAATCACGAAGATTATTGACTTCTAAGAATTATGTCAAGCAAATCAATCAAAATGAGAGCAAAATGAAAAAAGACCACAGTATTAATCACGGAGAGTACTGGCCTCCCAAAATTATGGCAAACCGAATCAATCAAGTCTAATAATGAGATATATTTATTAGTATATTTTTATATATCAAATATCAAGTATTTTAAATAAATGTGAATAAATATATCCTATTCTCATATATTTTCAAACAAATCTTGTAGGAAGAATAAATTATGAAAAATAAAGAAAGAAGAAGTAAACCAAGTAAGGAAGATACATCCGCTACAAATTTATCAAAGACTACAGAAGGACAAGAAATATAAAATAATAAAATTATCATCAAGATCTTTGAATTTCTCATCAAGATTCCATGATAATATTCATGCCAAAATATCACCAAGATCTCATGATATATTTGCATGGAAAATTCTTTGCAAGATCTCATGATATTGATATTGTATTGAAAATTTCCACCAAAGCCTCCATTGAAATTTTTCTATAACTATAGAAGGTTCTTTCATTATAAATACATAATATACACCATGAGCAAGATTCATTAGTCTTGTTTTCTTTATCTCCTTTCTTCTTGTTCTTTTAATAGGATAATATTTTCTTAGTAGTTTTACCTTTCCTTCATAATGGAGTAATTTCTTTTGACTGGGATAGTTGATGAATCTTGATATATATATATATATATATACACATATTTACAATACTATCTCAATTTAATACAGCTTCGCCTACAAGTTTCACTTCCATCTTCATATTATGTCGAAATAATAACTTTATTTAATTATTATTTTCACATCTATCTATTTTATCTCTATGTTATTTTTATATTGATTTTATAATTCTCATGGAGGAAAATTAATATATAATAACTAATGAGTAAAATAGTGGATGGAGGGTAATCTTTAGTTAGTTATTATTTCAAACCTTTAGTTTTGCTTCTTTTAGTCCAAATTCTCGTGGAAGGATTAACCCAAGCAAGTTATTGATTTAATGATCTCTATCTTATTTCTTTTATTACTAATTCTCATAGAAGAATTAACTCAAATAAGTTTATTGATTTAAGTGATCTTTATCTTATTTCTTTCTGTTCTAATTTTCACGGAGGGATTGACTCAAATAAGTTTATTGATTTAAAGACTAATCGCAAGAGGTATTTACACCTTTTATCATAATTCAGGCAAGAAAATATTTTTATTCAATTGTCACTAGTCTTAAATTATTTAATTGGCATAACCTCACGGAGTGTTAATTAATTATTTATTTCTTCGTAAACTAAATATAATTGTATTAGCAATAAGAAATTATTCTTTATATAAAATATATGTGAAAATTGAGATTCTATTATAAAAATATTATCAAGTGAATTCAACGATTCCAAACTCTTTTTAATTATAATTTTTTAGAAAAGTAATTTATTTATGTTTTAAGTAATCTATAGAATTTTAATTTTACCTCACATCATTTTAATTCTCTCAAATAGTAATAAAGATAATACAAATGTATAGCCTAGGTTATTTTAATCCCTGTGGGGTGATATCTTAATCTATAATTTGACAGAGTACGAGCAAGAAAACTCTTATACATATTGGCCTCATCAAAATTTGGGTGTCGTTGTCGGAGATTGGTAAACATCTGCTTCAAATTGTTTGTCTTATTACTACTTTGAGTTTTTTATTTCTTACTATATCTTCGAGTATTTTGTATTCTAATTCTTTACAAGTTACAGGAAACAAGACTTGGAGATATCATATAATATTATATCATATCATATCATATTATATTATATTATATTTTTTTATTTTCAAGTATTCTATTTTGCAGTACTTAATTAGTGCTAGAAAGCAGGTTAAAAAAAGGTTCACTTTATGCACTTCAAATAATAAGAATTTCTACCAACCAAGTGAAAGTATTATTGAGTTGCTAGAAAAATATTGTCAAAAGACTATTACCTGTGGCTAATGTGGTGGCGATCATCAAAGCTTTGAATGTCAAACAAGTAACACATTCTTGTATATGGATTATGATAGAACAAATGATCTTGAAAGACCAATTGATAAAATTAGTGAAAGTTTCATTACTTATTAATATTGTGGAGGAAGTTACCTTGGTCTTGAATGTCAAACAGGTATTTCATATTTCTTTTATTCTTCTTATGAACAATCTTATGTTGTTTCTAGTTTTTTCATACATATTGATTTCAGTGAATATGATTGCAATTTGGAATGCAATCAATACTCACAAGAGAATCAAACTATTGAAAATGCACCATCTCAAGAGGTGAGTGTGAACTTGAAGAAAACTATGCTTACTTTCATGAAAAATATAGATGAATAGTATGCATAGAATCATCTAGTCATTACTGATCTAACAATTCAATTAAATGAATTAATAATTATGATAATCTCCAATAGCGATGGTGAACTTTCAAATGAAACTACGTCTTGTAAGGATGGAGAAATTGATAAAATAAAACATCCTTGTGAAAAAGAAGCTTCTGCTCATAATGAAAAGACTAATCTAGTGAAACAGGTTAACAATAAAGGTTTAGTTGAATTCAAATCAATAAGTAATAAATTCATGTCTAATTTTTCTTATCCATATAAATTGAATAATTTTGGGGTAATTGAGAATGAAGAGGTCACAAGTACAAAAGCAATATTATTTCACCATTATTCTTCAATTTCTTTTCATCATTACGATTTTGTGGATTTTGTTTTTGGAGATTTTTAGAAAAGTGCTTGGAATGATCTTCGTGAAAAAAATAAAATGGAATTAAAGACTATTATACATAGTTATTTTCTCACTCGATACAGGTCTAACAAAAACCGGGTGGTGTGAAAAAAGCAAATACATTATAATGATATTGACCAAGTGAGATTAAAGAGAAACCTCAATAATCGAAAACAAAATTTTGATTTAGAATTGGGGATGTTCACAAGCTCCCACAAAAAAAACATTTTATATATAATTATATTTCAGTATATTTTATATGTATATATATGTATAATTTCTTTTTATTTGGAGCATAACTCCTTTTATACATTTTCATGGATTTGTTTGTTCAGTTCTTTACCATGATCATACTATTTTGAATTCAATGCTTTTTATGATATTTTGAGTATCATTCATGAGTTGTAATGAGTATCTTTTCAAATTCATATTTCTTTATTGGTGATTGAAATTATTATATTTACTAATCTCAAGTGTATTATATTGTCAGGTTATATTTCTCAGTTCTCGTGCTTATTCAAAAATCTAGGACTTGCCATCAATGTGATTTAAGGCGAAATACTAGGTAGATTTTTAGTTGGAAAATGAAAGTAGGCCATCCTTGTAAAATCATGACCAAAATCAACCTACTTAAATTATGGTTATCCTTAGTCATCTCCTTTGAACCTAAATGAATTGTTTCTCATTTTGTTGATAAGCCAAATTTTATCCTGAGCCTAATCTTTGTTATCAACTCATTTGTGAACTTTATTCTCTTTCTTTCGATAAAAAGATTTAATGCAAAATTAATGTGGGGACTAGTTATTGGGAAAAAAAGATTGTTGTTGAGTTTATTGATATTTTAAGAATGTTATCAAAATAAAAGAGGCTAAAAAGAAAATTTTTGATAGCGACATTTTGAAAAATAAATAAGAGGGAAAAAAGGGATGAAAAGTTTTTTTTTAACAAAAGGTTGATTGGTTTAGAAAAGGGAGAGCAATGATGTTTAAATGTTAAATTATTGTGGTGCTTATGATGGAATTGAGTCAATTTTATCCATATATATCCTATCCATTCTTAAATCCACATCACAACCCTATATTAGTGGAGAACTACATTATAGGCATGATTATGATAATTTTGAATAGTTTTAGGTACTTCTTTGTTGAGAGTGAGAGAATTTTTCAACTATGCCCTTCTTTATATTGATATATTATATGTTTTGTGTGATTTATGGGTCTTTCTCTTCATTTGGTGAGACACACTGGGAACAAGAAAATATTAGAATTTTGATTCTCAATAAGTGAATATTATTACGGTTAAAATTATTTGAAATCATAATGTAATCTTAGTGGAATTTTGTTTGCAAAATATTTTAATATTTTACTTAAAATTTTAGCCGTTATTTTGTTTTGTGTCCTTACCTCGAGGATGAATTATTAAAAATAATAATATTTATTAGTATATTTTTATATATCAAATATCAAGTAATTTAAATAAATATGAATAAATATATCATGTTCTCGCATATTTTCTAACAAATCTTGCAGGGAGAATGAATTATTAAAAATAAAGAAAGAAGATATAAACCAAGTAAAGAAGATACATCCGCTACAAATTCATCAAGGACTGTAGAAGGACATGAAATATAAAATAATAAAATCATCATCAAGATTTTTGAATTTCTTATCAACATTTCATGATAATATTCATGCAAAAATCTCACCAAGATTGCATGATATATTTGCATGCAAAATTCTCCTCAAGATCTCATGATATATTGATATTGCATTGAAAATTTTTACCAAAGCCTCCATTGAAATTTTTCTATAAATAGGGAAGGTTCTTTCATTGTAAAGACATAATACACACCATGAGCAATATTCATTAGTTTTGATTTCTTTATCTTCTTTCTTCTTGTTCTTTTTGTAGGATAATATTTTCTTAGTAGTTTTACCTTTCCTTCATAATGGAATAATTTCTTTTGGTTGGGATAGTTTATGAATCTCGACATATATATATATAACACTATCTCAGTTTAATGCATGCTTCTCCTGGAAGTTTCATTTACATCTTCATATCGTCCGAAATAATAATTTTATCTAATTATTGTTTTCACATCTGTCTATTTTATTTCTAAGTTATTTTTGTATTGATTTTGTAATTCTCACGGAGAAAAATTAATATATATAATAACTAATAAGTAAAATAGTGGATGGAGAGTAATCTTTAGTTATTTATTATTTCAAATTTTTAATTTTTCTTCTTTTAGTCCTAATGCTCGCGGAGGGATTAACTCAAGCAAGTTTTGATTTAATGATCTCTATCTTATTTCTTTTAGTCCTCATTATCATGGAGGGATTAACTCAAATAAGTTTATTGATTTTAGGGATCTTTATCTTATTTCTTTCAGTTCTAATTCTCAGGGAGGGATTGACTCAAATAATTTTATTTATTATAAAACTAATCGTAAGAGGTCTTTACACCTTTTAGCATAATTCAGGTAAGAAAATATTTTGATTCAATTGTCACTAGTCTTAAATTATTTAATTGGCATAACCTCACGGGGTGTTAATTTATTATTTATTTCTTAGTGAACTAAATATAATTGTATTAGCAATAAGCAATTATTCTTTAGATAAAATATATGTGAAAGTGAGATTCTATTATTAATATAATATTAAGTGAATTCAATGATTTCCAACTCTTTTTAAGTAACTAAGGAAAGAAAAAATATTAAAAGAATAAAAAATATTTAAGAGTTTTATAACTAAAATTTTACATATTTGAATAATTTTAAATATAATTTGAAAATATTTTAATAACAACAGTAAAAATTTAAAACACTTTAGATGTGGTAATCCTTGCACCACTATGTATGCCGATTCGATAACTTGGATACCGTTACTTATATTGGTGTTTAATATATATGACCTCTAATTAAATAATTTTATTAATTGTCATGTTTATATAAATTTAAACTACATATTTCAAAAGATTTTTTAATAATATAATTTGAAACTATTTTAATAACAAGAGTAAAAACTCAAAACTCGTTAGACATGGTAGACATCGACACATTATGTCTTAAAAAATAATACAAATGTTTAAATAATTAAGTGTTGACCTTAGTTAACAACAACCTAAGAGAGTACTCACGCATTAATGCTTTAGTTTTGCACCGGTATATTAAGCTGATATGATAATTGCAAATAGTTGTTTAAATTTATTATTATTGTGACCTCTAATTAAGTAATTTTATTATTTATTATGTTTAAATAAATTTAAATTATATATATAAATAAGCTTTAAATATAACTTGAAAATATTTCAACAAAGAAAATCAAAATTCAAAACATTTTAGATATGATAAATATCAACACATTTTAGAAATTACATAATTTATAAGTGTCGGCCCTAATTTTTTTTTTGTAAACATAATTAGTACTATTATATATTAGAATAGTATAGGGAGGTGCCCAGAGGAATTATCACAAGTACAACCATTAATAGTACGAGTAGCAGTGGCAATCGCGTTACAAAACACAAAATGACATAAAAGAAGGGAAGTGGGATAGGCCATATTAGTACTAAATCCTTCTTGTTCCAGGAGCTCTAGTACAAAGGAAGGGGATTCAGACAAAAAAGTGATGCAATTACCTATACTTGAAGTACCAAAATTTGCCAAACTATCAACTACCATGTTGAAATCCCTGCACATGTGGTAGATAAAAGGATCATGGAGTAGCTTCAGGAGGAACCTGCAGTCATCAATTATCTGTGATTAGATAGTAAGTGATACGCCCAAATTACAACTCTCTTATGAGAGAGTAAGAGGTTGCTGTCAAAAATAGAACCCAACTAGGTTGGGTGTCGAATCCCACAAGGAATACCGTGTTCACTAAGTATTGTGACTGTTATTAGACTGTTGATCTAAGGCTCCAAAATAAAGGGGGTTTGGAAATGTTAATGGTGTTTTTTTGCATTGATGTTACAGAAAATCCCAGCTACTGAGAGTAAATTCAGATGTAATTCCAATGAGAAGAAATTAACTAGAGTTATGCTCACCAAAATGTTCAAACAATCAGGGTTGTGAGTTTGTGTTCGAATTCTAACTTATGTATCCAATTGCAAGAATTATTGAATTCTAAAGATTACCCACGTGTTTCTCAACCTAATGAGTATTTCACCTTTTACTTCTCTCGAACTCAAAGGATTCATACATTATTCAATAACACTCTCATGAGGGTTGATCCTGCTAAGGTATCAACCCGTTAACCCAAAGGGTAAACCTATGAAGCTCATGTGAATCACTTCTATTCCCAACATCCACTTTCTTATCAGACAAGTGGAGTTCATGGGCTCACTTCTCAAGTTTGCAACCAAGAGATGTCATTAAAATGAAGAAATATTCATGCAATTTCGATAGATGTTAGAACACAAACCCATTTACAACCCCAAAATAGTTCTCTACATCAAGGCTCCCATAACCCTAGTTATGGGAGTTTAGCTACTCATCTACATGTCAGAAATAAAAGTTATATTGATGTTCATAAATAAATTCATAAGAGTACTTATAGAAGTCACAATACTTTGTTTCTTGATCTTTGATAGAAAATATGAAAACTAATAATCATGTCTCAATCTCTAGATTCAAATCTTAATGAAAAGTAGTACAAAGCTCTCAATAGAAGAGAAAGTATGAAAATAAAGACAAAAGATACGGAATAAACCCTAATACTTGATATTTATATGTTTCCAGAGCTGGGGTTTTAAAATTCAAACTCAGATTCTCTGTGTTTTGGTCGACGGTTTAAGCGACGGTCCATCACAGGTCCAACGGCTCATCGCCTACATCGTCGCAGGGTGTCCAGTGACTCCATATTCTACTTCTGGGCGACAGGTCAAGCGATGGCCCATCGCAAGGTTAATGGTTCATTGCCTGTATCATCGCAGGACTTCCAATAATGATGCCTTCTGTATTATGGCGACGGTTTATCGCAGGGCCAACGGTCCGTCGCTTGGACCCTCATAGGCCATCCAGAGTCTATGCCTTCTGCTTTTTATCGATAGTTTAGACCAATCGATCTTCGCATGGTCGATGGTCCATCGCCTGAGCCGTCACTAGTCAATTTGCCTTTGTTTTACTTAGATTGTCCAAGTTATCCTTCGCACTCAGTCCTTACCCTGAAAATACTAAAATACTATGTTAAATACAACCATGGTCGCTTAAAAACACACAATTATCCAAAGGAAAAGGCCTAAAATGTTTCATCAAAAGTCGAAACATCAAACACCCTCAACTTAAGGTAGTTACTTGTCCTCAAGCAACTAAACACCAGGATACATATATGAACTACATCATGATTGGCAATTCACAATAAAACCAACACAATCATACAATCATTCCACTACTCATTTGGTTATGCCATTTCAGTACACATAGATCTACTATTGGCATTAACTACTAATCAACACATTTATAGCTACAGATACAACACCCAAAAGAAATAAATAGAACAGATATAACTTAACATGCCGTCACAGCCAAAGAAGTCCACCTCACATCACACAGTTTAATCGTGGACAAAACTAATCTTCTCACTCTCAGAAAAGAAGTTGCCAACACAGTGTACACCTATAAACTTGCCCTTATCATCTAATGTTCTCTTATGATTGACTCACTAAGATCAAGTAGGACTTGCTAAGGTTTGTAATGAGGTTTTAGGCTTGGTAATGGTTATTCATTTGGGTAAGTGACTTAATGTAACGACCCAAAATCACCTCCTGGGATGTCACACGGTGCTTAGGGCTATAAGTATCCTCAAGCTAACCTTTGAGCCTATCACTTCTCATAATAACTCATTCAAGAAGGAATATACAAAACACTGGCACTGTCATATCAAATAAAAGGAAATAAGAAGGTAATACTCGGTCCAAACGACCACAATACTGGAAATCTCAACACAACTACAGTCTGATAACTAGTCTGACAAATCCTCTACTACTCCATGAACTCGAGAGCCGTTGGGACAAGTCCCCAACTGACTCAAACTGAACTAAAAGTAATAACATAACCACTCGAATACTGAAATATCTGAAGATAGGTCCTCGAACCATGAGGACTCACCACTGTAGAAATGTAGACGAAGGTACTTGGCAATCACTGATGAGGCTGGGACTGAGCACCTGAACCTACATTATAAGACAATGTAGCACATTAACGTATATATGGATCAGTACTTAGGAATGTACTGAGTATATGTGGGTGTATGCATGTACATAAAACAATATCAATACTCTTTAATCAAATCATGCATGCAAATAGGAATGACTCACATGGCATGAATAAGTCTAAAATGTAAAGCTCATAAATCATGTAGAATAAAACATGTAACACAAAACTCGTGAGTGATTATACTTTTGCTTTAAAATCTATGCTCTCCTCTTATTCTCATTATTCATAGGATGAAGGAAGCTTTAAACAATACTTTCAAATCATGCATATCTCATGGGGAATAAAACTTCTTTATTTCTCAAGAACTTATAACACTTGAACTCAAACACTTGGTACTCGGAATCATATGACTTGGGTTTAAAAACTAATGATCAACTCTTATTAGTAAAGAAAAATACTTTCTTCTTTGGAAAATACTCAAAAGCAATTCGTTTGTTTAGAAAATATCTCATCTCAAAGCTTTAGGGAAAATATTCTATCTCAATGGGAAATACTTTAGCTTAGGGAGGTTCTCTTAACCGATATAAACCATGCGAGCTATATGGATTCCAACGTCTTGTCCTCCTAAGGAAGAAACCTCACGTTGGGGAGAGGCATCATACTCTTGCCAAGGAGTATAACCTTAACTCAGTGATCACTTATCTCGGCGTCAGGCCGAATCATCTCGGCCTCAGACCTAAAATCTCAAACCTATAGTGGTACGCAGTTCTGGGGTAAGAAACTGTGGTAACATACCCAACTTGGTGCTAAATACTACTCCTTTTAGTTTATCACACTCATATCATGGAAATCCACTTTCAAAATAATCTCATGGTTCATAAGAACCCAACAATCAAATCTGTAATCTTATATGGTAGAGTGGATTTCAAAACAATATGACCATTAGGTCAAAATATTTCTCAATAATCTCAAAATACTCAAATCATGGGTGCTTATAGCACAATAGTTTATAAAATTGCAAGTCTCAAGTAGGGCTTAATGACCCATAGTTCAATCTCAAGTTAAAACTCATCATAATGCATAATAGATAGCATATAGATTCATAATTCATGTAGAAATCTTGAAGTTACGGCAATTTGTCTCAAAATATCAACATACTCATATACTTCAATTTCTAGAACATTGAAATTTTTAAATTCTCAAGGAGTAACAACATAGGGTATAAACCCAGCTTCAATTTCTTAAGAAAATATGCAAAATCATGTTATTTGACTTTTAATTCATGGGAAAAATCAAGATATTGTAATCAATAACAATGGGTGAAAAAACCTAATTCAATATCATGTAAAATCTCATAGATTATATAAAATTATAGTTTAAATAAGCCTTTAGGCACAAGGGTGAAAGGATTACCCTTGTTCAAAACTCTAGATACCTTAGATTATGAAATTAGATGAACAAGCTTGCTTCAAACTCTTCTTCTTACTATTGAGAGAGGGTTCTTGCAACCCTTGAACTTGGGGAACTTTAATCTCAACTCAATTTGTAGAATCTATGGTGAGTTCTTGGATTTCTTTGAGAAGGTTTTAGATTTGATCTTGAGGGAGAAACCCTAGCTCTCTTGTGTTTTGGATGATGAATGAAGTCATTTGCTTCGTTTGGAATATATCTGGTTGATAAAAGAGTGGAAAGACCAAAGTCCCTTTTAAAAATAAGTTAAAATATTGAATGGGGGCTGCGACGGTCGAAGCAACGGTCCTGCCTCCCAAGTAGCGCCGCCCTCAACTGATTGGTTCCGCCACAACACTTTAACCAAGGGAACCTCTTTGTTCCTCAGTCTACTGATCTGAAAATCTAGGATCTCAATGGGAATCTCATCGAATGAAAGACTGTTCTGAATATCAGCACTCTCTGAAGGATCTACCACAATGGAATCACCAATATTCTTCTTAAGCATAGAGACACGAAAAATAGGATGGAACGGCTAAAAACTCCGCAGGCAACTCAACCTCATAGGATACTTTCCCAACACAGCTTAAAACTCTATACGGGCCAACATAACGGGGACTAAGCTTTTCCTTTTTACCAAACCTCTTCACCACTTTCATGGGTGAAATCTTTATGTACACCAAATCACCCACCTCAAACTCAAGATCTCTTCTCCTCACATCGGCATATAACTTTTGATGACTCTGAGCTATCTTTAACCTCTCTCTAATCAACTTAACTTTCTCCATAGCTTCAAATACTACATCATGCAAAATCACGGTAGCTTCACCCACTTCAAACTAATCTATGGGTAATCTACATCTTCTACCATACAAGGCCTCAAATGGTGCCATCCCCATGCTAGCATGGTAACTATTGTTATAGGCGAACTCTATCAATGAAAAATGCTCATCCCAACTACCTTTGAAATCAAGAGCACACACCCTCAACATATCTTCTAGGATCTGAATGGTCCTCTCAGCCTGACCATCTGTCTGTGGATAAAAAGAGAAACTCAAAAGAACTTGGGTACCAAGACCCTGCTGAAATGCCCTCCAAAACTAAGAAGTAAATTGACTACCCCTATCCAAAATTATAGATGAGGGAGCTCCGTGTATCCTGAATAACTCCCGAATATATAATATAGCATAATCCTCTGTTGTATAAGATGTATGCATGGGCAAGAAGTGCGCGGACTAAGTCAGCCTATCTATAACAACCTACATAGAATCATGATGACGACACAAAAGAAGTAACCCGGTCACAAAGTCCATATTCACCATCTCCTATTTCTAAATGGGTATACCAAACTCTTGCATCACACCACCAAGTCTTTGGTGCTCTACCTTAACCTGTTGGCACGTTGCACACTTTGGTACAAACTCAGCTATATCCTTCTTCATACCATTACACCAATATATTTACCGTAAGTCGCGGTACATCTTGGTAGTGCCGGAATGAATAGAATACCGTGCGCCATGCGCTTCAGCCATAATCCTCTGCCTCAGATCATCAACTCATGGAACGCACAATCTACCTTGCAATCTCAACACTCTATCTCCCCCTTAGGAGAAAACCTCTACCTTTTGGTCCTTAACTGCCTCCTTCAGTCTGAACAAACTAGGATCTCTATCTTGCTTCTCCTTCATTTTTAAAACTAAAGAGGATTCGGAACTACTTTGTGCCAAAGTACTTACCTCAGCTGAATCAAGCAATGTAACACCCAATCTAGCCAAAAAATGCATATCACGAGCTAACTCTTTCTTACTTTCCTCTGCATGAGCAACACTGCCCATAGACAATCTGCTAAGGGCATCCACCACTAATTGGCCTTGCTCGAGTGATACAACAGACTCATATCATAGTCTTTGAACAACTCTAACCACCTCCTCTGCCAAAGATTCAACTCCCTCTAAGTAAACACATATTGCAGGCTCTTATGATCAGTAAACACATTAACATAAAGAGCATAAAGATAGTGTCTCTAGATTTTCAAAGCAAAGACCATAGCAGCTAACTCAATATCATGGGTTGGGTAATTCTTCTCATACGGATTTAACTGTCTAGAGGCATAGGCTATAACCTTACCTCTTTACATCAACACACAACCCAAACCAACTCTAGAGGCATCATAATACACCACAAAACCATCTGTACCATTAGGCAAAGTCAACATAAAGGCTGAAGTAAGTTGAGTCTTCAACTCCTGTAAACTCTTCTCACAGGAATCGGACCATTAGAACTTAACTTTCTTTTAGGTCAACCGGTTCATGGGAGATGCAATAGAAACAAACCTTCAACAAAATGGCGGTAGTAGCCCGCTAGACCCAAGAAACTTCTAATGTCAGGTGGAGAGATAGGTTTAGGCTAATTTCTTACAGCTTTGTCTTTTAGGGATCAACTCTAATACCTTCGACTGAAACAATATGACCCTGAAAAGGCTACAGAACTTAGCCAAAATTCATACTTACTGAATTTGGCAAATAACTGGTGACCTCTAAGAGTTTACAAGACAATTATAAGGTGATCTGCATGATCATGCTCACCGCGGGAGTAGACAAGGAAGCCATCTATGAACACTATGACAAACATATCAAGATATTGCTTAAACACTCGATTCATAAGGTCCATAAAAAAAGGTAGGGCATTGGTTAGTTTGAAAGACATGACTAGAAACTCAAAGTGACCATAGCAGGTTCGGAAGGCTGTCTTTGGAATATCATATTCCCTCACTTTAAGTTGATGATAACCGGATCTAAGGTCTATCTTGGAGAAATAACTTGCACTTTGTAACTGATCAAATAGGTCATTAATTCTCAGAAGAGGGTACTTATTTTTTACTATGACCTTATTAAGAAGACAATAGTCAATGCACATACGAAAAGAACCATATTTTTTCTATACGAATAGAACAGGTGCGCCACAAGGAGAAATACTAGGCCTTATGAAACCTTTGTCTAAAAGATCTTTGAGTTGCTTTTTCAACTCCTTAAGCTCAGCAGGTGCCTATGGTATGGTGGAATAGAAATGGGACGAGTGTCGGAAAGAAGGTCAACCTTAAATTCTATCTCTCTATCGGGAGGTACCCTTAGGAGATCTTCCAGAAAAACATCTAGAAACTCATTAACAATATCAACTAACTGAATAGTTAGAGCCTCGAACTTAGTGTCTTTGACTCTAACTAGGTGATAGATGCAACCCTTGGATATTAGCTTTTTTTCTTTGAGATAAAAGATAAAATGACTCTTAGGAGATACCGAACTCCTAAATCACTCAAAAACTCGATCATCAGGGAATTAAAACTAACCACATAGGTATGACAGTCTATAGATACATAACAAGAATGAAGCCAATCCATACACAGAATAAGGTCTAACTCTATCAAATCAGCAAGTATGACTCTATGAAGAACAGTAACAGGACAATCTCTATACACTTGTTTAGCAGTAATTGACTCCCCTACTGGTGTGGAGACTAGGAAAGGCTCAGTAATCTTTTGGGGACTCATTTTAAAATTCATAGACATAAGTGAGGTCACTAGGAGAGACTTGACCTGAGGTCCAACAACACATAAACATCAAAATAAAAGACGCAGAGCATACCAGTAACAACATCGGGAGAGTCCTCCTGCTCCTGAAGGGATGGTAAGGCATAGAATCTCTTCTGGTGCTGACCGCCAGCAGTGCTAGATGAAGCGCCCTGAATAGGGGGCGGGATGAGAAACAGAAGCTGGTGTACTAGTAGTCCATGCCTGAGTTTGGGCATCTCTGATCCCATGCCTAGAATGTAGAGAATATCTAAGTTTGTGGCCCTACTTGCCACAACCAAAAAAACCCCTCAAATTTGCCAAACACTCAGCGGGATGATCCCTACCACACTAAGCACAAGAAGGATAACAGGGCCTGTTACCCATACTATTCTGCTAGACATAAAAGACCTGCTTTCTTGCTCCTGCCTGCCTTTAGATGTGGGAGTACTAGATAATAAAGGCACTGGAATAAACGAATATCTCTGAAACTGAGGACGGTTTCCTGTATGGAACCTAGGCCGATTATTCTTATGTTGGTTAGATCTAGCCCTCTTGTTACCCCTCACTCTGTCTCTCTATCTAATCTTATCTAACTCTATCTACTATGCATGCATCATTAACCTAGACAGGTCCATATCCTTATATAGCATCGCAGTCCTACACTTTTTCAGCACCAAACTAGAAACACCTGTCATAAACTTGCTTATACTAGCTCTGGTGTCAAAAATCAAATCAAGAGCATACTTGTCCAACTGGTTGAAATTTAAGCAGTACTCCTTAATAGTCATGGAGCCCTGCCTTAAGTTCATAAACTCCTCAATCTTTGTTTCCCTCAACTCAAGCAGAAAGAACTTTTCCAAGAATGCATCTTGGAACACCTGCCAAGTTATAGGAGCGGCAACCTCACCTCTACCCTTCCTCCATGATACAACCCAGTCATAATCTATGTTCTTCAACCTATAAGACACTAACTCAACACTTTCTTCCTCAGAAACATACATCACATGTGTGATCTTTCTCACCTCCTCAAGGTACAACTGTGGGTTCTTACCTGCCTTGAACCCAAAAACCTCTGGCGAATTCATCCGCATGAAATCATGGATTCTAGAAGTAGCTACATCACCTCCTTGATGATTTACAACTACGACATAGTTATTGGCCCGAACATTAGCGGTGACTGCTTGGGCTAACACCTGAAAGGCCATCCAAAACTCAGCATGAGACACAGTCACATACAAAGGATCAATAGGTGGGGGTTGCTCATCATCGTTTCCGCGGGCATTCACTTTTGAAAAGGCATTTTCAGAAATAGAAGTGCATGAATTATTAGATGAGAGGGAAAACTACAGGCACGATGGAATCTGAAAGAAAGAAATAACTTTTTCCTAAAACGTCTTATAGCCTCTTGCTCATAGATGTGGCGCGCTATACACTGATGATCAAGACTCTAATCAATGCGGCTTGTCAGACTCCCTAGGACACCTTTAAAACCTTAGGCGCAGATACCAAGTTTGTAACGACCCAAAATTAGCTCGCGGGACGTCACACGGTGCTTAGGGCTACAAGTAGCCCCAAGATAACCCTTTGAGCCTACCACTTATCATAATAACTCATTCAAGAAGGAATATACAAAACACTAGCACTGTCATATCAAATGAAAGAAAATACAAAGGAAATACTCGATCAAAACGACCATAATATTGGAAATCTCAACACAACCACAGTCTGATAACTAGTCTGACAAAGCCTCTACTACTCCATGAACTCGAGAGTCGTTGGGATAGATCCCCGACTAACTCAAACTAAACTGAAAGTAATAACATAAACCCTCGAATACTGAAATGTCTGAAGATAGGTCCTCAAACCATGAGGACTTACCACTGTAGAAATATAGATAAAGGTACTCGAGAATCATTAACGAGGCCGGGACTGAGCACCCAAACCTATATTATAAGATAATATAGCACATAGACGTATATGTGGATCAACACTTGGGAATATACTGAGTATATGGGGATGTATCCATTTACATAAAACAATATCAATACTCTTTAATCAAATTATGCATGCAAATAAGAATGATTCACATGGCTTGAATAAGTCTAAGGCTCATAAATTATATAGAATGAAGCATGTAACACAAATCTTGTGAGTCATTATACTTTGGCTTTAAAATATGTTCTCTCCTCTTATTCTCATTACTCCTAGGATAAAGAAAGCTTTAAACAATACTTTTAACTCATGCATATATCTTATGTAGAGTAAAACTTATTTATTGCTCAAGAACTTATAAATCTTTTGAACTCAAAAACTTGGAACTCGGAATCATATGAGTTTGGTTTTAAAACTAATGATCAACTCTTATTAGTAGAAAAAACTACTTCCTTCTTCGGAAAATACTCAAAAGCAATTCGTTCACTTTAGAAAACATCTTATCTCAAAGCTTTAGGAAAAATATTCTATCTTAATGGGAAATACTTTAGCTTATGGAGGTTCTCTTAATCAACATAAACCATGCGAGCTACATGGAGTCTAACGTCTTGTTCTCCTAAGGAATAAACCTCACATTGGGGAGAGGCATCATACTCTTGCTAAGGAGTATAAGGTCAACTCAGTGATCACTTATCTCGGCCTCGAGCCCAATCATCTCTGCCTCAGGCCTAAAATCTCAAACCTGTAGTGGCACGTAGTTCTAGGGTAAGAAAACATATAGGCTTACCTAACTCGGTGCTAAATACTACTCCATTTAGTTTATCTCGCTCATCTCACAGAAATTCACTTTTAAAATAATCTCATGGTTCATAAGAACCCAACAATTAAATTTGTAATCTTATATGGTAAAGTGGATTGCAAAACTCTATGACCATTAGGTCAAAAAATTTCTCAATAATCTCAAAATACTCAAATCATGGGTGCATAAAGCACAATAGTTCATAAAATTACAAGTCTCAAGTACGGTTTGATGACCCATAATTCAATCTCAAGTTAAAACTCATCATAATGCATAATAGATAGTATATAGATTCATAATTCATGTAGAAATCTAGAAGTTACAGCAATTTGTCTAAAAATATTAACATACTCATATACTTCAATTTCTAGAACATTGAAACTCTTAACTTCTCAAGGAGTAACAACATAGGGTATAAACACAGCTTCAATTTCTTAAGAAAACATGCAACATCATGCTATTTGACTTTCAATTCATGGGAAACATCAAGATATTGCAATCAATAACAATGGGTGAAAAATCCTAATTCAATATCATGTAAAATCTCAAAGCAGAAAATTATAGTTTAAATAAGTCTTTGGGTACAAGGGTGAAAGGATTTACCCTTGTTCAAAATCCCACATACCTTAGATTATGAAATTAGATAAACAATATTTCTTCAAAATCTTCTTCTTACTCTTGAGAGAGGTTTCTTGCAACCCTTGAACATGGAGAACTTAAATCTCAACTCAATTTGTAGAATCTATGGTAAGTTCTTGGATTTCTTAGAGAAGGGTTTTAGATTTGATCTTGAGGGAGAAACCCTAGCTATCTTGTGTTTTGGATGATGAATGAAGTCATTTTCTTCATTTGGAATATATCTGGTTGATAAAAGAGTGGAAAGTCCAAAGAGTCCATTTTAAAAATGACTTAAAATACTGAACGAAGGCTGTGACCGTCGAAGCGATGATCCGTCGCTAGCATGACAGCCTGTCGAATTGCCTGTCGTACTTTGATCAGAAAAAAACATACTGCCTTAATGTGACGGTCTCAGTAATGGTTCATCGCAAACTCGATGGTCCGTCGGATCATCCATCGGCACATTGGCCAGGATGAGGCCACACTGCCTCAGTAGCGATGGTCTTAGCGATGGTCCGTCCTAGCCATCACACTTGGGCCATAAAAAGGAGTTACTTCCTTGGTTACGATGATCCATTGCACCCTCGACGGTCCATCAACCTGTCCATCGCACCTGGGTGATTCTGACAACTCTTGGTAAAATGGCCATAACTTCCCACCCCGATGCCGGATTTGGACAAAATTGGTATCGTTGGAAATCTAATTCAATTCTCTATAATATAAGGAGTCATTTTTAGGAAAATTCAACAAGATTAAAACACTAATCACTTGGGAAGTGTCTTCTCAATCTTTTAGGGCAGGAATTACACTTCACTTATCACGTTTAAGGCTCAAACTATAAGGGAACTTTGAAGGGTCTTAGAATATCTCCCCCTTAGAAACATTCATCCTCGAATGTATCTAGTTAGACTAGGAACACAGGAAAAATTGAGTACGCATAGCTGAAGTAATTTGCTAAACAGGCTTAAAATCTTTCTAAACTCTTGAATACCTTGGAAATTGCAAGAACTTATGCAAGAATAGACATATAGTTGAACTTTATATGAGAAGGGCTGTATTAAGGAAGAATAATACCGGTGCATCAATTTGAACTCACAGAAAAGAGGTGTAGGTACTTGGCTTGCATATCTGCTTCTGCCTCTCAAGTAGCGCCATCAACTGATTGGTTCCTCCACTACACTTTGACCAAGGGAACCTCTTTGTTCCTCAGTCTACAGATCTAAAAATCTAGGATCTCAATGGAAATCTCATCGAATTAAAGACTGTTCTGAATATCAGTGCCCTCTGAAGGATCTACCACAATGGAATCACCAATATGCTTCTTAAGCATAGATACAAGAAAAATAGAATAAACAGCTAATAACTCCGCAGGCCACTCAACCTCATACGATACTTTCCCAACAAGGCTCAAAACTCTGTACGGGCCAACATAACAGGCACCAAGCTTTCCCTTTTCACCCCTTTCATGGGTGAAATCTTTAAGTACACCAAATCACCCACCTCAAACTCAAGATCTCTTCTCCTCACATCGGCATATGACTTTTGATGACTCTGAGTTGTCTTTCACCTCTCTTAAATCAACTTAACTTTCTCCATATCTTCAAACACTGCATCAAGCCTAATCACAGAAGCTTCACCCACTTCAAACCAACCTATGGGTAATCTATACTTCTACCATACAAGGCCTCAAATAGTGCCATCCTGATGCTAGCATGGTAACTATTGGTATAGGCGTACTCTATCAATGGCAAATGCTCATCCCAACTACCTTTAAAATCTAGAGCACACGCCTTTAACATGTCTTCTAGGGTCTGAATGGTTCTCTCAGCCTGATCATCTATCTGCGGATGAAAAGCGAAACTCAAATGAACTTGGGTACTAAGACCCTGCTAAAACACCCTCTAAAATTGAGAAGTAAATTGAGACCCCTATCCAAAATGATAGATGAGGGAACTTCGTGCGTTCTGAATAACTCCCGAATATACACTCTAGCATAATCCTCAAATGTATAAGATGTATGCATGGGAAAAAAGTGCGCGGACTTAGTCATCCTGTCTACAATAACCCAAATAGAATCATGATGATGACGCGAAAGAGGTAAACCAGTCATGAAGTCCATATTCACCACCTCCCACTTCCAAGTGGGTATACCAAACTCTTCTATCACACCACCATATCTTTGGTGCTCTACCTTAACCTGTTGGCATGTTTCACACTTCACTACAAACTCAGCTATATCCTTTTTCATACCATTCTACCAATATATTTATTGTAAGTCGCGGTACTCTTGGTAGTGCCGAGATGAATAGAATACCATGTACGTGCTCTTCAGCCATAATCCTTTGCCTCAGATCATCAAAACATGGAATGCACAATCTACCTTGCAATCTCAATATGACATCTCTCCCTTGGGAGAAAAGCTCTACCTTTTGGTCCTTAACTGCCTCTTTCAGTCTGACCAAACTAGGATCTCTATTTTGCTTCTCCTTCATTTTTGAAACTAAAGAGTATTCGGAACTACTTTGCGCCAAAGTACTTACATCAGCTGAATCAAGCAACCTAACACCCAATCTAGTGAGACAATGCACATTATGAGCTAACTCTTTCTTACCTTCCTCTATATAAGCAACACTACCCATAGATAATCTGCTAGGGATATCTGCCACTATGTTGGCCTTGTTCGAGTGATACAACACACTCATATCATAGTCTTTTAACAACTCTAACCACTTTCTCTGCGTAAGATTCAACTCCCTCTAAGTAAACACGTATTGCAGGCCCTTATGATCAGTAAACACAAAACATGAACATCATAAAGATAATGTCTCCATATTTTCAAAGCAAAGACCATAGCAGCTAACTCAAGATCATGGGTTGGGTAATTCTTCTTATACGGCTTTAACTGTCTAGAGGCATAGGCTATAACCTTACCTCTTTGCATCAACACACCACCCAAACCAAATCTAGAAGAATCAAAATACACAACAAAACCATCTGTACCATCAGGCAAAGTTAACACAAGGGCTGAAGTAAGTCAAGTCTTGAACTTCGGAAAACTCTTCTCACAGGAATCTGACCACTGAAACTTAAATTTTTTATGGGTCAATCAGGTCATGGGAGACGCGGTAGAAGAGAAACCTTCAACAAAACAGTCGTAGTATCCCGCTCTACCTAAGAAATCTCTAATGTCAGATGAAGAGATAGGACTAGGCCAATTTCTTACCGCTTCTGTCTTTTGGGGATCAACTCTAATACCTTTGGCTGAAACAGTATGACCTAGAAAGGCTACAAACCTTAGCCAAAATTCTTACTTAATTTGGAGAACAACCGGTGACCTCTAAGAGTTTGTAAGATAATTCTAAGGTGATCCACATGATCATACTCACCGCGGGAGTAGATAAGGATGCCATCTATGAACAACATGACAAACATATCAAGATATTGCTTGAACACTCAATTCATAAGGTCCATAAAAGCTTCTAGAACATTAGTTAGCCTGAAAGACATGACTAGAAACTCAAAGTGACCATAGCGGGTTTGGAATGCTGTGTTTGGAATATCATATTCCCTCAGTTTAAGTTGATGATAGCCGGATCTAAGGTTTATCTTGGAGAAATAACTTGCACCTTGTAACTGATCAAATAGGTCATCAATTCTCCGAATAGGTTACTTATTTTTTACTGTGACCATATTAAGCTGACAATAGTCAATGCAAATATGCAAAGAACCATATTTTTTCCACACTAATAGAACAGTTGCACCACAATGAGAAATACTGAGCCTTATGAAATCTTTGACTTAAAGATCTTTGAGTTACTTTAACTCCATAAGCTCAGTAGGTACCATACGGTATGGAAGAATAGAAATGGGATGAGTGTCGGGAAGAACATCAATCCTGAATTTTATCTCTCTATCAGGAGGTACCCCTGGGAGATCTTCCAGAAAAATATCTGGAAATTCATTAATAGTATCAACTGAATGAATAGTTGGAGCCTCAGACTTAGTGTCTTTTGACTATAACTAGGTGATAGATGAAACCCTTGGATATTAGCTTTTTGGCTTTGAGATAGGAGATAAAATGACTCTTAGGAGATACCAAACTCCTGGACCACTCAAAAACTGGCTCATCAGGGAACTTAACCACATGGGTATGACAATCTATAGATGCATAACAAAAATAAAGCCAATCGATACCAAGAATAAGATCAAAATCTGCCATGTCTAACTCTATCAAATCAGCAAGTATGACTCTATGAAGAACAGTAACAGGACAATCTCTATACAATTGTTTATTAACAACTGACTCCCCTACTAGTGTGGATACTAGGAAAGGTTCAAGAATCTTTTCAGAACTCATTTTAAAATTCACAGCCACAAGTGGGGTCATATAGAAGAGACTTGACCCGGGGTCCAACAACACATAAACATCAAAATAAAAGATGCGAAGCATACCAGTAACAACATCAGGAGATCCCTCCTGCTCCTGATGGAATGGTAAGGCATAGAATCTATTCTGGTGCTAACCGCTGCTAGATGAAGTTCCTTGAACAAGGGTAGGGTGAGGGACAGAAGCTGGTGTACTAGTAGTCTATGCCTGAGTTTGGGCATCTCTGGTCCCCTGCCTAGCATACGGTCAATCTCTAAGTCTATGGCCCTCCTTGCCACAACTAAAACAACCCCTCAAATTTATGATACACTCACCAAATGAACCCTACCACACTTAGCACAAAAAGGATAATGGGGCCTGTTACCAATACTATTTTATGACCTAGACATAACAGACCTACTTCTTTACTCCTGCCTACCTTTAGCCGTGAAAAAACTAGCTGATGAAGGCACTGGAATAGACGGACATCTCTGAAATTGAGGGTGGTTTCCTCTATAGAACCTAGGCTGACTATACTTATGCTGCTCAAATCTAGCCCTCTGTTACCCCTCACTATATCTCTCTCTCTAATCTTATCTACCTCTATCTGCTATGCTTGCCTCATCAACCTAGATAGGTTCATATCCTTATACAGCATCGCATTCCTACACTCTTTCAGTACCAAACCAAAAACACCTGTCATGAACTTGCTCATACCAGCTCGGGTGTCAGAAATCAAATCAGGAGCATACTTGGCCAACTGGTTGAACTTTAAGCAGTACTCCTTAATAGTCATGGAGCCCTACGTCAAGTTCATACACTCCTCAATCTTTGCTTCCCTCATCTTAAGTGGAAAGAACTTGTCCAAAAATGCATTTTGGAATGCCTGTCAAGTCATAGGGGCAGCATCCTCACCTCAACCCTTTCTCCATGATACAACCCAGTCATAAGCTATGTCCTTCAACTTATAAGATGCTAACTCAACACTTTCTTCCTCAGAAACATACATTACCTGTGTGATCTTTCTTACCTCCTTAATGCATAACAGTAGGTCCTTACCTGCCTTGGACTCATAAAAATCTAGAGGATTCATCCGCCTGAAAAAATGGATCCTAGAAGCAGCTATATCACCTCCTTTCTGATTTGCAACTATGGCCAAGTTATTGGCCCAAACATTAGCGGTGACTGCTTGGGCTAATGTCTGAAAGGCCACTCGAAACTCAGCATGAGACATAGTCTTATTCTAAGGATCAATAGGTGGGGTTGCTGATCATCATTTCCATGGGCATTCGCTCTTCAGAGAGGCATTTTCTAATATAGGAGAGCATGAATTATTACATAAGAGGTACAACTACAGGCATGATTGAATCTAAAATAAAGAAATAACTTTTTTCTAAAATATCTTATAGCCTCTTGCTCATAGATGTGGCGCGCTATATACCGATGATCAAGACTCTACTCAAAATAGATTGTTAGACTCCCTAGGATACCTTTAAAACCTTAGAATCTGATACCAAGTTTGTAATGACCCAAAATCACCTCCTGAGATGTCAAACGGTGCTTAGGGCTATAAGTATCCCCAAGCTAACCCTTTGAGCCTATCACTTCTCATAATAGCTCATTCAAGATGGAATATAAAAACACTAGAAAGGACATATCAAATAAAAGGAAATACAAAGGTAATACTCAGTCCAAACGACCATAATACTGGAAATCTCAACACAACCGCAGTTTGATAACTTGTCTGACAAACCTCTACTACTCCATAAACTCGAGAGCAGTTGGGACAGGTCCCCAACTGACTCAAACTAAACTAAAAATAATAACATAAACAATTGAATACTGAAATATCTGAAGATAGGTCGTTGAACCATGAGGACTTACCGCTATAGAAATGTATATGAAGGTACTTAGGAATCACTGATGAGGTTGGGACTGAGCACCTGAACCTATATTATAAGACAATGTAGCAGATAGACGTATATGTGGATTAGCATATGGGAATATACGAGTATATGGGGGTGTATGCATTTACATAAAATAATATCAATACTCTTTAATTAAATCATGCATGGAAATAGGAATGACTCATATGGCTTGAATAAGTCTAAAATGTCAAGCTCATAAATCATATAGAATGAAGTATGTAACACAAATCTTATGAGTCATTATACTTTGTCTTTAAAATCTGTGTTTTTCTCTTATTCTCATTACTCATAGGCTGAAGGAAGCTCTAAACAATACTTTCAACTCATGCATATATCTCATGGAGGGTAAAACTTCTTCATTGCTCAAAAACTTATAACTCTTTTAAACTCAAAACACTTGGAACTTGGAATCATATGAATTTGGTTTAAAAACTAATGATCAACTCTTATTAGTAGATAAAACTACTTTTTTCTTTAGAAAATACTCAAAAGCAATTCGCTCACTTTAGAAAATATCTCATCTCAAAGCTTTAGGGAAAATATTCTATCTCAATGGAAAATACTTTAGCTTAGGAAAGTTCTCTTAACCTACAGAAATCATACGAGCTACATGGAGTCCAATGTCTTGTCCTCCTAAGGATGAAACCTCATGTTGGGGAAAGGTGTCATACTCTTTCCAAAGAGTATAACCTCAACTTAGTGATCACTTATCTCGGCCTCGGGCCCAATCGTCTCGGACTCAAGCCCAAAATCTCAAACCTATGGTGGAACTTAGTTCTGGGGTAAGAAATCGTGGCAACTTACCTAACTCGATGCTAAATACTACTCCCTTAAGTTTATCTCTCTCATCTCATGGAAATCCACTTTCAAAATAATCTCATGGTTCATAAGAACGCAACAATCAAATCTGTAATCTTATATGGTAGAGTGGATTTCAAAACAATATGACCACTAGGTCAAAATATTTCTCAATAATCTCAAAATACTCAAATCATGGGTGCTTATAGCACAATAGTTTATAAAATTGCAAGTCTCAAGTAGGGTTTAATGACCCATAGTTCAATCTCAAGTTAAAACTTATCATAATGCATAATAGATAGCATATAGATTCATAATTCATGTAGAAATCTAAAGTTACAGCAATTTGTTTTAAAATATCAACATACTCATATATTTCAACTTCTAGGACATTGAAACTCTTAAATTCTCAAGGAGTAACAACATAGGGTATAAACCCAGCTTTAATTTCTTAAGAAAACATGCAAAATCATGCTATTTGACTTTCAATTCATGGGAAACATCAAGATATTTCAATCAATAACAATGGGTGAAAAACCCTAATTCAATATTATGTAAAATCTCATAGATTGTAGAAAATTATAGTTTAAATAAGCCTTTGGGCACAAGGGTGAAAGGATTACCCTTGTTCAAAACCCCACATACCTTAGATTATGAAATTGAATGAATAAGCTTACTTCAAACTCTTTTTATTACTCTTGGAAGAGGGTTCTTGCAACTCTTGAAATTTGGGAACTTAAAGCTCAACTCAATTTGTAGAATTTATGGTGAGTTCTTGGATTTCTTGGAGAAGGGTTTTAGATTTGATCTTGAGGGAGAAACCCTAGCTCTCTTGTGTTTTGGATGATGAATGAAGCCATTTGATTCATTTGGAATATATCTGGTTGATAAAAGAGTTGAAAGACTCAAAAAATCCCTTTTAAAAATGACTTAAAATGCTGAACAGGGGCTGCGACGGTCAAAGCAATGGTCCATCGGATCGTATGATGCACGTCGGTCAGAAAAAGAACACACTGTCTCGATAAGACGATCTCAGTGATGGTCCATCACAAACTCGACAATCCATCAGATCATCCGTTGCATATTATCCAAGATAAGGCAACACTGTCTTAGTGGCGACAGTCTCAGCGATGGTCCATCGCTGTCTTGACGGTCCGTCATCCTGGCCGTTGCACTTAGGCCATAAGAGAGAGTTACTTCCTTGGTTGCGATAGTTTGGGCGACGGCCCTTCGCACACTCGATGGTCCGTAAACCTGTCCGTCGCACCTGGGCAGTTTTGACAACTATTAGTAAAATGGCCATAACTTCCCACCCCGATGCCAAATTTGGACGAAATTGGTATCGTTGGAAAGTTAATTCAATTCTCTACACTGTAGGAAGACATTTTCAGAAAAATTCAATAAGATTAAAACACTAATCACTTGTAAAGTCTCTTATTAATCTTTTAAGGCTGGAATTACACTTCACTTGACATGCTCAAGGCTCAAACTACAAGGGAACTTTGCGGTGTCTTACATTTAAAGTTCAGGAACGTTACTCTTGTTACCTTATTTGGTAGTTACTTACTAGAATTAAGGTCCCTCTCATTCAATCACAGTTATTCTTCAATGCTCTTAGCATACCCCAATTTTTTTTTTAATTGAGAACACAACATCATCCACCCTCAACTTATGTTGATGCAGAAGATTGAGGTACACAATATGTATTTAGATTGCTAACTAGAATAGGGTTGGATTCTACCCCTCGTATTACTTTCAACTCAACCTTCTAGAATCCAGCAGTAGGCACCTCAACTTAGGATATTTGCCTAAGTTAAAGTGCACAATGTCCACAATTGGACCAGGGCCAAAGCTAAATGCTTAACACATTCTAGAGAGTGAATCAAACTTATTTGTACAGAAAAACACTACCACAGCTCAAAAGGGTTGACAAAGGGGACACAATGTTTTTGGTGGGTCAATCATTTAGTTAAGTGGACTAACAATACAGAATGCCTACTATCCTCTCTTATTGATTCAAAACACACAACAATATCTGATGAACCGGGCAAGTTCTACGTGTAACACTTATGTCAGAACTACACAAATACTTACCCACACAGGCACTGAGTTAATTTCTATCCTACTAATTTTCTGGATCCCGATCACATAGCTAGGCCTTGCTTTATTACTAACTTCTAATGCCATTAATAGAGCCACACATGGTTGCACAACACTTTGTCACTTGTTAAAAGGAATTAACTATACAAAAAATGAAAAACACAAATTTTTCACCATTAGTTGTCATCTGCATATGTATAATAAGGTGCCAACAGGAATGGAACTTTTATTTCATGCAACCATATTACCAACGAAACATGAAACTGAAAATTCAACAAACAGAACATGAAAATGAACAATTAATACTTGGACATATCGATAATATCTGCAACACATCCCCCCAACAAGTACACCCACCCCACATAAAAAAATGCTTTATCCTTAAATACATAAAATTTTAAGTACAAAGGATGGGAAAATTCTTTTCGTACCTCTGATTCAATCTGAGGCATCAGTGAAGTATGGGGAGGTGCCAATATCCTAACCAGCTATAATGTTGACTCCCATGGTGGTGAGAGTACTCAAAATCTCTCTCTCCAGAGTCAACGATAACATATCTCTTACAAGATCTAAAATTTGCCCCTGACTAGGGCCGAACTAGTGGATACTCAAGCTACTTCATCTTGTAGCCTTTTTTGCTGCTTCTCTGCCTCTCTTCTTGACTTCTTTACCTCCCTCCACATCTAGTAATCTTTGAATTGTTTAGGTGATATGGATGCAAGTCTTTACTTCTCCTATTTTTTCTTAGCAGCTTTCTTAGTCTTCTTGTCTGATTCTACTACTTTCTTATCTTTTTTCTCAATCGGACGCCCAAATAAGTCCACAAGACCTTCTTTCTCATCACTAGCACCCTGTACTAGATTGAATATGGTCTTCTGTGGCTGCTGACTTATCTTATCGACATCTGCCCAAAGCCGTTCGACCTCCTCAATCACTTTAGCAAAATCAGGAATGGACATTTCATCCAACTTTTTTTTTATGTGCTCTTCCATGTTGTCCATGCATTACTGGACATTTCTAAAAGGGCTTAATGCATTCTTTACAATTTTCTCCACAAAGGGTTTGAAATTTCCCCCCAGAGTGCTATCTATTTTTTAACCTTTTAGACGGTTTGCACAGTCTTTGCAAAGTTGTTAGGGTTCATCCTGTACTCAAAAGTTTAGGGTGGGACAGACGCAGAGTCTGGGGTCCCGCCTATTAGCACAGAAGCTAAACCTGTAGAGGTGGTATGAGGCACATACATAGTCAGAGGCAATGGCATACCTGTAGGAAAATCTGATGATTCGGACACCGGTGCTGACTGAGTTTTTTAGGCTGGAGGTCTGTTGATTTGCTAACCAAATCTCGAGTCATCCTTCATCTTTTCACTATCCTGCTTATGCAGTACTGGGACCTCGTTGTCTGTTCCACTGATCAAAGGAACTTTAGCCTTTATGCACAACTCATTGATAAGTCATGGGAATGGCAGTGCAATGTGAGTCTTGTAAGCAAGAAAAAAAAACTCATCAAAAATGATGTGCCCAAAATCTAAGGTCAACCCTTCTATCAAATCAGTAATAATCACAGCTCTGGTGCTCTCTAAACAATCATCACCACCTGTTGGCATAATCCTCAGTCGCACAATCGCCTACCAGAACTTGGCCTTGAAACTTAGTAATTGCTTTGATATTATTTCATTGGGGTTAAAAAACCATGCAGGGTCACCTTTGTCTATCAGTATCCTAGCTAACCATGGATTTTTTTAGCCCGTGAAAATATCCAATGCTCCAACTCTAGAATACCCCTGGTATCTAACAATAAGGCTCAAATAAAAATTTGTTCAAAGTCCTCTCTAAAATGTCAATGTTGACTTTTCTCACAGGAATCGTATCAAGATTGTTCATATAGGCAGTCGATGAACCTTTAGGGTATTTTTTCTCTAGAAATGCCAAATAATTGGCAAAAAATTCATGAACCAAGTTTGGTTGGTAAGGTCCAAGTGGCTTGCTCATCCAGGCCAACTCATATACATTGAAATGGCGCTCAAGTTCTGGATACTCATGCAGGGTTATTGTGATGATCTGGTGCTCCTCAAAAATTGCCATTTTGATAGGCAACCTATCCATTGGTTCCATCCCTTTGTAAAAAATGTCACGGGCACCCGTTACTTTCCATTTTATGGATTTCCTTAGTTGCTGATCCTTGCGTCGAATCATATTTGGATCCTCTTATTCTGGGACCTATTCTTGAACGGGTTTAAAAGTTTCAACCCCCACCTTAAATGTAACTGAAATAGAGGTACTGCTTCTACTACTTTCCACCACCTCGTTAGACAAGGAGGATGAAGAAACTAATCGTTGACTTCGCCGAGTGTTATGGGCTGGTGCATCAGACCGGGCTGCTTATCCTCTACCTCGGACTCTAATTTGTGGTAATTTGGGAGCCTTGGTACCTAAAAATACAGCATTTATCAGTGTATAGACTTAAAATAGAGGATAGAAATTTTACAGACTAGCGACGATACAAGGCGACTGTCCGTCGAACCTTCAACAATCCATCGACCTCCACTGTCGAGGTCATTCCATAAAATCAATTTCTGAGTCATGTGTGATGGTTAAAAGCGATGTGTCATCGGGTGTCCAACAGTCCGTCGAGCGTATCGTCAACTGCAAATGTCGAGTTTTATACCTTATTGTGGCATTGTGTTGAACACCTTGCGTGCACTTCATTTAAGGGCAATTTTTATGACATTTTTGGTCAATAATGCATCGCCCTAATCCATTATTCTTGGTTCATGGGTTACTCAGACTTCCCCCATGATATTGTACACTAAATTTCAACTAAAAGCGATGCCATACATCACTAAAACATAGAAAAAGAAAAGCAAAACTCATTTATTGAAAATATTAAATAAAGATGAGGAATTAGGGGAAAGATTCATACCTGACTGTTGGAATATCAGTTCCCTACTCTTACTTCACACAAATACTTCTGATGACTAATGCTTTAGCAAAAAATATTTAGTTTTCTTGTGAGGGGAAATAAGAAGAAAGAGCATTTAAATAGAGAGGGAAAAGGGGAGATGGGAAGTTTTAAAGGTAAATGAAAAGGTGCAGGGGTGTTGAATAGTTGAGAAGTTATTTAACCATTTCACATTCTCATTTTAAAACTATTTAGATCGGGTAGAAATTAAAAGTTGACTATTTAAAGCAATCTGACCCGATCCACTGAACTCGGGTTAAGTGCGATGGTCTGTCTCCCATGCGATGGTCTGTTGGCTATACTGTCATACTTATCCAGTGAACTCACCTAGGACCAACCTACAACCGTTCAGTTCGACGGTCCGTCAGAATAGCGATGGTCCGTTGGGTTATACCGTCGGTTACCCTACCTTTTTTTTACATCTGCTTTCCTTTATTTTAGTACCTGTACTCTTACATAAACCCTTCAGTTTGCACAAACAAACAAAATAACGAAAAAAAATATTGTACAACAACACGTTCTGGGTTACCTCCCACTAGCACCTGATTTATTATCGCGGCACGACTCAGTTATCTCAATTACTCAGACTTCATCGAGATAGACAGTAGCAATATTCTTTATCAAGTCCTTTGGACCGATATACAGTTTCACATATTTTCCATTCACCTTGAAGCCACTACCATCTTCATTTTCAAGTTCCACTACTCCAGACGAGTAGACTTGACTCATTTTAAATAGGCTGGACTATTGGATTTGAGCTTACCTAGAAACACTTTGAATCTGGAGTTGAACAGAAGCACCAAGTCACCTTTCTAAAACTCCCTCTTTTTAATTCTGCGATCATACTATTTCTTTATTCGTTCCATGTACAGGTTGGTTCTTTCATAAGCTCCCAGACAGAACTCATCCATCTCATTGAGCTGCCCGAGTCTCATATTTGTTGTTTCATTCCAGTTCAGATTAAGATGCTTCAGTGCCTATAGTGCTTTATGCTCTAGCTTAATCATCAAATGGCATGCCTTGCCGTAAACCAATTTGTATGGCAACATGCTAATAGGTGTCTTGAAAGCTATTCGATATGACCATAATGCATCGTCCAGCTTCCTAGACCAATCCTTTCTCTTAGCATTCATAGTCTTGGCAAGGATAGCCTTGATTTCCTGATTGGAGATCTCCACTTGCCCACTTCTTCGTGGGTGATATGGCATAGCTATCTTATGCTGCTTAACCCCATATTTTGTCAATGTCGCTTGGAACATCTTGTTGCAAAAGTGTGATCCTCCATTGCTTATGATGGTACGTGGTACCCAAAATCGAGAGAAGATATTTCTCTTTAAAAATGCAACAATCTGCTTTCCTTTATTATTCGGCAGAGGTACAGCCTCAACCCATTTTGACACGTAGTCAACAGTAACAAGTATGTACTTCATTCCAAATGAGCTCACGAAAGGTCCCATGAAATCTATGCCCCACACATCAAATAATTCTACCTCTAATATTTTAGACATTGGCATCTCATGGTGCTTTGAGATGGACCCTTTCCTTTGAAATTGGTCAGATCTCTTCACGAACTCATAGGCATCCTTGAACAAAAAGGGCCAATAGTAGCCACTCTGAAGCACTTTCCTTGCAGTCGGATCACCTACGTGGTGACCTCCAATTGGGGAAGCATGGCTTGCTTCCAATACACTCAGCATTTCTACTTTTGGGATGCACCATCTAATAATACCATCTGCACATCGCCAAAAAAGAAACAGATTATCCCAAAAGTAGTGGGTCATATCATGAAGACACTTCTTCCTTTGATGAATAGAAAGATTTTCTGATACCACTTCACTTACCACATAATTCGTGAAGTCAGCATACCAAGGTACTTTCTAGCATGAAACTTAGTTGTTGACCAAAGGATGGGCTAGGTAGAAAGTCATTGTAGTCAATCTTTCAATAAAACTACAATGATTTCACCCACTGGCTCTTTAGAGCACCTAACAAGTGTGTAATTCGTAATCACCCAAAACCTCAATCAAGCATGCCTATTTCTAGAATGATGCTCTTGACATGATTTACACTCCAAATACACATATTTCTAAGATTGGAAAAGTTAGTAAACCATAGGTTCAATTTTCCAACATTACCTTATCCCCTTGTAACCCTCTTTCAAGGATGTTATTAGTTACCCCAAGTTCACCTTCATCCCTTTTTCAAGGATGATGAAGGGTGTTGCTTTCTTCCAATTCTCTTGTGTTTAAGGCATGTACCTTTTCCCCCTGAACTTGTATTTTCTTAATGCTATCAATTAGTTGTTAATGCATGGTTTTGATGTAGGTATTGATATAGTTGAGAGCTTTTTGACATTATTGGTTATTTAATTATTTTTCCATGGTTATTTGTGCAACATTCATGTTTTACTTATGATTTGAACATTGTGGGATGCATGGGAATAGTAAATAGATTTTGGGGTAGTATGATTTCCCTCAAATTACTTGGTTATGATTTTGGAAAATTATGTGCCCTCAACTTGTTTGTGAAATTGTCAACAAATATGATTTCTTCACTTGGTTTGACTTATCCCCCTACATAATTGCATGATTTAAAAGGGTTAAGCAATGAACATGGATATTAAAGGCCTTGTTGGCTATGTCTTGATTTAATGAACAGAAAGAGGGTCAAGGCATTCCCCTAAATTAATATAATTGTTATGGTATAGAGATAAGCTTGCAAGCGTAAGGGTATAACGATGCCAATGTGTGCCTTAACAATTAAATTATTGAATAATAAATGGTTTATGTGAAACTTGTTTTAAATTGAGCTTAAAGGGGGTTATGTAGCTAAGCCGTGAAGGTTTGGGTCTTGGATGACTTGTACTAGAAACTCATATTTGCCGACATGAGGTTTGGTCTTGATGACCTCTATGCATAGTTCACTCTATTGAAGTATATTTATATCTTAGATTTATATGGGGTCGGGACATTCCCTGGTCTTCCTCGATACCTTCGGTTCATGCAGCTAACATGTACTAAGGCCCATTCAGCAGGGAAGCTAAACCCATATAGCTCGTGGGAACCTGTTTATGACAGTTGAGCTACATAGTCTAGGTTAAATTTTTGAAGTTCATGCTAAGCCTTGTTCCCTTCCCCGGCATGGGATATATATATATATATATATGTTTAAATTTGGTGGTGTGTATGATTTTTTACTAGTTTTATTATGCATGGCATTATTTTTTCCTTTATCCCTGAGTTACATGCCAGCGCTCAAACCGCTAACCATCTTCAAACGTTGTATCCCCATGCGATGTAGGAATTGCCTATACTTTTACTCTTCCTGAACAGTGATCGGGTGTTTGTGGTTAGTTTGGGAGTTGACTTGAAGTAGTGAGCTTTCATCCTTTAGAAGACTTCATTTCATGTTTGGTTTCTTATATTATAAACTTTATTTTATTTTTGTTTTGGTCTATGGTCGTGGGCATGTCCCAACACTTTATTGGTACTTGATTTTGTTAGAGGCTTTGTGGATAATATAGACATAGTTATTGTGGATAGATTCATATTTTGAATTTATATAGTCTTTTGAGTTTATCTTTCATATCTTACCTTATATTGGTATCCATCCGTTGCTAGGTGTTCTTGGTTATATTGGAATAAGCTTAGGGGGAAGTTTTTGGTCCTTGGTGGAATTGAGATGCCGTCGCGACTAGGACCTAGTTTGGGTCATGACAATCTACATGAATCAAATCAAAATAGGCAAAAGCTTTATTATAGCTAGTGGGAAAATGTAGTTTGTGATGCTTGTCCAGTATCATTTTAAGAAATATTATTTGATGCATCACATATGATGAGGGATGTCCCTATCTATGATGCCAAGGGTCATATGTGGTATTGCTGTGAGAAATTACAGGATTTGCATGTGGATTAACTTTCTCCTGTAGAAGATATAGCCATTCTTTCTCTCTATCAATCCCTAAGACCTTGCCATTGTAAAGCCCCTAAAATACACAGAAATCTGGGGAAAATATAACAACACATGACAAGTCCTTGGTTATCTTAGACACTGACATAAGATTGAACTTGAAGTCACGGACATACAACATATTCTTCATTTTTGACAAAACAAAAATTATTGTACTGCCTGCACTAGCAATTTAAGATCGTCCACCAGTAGGGACCTGAACCTTTCACTCAAGTACTCTTCTAAGTTTTTAATGTCATATAATAACTCTTTACAAGGAGTAATATAGTGTGATGCCCCAGAATCAACAATCCATTCACAAGAAACTATTAGACAGTGATAAATGTATACCTGCAATGTTGGATGCACACTCACTAATACCTTCAGCTAAACCTTGTTTGTCCAACATGTGTTGATACTTTTCCTCAGTAGAGAAATAACTTGTACTCAGAGCTAGTAAATAGGAAGAAGAAGGTGTGGTTATGGCATTAGTAGTGGCATTTGCAAATGGTTTGAAGTAACCACCTGACCCTGTTGTTCCTGTTGATGTGCCTTTTTCTACTTTTGAAATTAGGAGGATAGCCAATAATCCTGTAGAAATTATCACTGGAATGTCCCTTGTATCCATAATGTATACAAGGGCTACCAGATTCTCCAAAGCCTGAACCCCCTAGTCCTCCAGATCCTTTATATCCTTCCTCATAATGACCAGACTTCTTAGGTCTAAAATCATGAGCTCTATCAGCTAACATAGTCAACAGATTGTTCTGTAAATCTATTACCCTCAATGTTCGTTGACTCTCTTCTTGAGTAATCCTTGCATATGCTTCATTCACAGTAATAATGGGACTTCGAGACAAAATGCTACTTCTCAAATCGATTTTAATTGTTCTACATAGGCATTGGATTCTTCACAGTCACAAGAGGGTAATGGTACCATCACATCAACTTCACTTCAAAAGTCTCTTATTTTCGAGTAATAACTAGTCACTGAGTCAGTGTCCTGTTTCAAATTTGCAATTTCAGACCACAAGCAGTAGATTCTAGTCAAATTTGACCTATCAAATCATTCCTTTAACACGGTCCAAACTTTTTTAGCATTCAAAGATACACAATGCTCGAAAGTAACTCAGCAAAAATAGTGCTACATATCTACGATAAGACTATATCATTATATTTCTTCCATAATTCTTCTAATTCTCCTTTATACATATTCTTAGTGCAAGTTCCATTGACAAAGCTAAGATTACCTTTTCCTCACAGTGCTAGTGTCATGGATCTGCTCTACAAGGATTGGTTTTCTTGCCCTGTGAGCTTCATTGGAATCAATACTAGTCCCGGAGAATCAGAAGCATGGAGATATAGAGGATAATGATGATCAAGTACTGCTACTGCAGGAACGCTAGCTGTTGCATAGTATTTTTCTTCTCCTATGGAGAAATTAACAGCGGAATTGGTCAAAAAATTGAAGCGTAGTTAAAGGAAAGATTGCCTCTCTGATACCATATCAAATTTGAGAATTCTAAAGTTGCAGGTGATGAGCATCTACCATTGAAGAAGTTTCTAGAGCTAAGAAATGGAGAAAAAGTAATTGGTAATGTTTTATTGAAGTGTTCTATTTAAAACTCCTCCATGTGCTATGTGTACATAGGCACAAGAATAACCAACTCGTCTATCTTAGTTATATTAAATGACAGTTGAACTCCACTAACCAACTAACCCTTGTTGCAGATTGAAACTACACAAATTTCTTGCTCTAAAACAAAATCAATGACCATGTAAATACCCTGAACATATTGTCAAATAGAAATTTTCTCGAATTTAGTATTTGGCGTAGAAATATTCCCTTAATATCATTTTCCAATCCTTAAATATTATGGGATAAAATGAGTTTAACTCGTTTTAAATCACAATTTTTTGATGAGTCAATAATTAAGTCTTCATAATCATTGAAAATTACTGTTGATTTTTCAATTGAAAATTGATCAAGACTTTGTAAGTACTTGAAGAAAAAGATTATTTGGAAGACTTTATTTAGATTAACAATATATTATTATCATTGCATGAAAGCACTATTACATAACGTGGTGTGATTTCCAAATAAACTTTGTATACTATCGAACTAAATTTTCATGGATTATTAAATTTTATCAGTTAATTTAATTATTCATTCATAATCTTAACCAAGAGTCCCAAGTTAAAAAATAATGTATTTGTCAAAGTCTAATGTTTATATGGGCATGAAGCAAAAATCTATTTATCCCTAATTAGATGAATATGAAGCAGAAGTCTATCTGAGATATTATAAATATATAATAGATTGATTTTGCTCTAACATAACAGTAAGGTGGTTTAATAATAAATCTAAATTTGAAGAAATAAATTTGTTTTATAATGAAATGAAATTAAGGGGACTTGACTTAAATATTTTGAAAAATTTATCTATCTACACAAACATAACTACTAGATATACCAAACTAAGCTATAGTTTTAAAATATTACAAACTTCAGCGATAGTTATTATCAATTTAATAGCAAATTCACTGATTCTTTTTTTCTACTATATAAAAATGAGACTTGAGGACGACCAAGGGCAGAAAGGTAAATTTATTACTGACAAATCCTCTATGATCAACCTCTAGAAGTATCCTTCTTTCCATCTTCCCACTCCAAACACAAAATTTTCAACTCTGCATGTGCAAACACTCAAATATGATCCTTAAAACATCTCCAACAACACCATATTAATTTGTAATTCTTCATAAATTGAGGTATGTTCTTCTTTCTAACGTTGCAATAATTTTCCCAGTTTTCTTCAGACTGCTCTCTCCCAATTTTTATGGATGATTTAACAAACATTGTAGTCTGTTAGTTTGTACTCTAACACTGCATTCTCTCTATCTCACTCACTCCTTCCCTACTTTTTGAGAAGATAAGCAATTGTTATATCTACAGAGGATTAGTGAATTCCTTTTTGAAAATGATTGAATTTGAATTGTTGGAATCAGTGAGTATTGCGTAAAGGGCTCCTCTTCTTCTTCTAGCTCTGTAAAATCTTGCATGCGGATGAACCTTTATTTTTTGAAATTTTCCTTTAAAAGGACCCAAGTGAAGAACTTATCTGGTTATTAATAACCGAGTGGGGTATTGGGCCCATTAGAAAACCTATCCTACGTCTTTGAGCCTGAGTCAATTATAGACTAACCATATTTATGTGTTGAAGAAAATATATGCCTGTCTAATTCAATCCATTATCCTTTAGGGGTCGGGAAAAAGCTTGATTTGCTTATTTTCGTAAGAAGAATTGAAGCAAGTTAAGCAAGAAATTGATCGATTTGGGAGGTTACATCTAAGGCACAGTTTGAACGTCAATGGATGTCACTAATATAAGAAATGGACAAAGCTAAGAAGGCTAAGGCTGATAGAAGAAGCACTCAGGAATTAGTATTTTCTATCCCCTGTGTGAGAATGTGTCTCCTTTCTTGTTATTTCCCTTTCCCTAGAGATTGTATCCCTCTTTTGTTATGTTTTGTTGGCATTTATGCCCTTTTAGTTTCTATAAAAGTTGGGAGATAATGGATCGACCTTAAACAAGCATATATTTTTCTTCAAAAATCGTTAGGCCCAAACCCTTGGCTCAAAAGGGTCACCTAGTTAGGATACACATTATTATAATGTTTTTATAACTGTCTTATGTGTTTATGTGCATTTTTTTGGATCAAAGGCAAGTTTATCCGCTCTGCTCCTATGGATGAATTTGGCTATGACACAAACAACTCTACATGGCTATTTCTTATCAAGTATTTTACATTGCTTATCACATGTGGAAACTAACACATTTGCCTTTGAGTTGTTTTACTTTACAGATAATAGAAAAACTACTCTGTGTTGAAATAAGCTGGAAAAACATCCTTACTTTACCTGGTCAAAAGCGCACAAAATCCCATCCTCTGACCATCATTCAATAATGACTAGAAATGACGAAGAAAATACATTGACCATCAGGGACAATGTAATAGCGGAACAGAGTGAGATGATTGCAGAACTCACAAGAATGCTATAAATTCTTCAGGAGGAAATAAATCATACTCGATATTTGGCTAACCTAGCCATCACTATCAATGCTCCCGCTTCAGGAGGACACGGGACTCTACTCCAAATACCTCTTCTCAGTACGCCTATTCTCGAAGATCAGTCAAATAATATATCGTCCGTCACTGCCCCTCCACTTGTCCAAAATACCAATCATGAAAATAACCTAGATGCTTACCATCCACAAAATCCATCCCTCGCCCCACAAAACCCTTCTCTGAATCCACAAAATTCAATCCCAAATCCCTAGAACCTATTGTTAAATCCACAAAATCTATCCCTAAATCCATCAAATCTACCTCTGAATCCACCAAATTCGTTTCCAAATCTACAAAATCCTTCTCAAATTCCACCAAACTACTCTCAAAATCCATAGAGCTTTTCCAATTTTCAAAATGCCCTCCTCTCCTACCAACCAACTTTCTTTCATCCATGAAATTAAGTTGCTCTTCCATATCTTCCTCAAGTCATCATATCCCGTGACATCTATAATGCCCTTCCTAATCTTGAGATAGATGATTACAAGGAGAAAAATAAAGAGTAGAGGATCGAGCATGAAAAAAAGTTGCTAGCCATGAACGAAGAGATCATGAGAATCAAGGAATCTCACGGGGCAGGTGATAATGATGCTTTGGGGTACGATGATTTATGTGTACACCCCGGAGTAGATCTACCAGAAGATTACAAGATCCCTAAATTTGAACTGTTTAATGGTACCAAAAATCCAATAGCCCATCTAAGAAGGTATTATGATCAGATGGTTGGGATAGGAAGAAATAAGGCATTATTAGTTACTTATTCAGCCGAAGCTTAAGCAGCAAAGCCTTAGATTGGTTCATGTCTCAAGAACTGAAAAGATGGTCTAATTGGAAGGCGTTGGCTAAAAGTTTTCTCGATAGATTTGTATTTAACATTGAGATATTCCCTGATCGATACTCACTAGATCATATTAAGAAGAAGAATGATGAGAGCTTTCAAGACTATGCCTTCTGTTAGAGGAAAGAGGCTGCTAAAGTTCAACCTCCTATGTCTGAGGAGGATATGGTATTCATATTCTCTCGTGCTCAGGAGGGGGAATTTTATACTAGGATGGTATCTGCGGTCAGGTCAACATTCGCAGATTTGGTGAAAATTGAGAAATCTTTAGAAGAAGGCATTCGAACAGGAAAGATTGTCAAAACCCCAATATCATCTGGGACTTCCATGTTCCTAAAGAAGAAAAGAAAAGACGTAGGTCAGTTCTCTACTGATTCTTTTGATAAATTGAAGAGGAAATTCAAGCCTAGGAATATTCTTTCCTCACCATCATCACCAACTCTTCAGCCTGTATTTTATGCCCAACACCAATATCAAGCTCCATTTCCCTAGTGTCAAGTTCTGCAGGCAAATTATCAGTCTCATGTTCAAGCTACTCTTCCAAACAATCAAATAAACTTCCAAGCGCCTCTAAACTATCATCAAGTACCTCCTCCTTCTAATCAAAATCAGTATAACCCCCCATATATAAACCTTGAAAAGAAGCCCCCTAGAAAATTCACTTCATTGGCTGAAAGTCGTAACCAGCTCTTTAAAAAATTAATGAAGGCTGGTTATTTACAATCTATTCTACCAAAGCCTACCAATCTTAATTCTCATTCTTTTATGCCGATCAAAATTGTGCCTATCAGTCAGGAGCAGTGGGGCACAGTACCGAGGATTGTATTAACTTGAAACATAAGATCCAAGATTTGATCAATCAGAAGGTCATCACGCTTCAGTCGATGACACCAAATGTTAACAGTAATTTATTGCCTAATCATAGGGGACCTACAGTTAACATGATTGAAATAGAGGGTGAATGACGTCTAGCAAGGTCATCACTAAGGTAAATTCAAAAGAACAGAAAAAGTGGACAAGCTAGAGAAAGTTATGGCCGCCTTAAGTAAGGATTTGGAAGGAATTATTGAGCCTGCTATGGTACCAGAAAAAGCATTTAAGCAGGAAATAGAGTACCAACCAATAAAGAAAGATGAGATCGAAGATAATTCAAAGGAGAGTCTGTTTAGGCCCTTGCCACTCTTGTACCATTCATTTCCCATACATGAGATGTCAAATGATGATGGTCTTGGGGATGGTATAGAAGATCTATTCAAAGGACGTAATGCTCTACTAGATGATTTCCCAAAGTCTGGTGGGCTGAAGGAGATTGCATCATAGGAGGCCTTGCAAAACTGGACCTCTCTCTACTCATAACCCATAACCCATCGTGGTAGATGAAAGGGTAATTACTAATAGTTTTTAAAATTGGTGATGATCCGAAGGAAGCCCTGTGGGACCCTTTTATGTCTCAAATTTTTGTTTTGTGTTTTACAACTTCCAAAAAGGCATAGGCCCACATTTGTGTGGGTCATGAACCATAGTTTTTATTTATTTTCCAAAAAAAACTATCTTTATTTAAGAAGTTATTTTTTAAAATATGATTATCTAGCATGGTTTAATTTGGTAGCAACAATTTAAAAACCTACTAATGTCATGTCATGTCAAGGGTTAGACGAACAAAGCGAAGGAAATAATAATGAACTAGAAAAGGTGATGAGGAGCAGTTAGTAGTAGATACAGAGGAATATGAAAATCAAAGGAAGCCCAACCTGGAGGAGCCCTAATCCTACCTGAGATAGATGGTCAAAAGTGGACCATACCAATCAATTCTAATGCGGTAAAGAGAAATTATGCTTGAAAGATGTTATAGTTTTTGTTTCTTGGCTTATTTGTAATCGCCTTTATAATAGTATCAATTTTATGATGTGTAATTACCTAGAACCCCTTCCCTTTATGTACGAACTACGTTTGACCTGAATTCTCAAGAATGAGATATATAGGCAGCCTATGTCGGCTTCAGTCAACCCCTTAGAAAAATTTATCCTTTCCTTTTATGTATGAACTACGTGATGACTTGAATTCTCAAGAATAAGAAATGTAGGCGGCCTATATCGACTTCACTCAACCTATTAGATTTTTCTATATATCCTTAGGTAGTCTTGAACTATGTTTGACCTGATTCCTGCTTCAACGGGATATGTAGGTGCCCTAATGGCTTGGTCATATAACCCCAGAAAATGGAAACTAGGGCAGAATTTTCAAGAAGGAATCTCGAAAATTCATAAAAGGAAGATTGTCATCCAAAAAAAGAGAACGAAGAACAATAAAGACTTCAGATCCTCTTGGGTTGGCATCATATCAAACAACTTTAACTGGGGCAGAAATTTTGAGGGAGGCCTCAAAATTTCCACCAAATACTAGAATATATTTCGAATTCCCCGGCACTACAGGTCGAAGTTGAGATTTGAGAATCACTACCTGTGATAAATTCTAGGTAAACTAAATCTTCAGCTATGACAAAAACATTTGTAGAACCCTCCAACAATGATGATGAGTTCTGGAACTCCTCCATCGGATATAGTCAAAACTAAGAGGCATACGTTTGTTGAGCTAGTACATGACATGACTGACAGAGATTTTTGAAAGCTTTTATAGAAACTTTCAAAACTATTTGCTAAAATAAGACTACTTTTGAAAAATCTTCACAAAATCTTTTACTTAGTGATTGCCTAGGCGTCTATAGGAGCAGGGATCCAGGGTAGAGGTACCAACAAGGTGGAGTACCCAAAAGATGGCATGGAGCAAATGGAGAATCGAAGAAGGTCAACACGGAGTAGTTTCACTCAAACTAATTATTTTTCTGTGGATGCAGGGACCAATACACAAAAATAAGAGTCTCTTTCAAAAATCCCCGAGCAAATTGGGAGACACACCAGAGCAATAATGCTCAAGAACGGTATTTTTGGGTAGCCTTAAAAATAGGTGTAATACCCATTTATTGAGGACCTGTTGAATTGTCTATCTCACTTCTTGATATCATGGAGGACAAACAAAACTATCATGTCTTCTTTACAAATATTGTATTTAGAGTTTTTCTAAAAAATAGTCGCTAGCAAAAGCAACTTTGTGTCTACTAATCATCTACCTTGAGTATAGGTACATATAGAAAGCAAAACGTAGACAAACAAACTCAGGAGAAACTATTTTCAAATTGCCAAGAGGGCCATTCATATCATAGCTGAGAGGGCCAATTCATATCATTGCCGAGAGGGCTATTACATATCATTGCTAAGAGGGCCACTTCATAGCATTGTCGAGAGGTCCATTTCATATTATTTCCAAGAGGGCCATTCATATCATCACCGAGAGGGTCATTTCATCTCATCACCAAGAGGGCCATTCACATCATTGCCGAGGGGGCAATTTCATATCATTGCCGAGAGGGCGATTTCATATCATTGCCAAGATGGCCACTTCATAGCTTTGTCGAGAGGGCCATTTTATATCAATGCCGAGAGGGTTATTTCATATCATTGCCAAGAGGTCCATTTATATCATTTGCCGTGAGGGCCGTTTCATATCTGTTGACAAGCAAGACATAAACACTAGCATAGAGGATATCATCAGTATTTTATATCTATTGACATGCAAGATATAAATGCTAGCGTCGAGGATATCACCATCATTTAATATCTGTTGACACGCTAGACATAAATGCTGGCATCGATGATATATCTCATCATTTTATGAATCAACATCTGAATAAATCAAGAGCACACGATTCAAAGGGATGCCTTTAAGTCGGTGTGTAAAAACGAATGATATATGAGATTTCCTAAAAATTGATAATTTGAGGGTTATCTACAATTCATATTATTTAAAATAGGATAGTATGCAAGATCACCTATGAGATGATAGACTGTAGGTCATTTGTAAGCCACAACAAAATCCTAACCGGATAGTATACAAGATTGCCCAAAAATTGATAGTCTGAAGGTTATCCATAAATCACAACTAAATCCTTACCGGAGAATATGCGAGATTATCAAATTGATACGTCCAAGGATTCTCTATAAGCCGCCTCATATCCAAGATCTATTATGTAAAGGATTACCCAAGGACCAATAATTTGAGAGATATCTATAAGTCATATTATATCTAAGGTAGGATGATATGCAGGAACACCTGAAAGTTAGCGCTTGAAGGTATATCTGTAAGCCATCTCTTATCCAAGGTCGGATAATATGCAGGATTACCTAAAATCTAGCAATTCAAAAGACATCTATAAGTCGCCTCATATCCAACATCAAATAATGCGCAAGATTATCCAAAGATTGATAATTTAAGGAAAATTTATAAATCGATCATCGGCTATAATAGGAGAGGTTATCATTCCACATACAACAAGTGATATAGGTAACCAAAAGGGTTTCCACACTAACACAAGATTATACGGTTGTAGGGACCGTTCTTCATAAAGTAACGCTGGTGTCCAAAAGGATCACCCCACTTTGAAGACATATTAAACCGATAAATGTCATAATTATACAACAACCAAGAGGGTTTTTGTGTTTGTTGTTGCCAATTATTTTATTCCAAATAGGTATATGAAGATATGACTCCACTTTTTAGGCCACAACTCACGTGGAGATATGGTAAAAGACTACATACCTCTTTCATGAATTATATTTAGCACTAACACTTTTTGTTTGAAGCATTATCGAGAGCATCCGAGAAGATGAAAATCTCAAATCAAAAATATAGGTGTGGAAGACTTCAGATAGGACGCAGTACAACGTGGAATACTTTCTTAGTAGCAAAATGGGACATAGTCTAAAGAGGGACGTCAAACTCTTTGGACGCGAGCTAAAGGATGATCGCCACCACCATCCAACCATACCCCTATTAGAAGGCATGTGGGTATTTTGGGATATTTTAAATCTTAGCTTTAACTATGGGATATTTCTTAACTCATGCTGAGGGTAACTTTCTCTTTCTTCCAAATTCGAGTGATAGGACTCCTAGAGTTCTGGAAATTATGCCCAAGTAAATTCTTACCTATGGATGTGAAGAGCTCCATGTTCATGGTTAAGAGGTTACAAGCCTCTTTTCCTCAACTCGATCAACTTGTCACTCATCCTGAGCTAAAGATTGTTTGAAATAAAAGACTATCTTTTCTACCGATTGAGTCAAACTATAAGTAGTCTGATTCCCTGAGTCTCGGGGCTGTGTAGGCTGGGATCTATGTAGAAAACTCGACTACGTTCTAACCTTCCCCCAAATCCCTTCATTCCCCAGTTTCTCGATTTCATCAAAAACTCCAAAACCGAGAAAGCAGGTGAATATTTTTTTAAAAAATAATGCTTTAAATCAAGCTTTATAAACTATAAGTGTCCTGAATTCTCATGTGACCTGAGATATGTAGGAAACCTGATCCCGAGGTTCGGCCATAGCTCAATGAAACTCGTGCGAAACCAACCTCTTTCAGATTCAAATTTGTGGTTGGACAAAAATTAGGATCGTCAACCTCCCTTTTCCCAGGATTACTTGGATTCATACTACCCAAAAGGAGGGGGCAGTTGTTGACACCTAATTTTTTACCTCCACAACCAAATTTAATTTTGAGTTTCTTCAATTTTAAAATAAAATCACAACAATTATTTTATTCAAATAAATGCAATTTAAAATATTTTTTTGAGTTAATTTTATCATTTAATTAATGATTATACGTTTTCATGATTACATATACGAGATTATATAAATTTTGTTATTTAAATGAACCTTTTTTAATCAAAATTAGACTTTGTTGATTAAACTTGAAAATTAATCCAAATAGATAAAGTCTTGATTTTAAATGTGATTTGTTCTCAAATTATTGTATTTGGAGGAATATTTGTTTGACTTTTATCAAATTGAGAAACTCGGGATTAATTTTTCACTTAATTCATGTCGGATTACGATTCAATTTGGTTCATTAATTAAATTTGACTTTAATTGAAATCAAATTAGCCCCAATTATGATACAATTAGCCAATCGATATTCAATTTGGCTAGAATTTAAAAGAAATGGCCTAAGTTGTAATTCAATATCCCAATTTTAATTCCTAAAACACACTTAGGCCGCCCAGGCCCAATCCAAACTACACCTAACCCGGCCCAATACTACTTTTTAATCTCCCTCAAACAACAACCCTCAGCAAGAGCAAGAACAGATCCCCAAATCGGTCAACATAGCAACACGACCAACTCCAAATACCCGATCCCATCGCCTCCAAGGACACCAGCGAAAACCCGATTCCATCAGCCCCAACCCATTTATTTTTCTTTAGATGCATCTCACGCATCCGTAGGACGAGAAAAGGATTCAAAAATCTTCTAGAAGATCGATGAGGTATCCTGCCCAACGTCCATATTCCTCAAATCTTGGGATGAAGGTACATATTTGGATAATTTTGATTGGCCTGCCCTCTTTCGAAATCTGTTAGAGAAAAATCCAAAATTAGGGGATTTGAGGACGAATACGGAAGCTGTAGAGGGATTTTTTTGAATTTTAAATTCATAAAATCCTAATTTTGGAATCCCTAAAAATCCCTAATTTGGTCTTCTATATAAGGACCCATTGCTTCACTATTTTGGAGAGAGAAAAATATAGGGGGAGATTCTAGAGTTGAAAATTCTTTGGAAAACTTCTAGGGTTAGGAATTTCAGTGCAAAAAGATTCTTTGAGAGCTAGCTAGGTCGGAGAAGAGAGAGTGGGAAAATTTTCTTTCTGTGAAAGCAAAGGAAAAGCAGAGAAAAGAGGGGTTGAGAGAAGACGAAACTGTTTCTTAGCAAAAAACTCTAGATAAAGCGGTGTGCTAGTCGAGATTTTTGTAAAAGACATCGACTTTCCGGTGGTAGTTAAAATTCCATCGAAGCCTCGAGTCCTGTTTTGCTGCTTCAAAATAGGTAATGCTCAGTCCCCTTTAATTTTTAGTTATTTCTACTTCATCTTTTCATTCTGTAGACATAGTGTTGTTTGTGTTAATCTTGTATGCTGGAGTAGCTGTAGAGGCCTTGTCGGTCATAGGATTTGATTGATCGTTCTGATGTTTGCTAAACCATTGGTTATCCCACGTTGTGATTTCTTTGAGTATATTTCTCACGGTGATATGTTGATTAGTTAAAGCATCGTTGATCACTAAGTTTTTTTCTTTCCCTGTTCATTGCGTTATCCTGAGTTAAAGACCTCTGTTGTAAGATGTTAAAATAAGTAGTTTTTCTTTAAATCTGTTCAGAACTTTGGGTCGGTTTGGTTTAAATTTTATGTTTTCTTTTGTTTGGCTTGCTCTCGAAACTGTTGTAACATTAGAGTTTATTCATCCCGAGCATGTTATCTTCATATTTTGGAGTATTTTGATTTGACTAGCTGCTGTAGTGTTTGAATATTTTCAGTCTATTTGTGTTATTTAAGTTTAGTCTAGTTTTGTTTTCTTCATCACTTGCTCCGTAAACCCGTAATCGCTATGTTGTTTGCTGGGTTGTTTGCTGTAGAAGCCTTAAAGGCCGTAGGTTTCTCTTTAGTAAAGAAGAAAGTTTAGTTGCGTTGTTACGTTAGGTTGTTTCCTATTTGAATCTTTTGATAAGTGGTTTCTGTCATTCTTGTCTTGATTTTATAGTCTGTCATGTAATCTTGATATTATCAAGTAATTTTTTATATGGATCCTCATCCTATGCACTATTTGTGTCTTGAATCTCTGGTTTCATGGTCAAAATTCATGTCTTGATTCTCGTTTAACAGTTCAACCTAATATTTTGTTTTGTTCGAAGTTGATATATGATGTTTTCTTGTCTGTCGTTATTGTTGGGATGCTGTCGTAACTGTCGAGTTTGATAGGACTACTTCTTGAGGTCCTTGTACTCTTACTATAGATTTAGACCTTAATAATAGATTTTAGAAAGGTCCAAAATTTAGCTCATTTCTTCTGTATTGATACATAGTTTCAATGTGAGTTTCTTGCTTATTTTCAATTCCAAAGATGAAATTTACCTGATTTCTCTTCTAGTAATACTAGGTTCTCATTGTGTATGCTATCTTATCAAATTGCATCTTTAATCTCTTATAACTGGTTCCTCAGTTTATGACTT
>NC_061118.1:127277334-127365215 GCF_002878395.1 Capsicum annuum
CTATTATGCCTCTGTTCAATAAATGTAATCATTATTGATTTGGAAAGAGGTATATAATTTAAATAAGGGTATATTAGTGAAATTACTTTTAATTTTATAGGAGTAAGAGATTTATTAAGGTGTGTGTCTAACCCAAATATAGCAAATAAAAAAAATGAAGAGAGCACGATATAATAGATAAATTAACTTGCATGTAAAATTTCTTTAAACTAACATTAAATAACATATACTTTTTAAATTTTTTTAATAAAATTTTTACTCCACCGGTATTAATTTGATTTGTGCTCTACTTTTTTATAGATAATTTTAAACTATCAATAATGTATCTTTAGTATTTTTATATTGTTTCATTATGAAAATGAATATATTATATATTTATATGGATAAAAACAATCTCTTATCTCTTTAATATAAATACATTATTTACTTTATTTATATGGTATATTAGGTAAGAGGATTATATTTTAAGTAAATATTTCTTTATAGAAAATGTTAATATATTAACATTTATAATTTTAGTCTATCCTATGGTATAGTTCTCAAATAAAATTGAAAAATAAAAATACTAAAATTAGTTATTTAATTCAAAAAAGTATGTTTGGTCTGATGTTAAAATAAGCATTGAAGCATATTTTATTTAATTTTAATTAGGACAATTTAAATAAGTTGTAAGCTATTGTTTGATTTTATAAAAATAAAAATATAGTTTTTTTTAAAAGTATGATATTTATTATAATTTTCTATCGTATTTATTTAAAATATTAATTTAATTTTTTTCATAAACTAATTGAATACCGATAGATAAATTTAAAACTGTAATGGTGGGCTCGTAAAATGGGCCCTTCATTATCTAGTTTATATAGAAATGTGAGTTGGAGGAAAACTAAGGACATAAATGTCATTTCACATTTAAATGGTACAATCATTAGTCAATATATAAATAGTTATATCAACAAAGAGTTTCATTAGCCATTTTTTTCTAGCTTGTGTGTACATTTTCTTAGTGGGGCCATTATGTAGGTAACAATATTTTTACTTTCAAGTTCCAACTTATTCAACCACATTATCTATGAAGTAACATTTTAAATAATTTTTAATTTATACTTTGAATCTCCTTTCACGAAATATTAAATTTTTTATATAGAACTAAAATTATTTTTTATTTTTTGTGGTAAATATTGAATTTTTTTATTCATATATTTATTTTATTATATTTTAAACTTTTTAAGTGAAAATTCTGACTCCGTAGAAATTTTCTATACTCCAAGCTTCTAATATTTTAGTTTTTTGCCAAAAAATATTATCACACATGAACTTGAAGGGATAAAATTTAATTTGTTAACCTATTTAAATATATATTTTTTGTTCATTATCAAATAATTTTACAAACAATATCATTAAACCAGTCTATAAATGTTTTACTAGAAATGAAAAAGAATTACATATATGATATTAATATAAGGCTTCGAAAGTAAATTTTTTGTATTCACTTATGGATTATAGGTGTAATCACAATTGACGTGCTTCTGAACTCGCAAAAAAGATATTCAAAAGATAAATTTTGAAAAAGAGATTGAAGAACATTAAATGGTCAGTGTACAAAACTTTTATTATATATAAATATATTTATATGTAAGCTTTCATAAAAATTGATATTTGTAATCTTAAAAATAAGATATATAATACTCTATCCATTTCTTTTTATTTTCTCCATTTAGGTTGTTATATTCCTAAATTTCTACTCCTTTAATCATTCAAGAATAGTTTGAACAAAATCTTCTATTATACACTTATTCAATAAATGTAATTATTATTGATTTGGAAAGAAGTATAAAATTTAATTAGAGTTTTATTAGTGATACTTTTAATTTTAAAGTAGTAAAAGATTTATTAAGGTGTGTGTCTAATTAAAATAGAGCAAATAAAAAGAAATGAAGAGAATACAATATAATAGATAAATTAACCTTCATGTAAAATATCTTTAAACTAACATTAAATAATATTTTTTTTAATCCATTTAATAAAATTTTAACTCCATCAATATTAATTTGATTTGTACTATATATGTTTTATTGATAATTTTCAACTATCAATAATATATCTTTAATATTTTTATATTATTTCATTATGAAAATGAATATATGATGTACTGATATGGATAAAAATAATCTCCTATCTCCTTGATATAAATACACTATTTACTTTATTTATATGATATATTTGGTGAAAAGATTATATTTTAAGAAACTATTGCTCGTAAAATTTTATAAAAATTTTAATGTACTGATAGTTATAATTTTAATTTATCATCTTGTATAATTTTAAAATAATATTTAAAATAAAAATATTAAAATTAGTTATTTAATTCAAAAAAAATATGTTTATCTGATGTTAAAATAAGCATTGAAGCATGTTATATTTTAATTTTGATTAGGGCAATTTAAATAAGTTGTAAGCTATTATTTGATTTTATAAAAATAAAAAAATATAGTTTTTTTAAAGTGTGATCTCTATTATCATTTTGTATCGGATTTATTTAAAAATATTAATTTAATTTTTTTGATAAACTAATTAAATATCGATAAATACATTTAAAATTGTAATATTGGGCCCGTAAAATGGACCCTTCATTACATAGTATTTCTGTATATCTATCAATTATCTTTCTCTCTGAAAAATTTATCAATCTGCACAAACATAACTACTAGATTTACAAAACTAAGCGATAGTTTTAAAATATTACAAACTTCAGCGATAGCTATCAATTTAATAGATAATTCACTGATTATTTCTATATATCTATCAGTTAGCTTGCTCACCAAATCACACTCTCCTTAGTTTGCTTCCATCACACTCACATGATTTTTCTCCTATTTCCTCTCTGACGATTTTGCTTATATTTTCTCTTTAATGATTTTGCTTTTTTCTCAATTCTCTCACTCACAATTTCAAATTCAGATAATAATTTATTAAGATTCTCATATTTTAGGTCGTTAATTTGAATTTTTTTTAGTGATTTTCTTAAAACTTCGTCTTCTTATATCAATGCAAAATTAATACAATATGTATCATTATGATTAGCCTGATAACAACTGATATACTATGTTGATTTTACTATTAATGCACGAAATAAAAGCTTGAAAGAAATTATTACATTGATTCAGTCAGATACATCTTATATAATTTGTTGTATTAAAAGCATTTTGAAATCAAGATACAGCATGAAGACAATCAATATGTACCAATCCGGTCACAACTGATACCTACTATAACAAATTTGTCATTGATACACAAAGATAAAAGCTTAAAATAATTGATGTTTAAGATATACATTATTGAGAAAATGCATTAAACCCCTCTAAACTTGTCCCGACAACTTACTTTAGCACATAAACTTAATGAGTAATTACTTGCCCTCTAAATCTTTTTGAACTGAATAAATTCCACCCTTACGGCTGCGTGGCATTAAAAAAAAGAAAATAAAATTCAGGCGCTTTTTTTTAAAAAAATTAAAATAATTTCCAAAATTATTTATTATGAATAATAAATACCAAAAAAAGAAAAATAACATACTCCACCCCCGTTCTTCTTCATCACTTCTACCCATTTTCTTTTTTTAATCTTCTCCAAATCCATTTTTTTCTTTTAACACTCAATTCAATTTGTCACAAATAGAATAATTTTTTCAACTGTTACAATCTTTACAAGTTTAATTTTGTAATGCCCCTTTTGCTTCGAAGTCCGAAGATACTCAAATAATTTCTTGTTAGAATTGTATTTTTTGCAGGTTTAACGACGTTTCTTGTTTTCTTTGCTCGTTAATGCTCGTAATTGCATTAGATCAATGAATCTGTCTATTATTTTTTTTAGATTTTTGAATTACAAGTTATGCTAGTTAAATTTTTCAATTTTTTCGATTGTAGAAGGAGAAAGGAGGTGGGGGGATTTAATGAAGTAGAAAGAAATTGAAGGTTTTGTAAATAAAAAAAGCAGGGGTTGAAGAAAAAAAGGACAAGGTGGGGGTGCGGGATACTAGGATAGGGGTGATGAGTGGTGATTTTACCACTCATTCGCACTTATTTTTTGTAAACATTACCTTGTCTCAAATGAGTAAATGAGTCATAATTACGATTTAATACACTAATATCCACTTGTTGCATATATAGGAGTGTAAAAGACAAAAAGATTCGGATTGGAGCTTGAAATGATCAAAAAGGAACAGAAAAAGTACAGCTGAAGACCTGCAGTGAACAAGCCTCAATTACCGTGATCGCAGTCAGTCAAGATAGTCAATCAACCGTGAACGCAGAAGTCAATTGTGGTCGCAACCAGATTTGCGTAATCGCGGCTTGGCGAGGGCAAAACTCTCATTGCACATGCTGATCCCAATTTGGACAAAAAGACTCAAACTCTAATTTGATGTATCATTCATTCCATCACATTCCTTCTTCCCCAATTTTTTTAGGTTTAGCTTGAGACTTTGTAGCCTCCGTTTTTGGAGAAGAAAATACTATATAAATTTTGGGTAAAGAATACATTGGAGACTTTCCAGGTGGAAGATGTGCTCACTTTCATTGTTGATATTGTGGAGGAGCCAAGTTTCAAGTAACATTCGTTTAGATCTACCACAAATTAATTCATTGAAGATTATGGGTATATCTATGCTTATTTATCTTATGTGTATCTAAATCTCCCTCTTGGGGTTATGTGCGAATAGAGGTCTAAGTGTTTGTGGGTTGTTATTATTAGAATATATTTGGTGGTTCATGTTTATGGGTTCTATTATTGCTATGCTAGTTTGGTTGGGATTTGATGGGTGAAAACTCCAAATACCCACATGGGCTTGATGGGTGAAAGCTTCAAGCTCTAAAAACCTAAGGCTATCTTTAAAATAAGGGTTTTGGGTGAAGTTTAGGAATCTATATCATCCTCGAAAGAGGGATGTGGAGACCAAAGCAATGATAGATAATTATGTATGTAGTGTTAAATTCTCACTATCTTAGAAATAAGGGTGAAAGTGAGGTTGACTGTGCCTTGGATGTCATCCTAGAAATAGAAATTCCTTGATTGAGGTTATGGTTGCTAATTGTTGAACACATCCATTAGGTATTCAAAAGGATCAATGGGTGAAAGTTTGGTTTTTTGTTGAAAGACTAGCATCAAAATCTATAACCAAACCTATCCATATTTGACTTACTAAATTGATGTTGATGACTAACTCCTAAATGCCACTCCCTTAGTAATGCATAATCCCAAGATCTGTGCATAATTTTTAAAACTCTAATTATTCATAGCCCCAAATTTATACTAGAAAATCCCCGAAAAACCTTAGTGTAGGAACTCACCTCCTCCATTTTATCTTTTTATACCATTTGTTTGAATTTAACTTGTAACTATCATTTTAAATTAATTTGATCGCCACTCACATTGTTCATCGTGGATTCGACCCCAACTCTAAAGTTGGATAAATATATTGATGATGATTGCCTTGCACTCAAATTGACATGTAAGTTGAGTGTTATAAAAAATGGCGCCGTTGTCGGAGAATAATTTGGCATATTAAGTTAGTTTGCAATCTTAGTCACTTTCTTGAATTCAAGGTTGAGAATATTTGTTTGTAATTTTTCTTTGTAGGCAGATTTTATTTTATTTTTACTTTTCTTGATGGCTTTTTCTAACAAGATGCGAGGCAATTCTAAGAAGGAAATTTTGTACCAGGAGGGTGTTTTGAGGATTAAGGGGAGGATTTGTGTTCCTAAAGTGGGTGATTTGACTAGATCTATTTTGGAAGAGGCCTATTGTTTACGTTATTCCATTCATCTAGGTGCAATGAAGATATATCATGACCTTAAATAGGATTACTGGTGGTATGGGATGAAGAAAGATATTGGATAGTTTGTGGCTAAGTGTTTGAATTGCCAGCAGATGTTCAGGATTTCCTTTTCTATGAAGATGTCCCAGTTGATATCCTTGATCGTTAGATTCATAGGCTATGGAATAAAGAGTTTCCCTTAGTCAAAGTCTTTAGCAGAATTAGTCTATTGAGGGAGCTACTTTGGAAGAAGATATACAAACCAAGTACCCTCATCTTTTCTCAACAAACATAGATTCAACTTGAGGTAATGATTTTCCATAGATTTACTCTTTCTCATTTTCAGTTTCAGCTATATGACCATTCTCATTTCATTGCATGCATTCACAAAATTAGTTAAGTTCATATATTATGCTTTAGACTCAGTTATGTTATCATATTCCAAGTCATTCATGTTTAGCCAATGATCTTAGTTGCCTTAGTATTCTCACTCTAACTAGTCTTATTCGAGGATGAATATTTTTAAGAGAGAGATATTGTAATTCCTTGTAAGGTTCCTTGAAGTTTTCACTAAGTGTTAAGGGCTTAGTCATTTTTAAGACCCCTAAACTTCATAGATTTTATTTTGGCCTTCCTGGCCCCATGACATTGGTTTTTGAGTTGATTTATGTTTAGGGAGGCTAATATGATGTCTCAAAAGAGTTTAGGGATATTTGAATGAGGTTTGGGACGTGTTTGGATGGCTGAAATAAAGAGCAAATGCTATAAGGCCCTGGCTCCTTACTCTCTCCCAAGTCGAAGTATTGTGGGATGCGTTGCTCTCTCCTCTATAGTAAGTGATGCGACACATTTCTTTCTCCCACGGAGAGAGAGGCTCAGCGCATTGCTTTTTTCCACACAACTTTTGGATTTAAGAGCCCACAGGCATTTTAGTACTTTCCCTCAACCCAATTCATCCTTAACATGATTTGGGACTACTTAAAGGTCATTATTTTCCCCTTTGACTCAAAACTACTCTTAAGAAACCCTCATCCCTTCACAAGAACAAACCCAAGCTTCTTTCCTAAGAAATCAATAGTTCAAGCTTCCAAGTCCAAGAAAAATCTTTAAGAATTCTATTATTGAGGTATATGGGGTTTTGAACAGGGTTAAGCTTTCAACCTTGTGTCCAATTGCATGACTTTTCAAGTTCAATTTACAAGTCCTGAGATAAAATTCATTCCTAATTCTTTATGTGTTGAAACTATAGCATTATCATATGATTAAGGAACTAAGGGGAATAAAGGTTATATTTTTTCATGTTTCCAACTACAAGTTTGATGCTTTACCTTAAATTTTATTATTTTGATGAGAAATTTCAAGTTCCCCAAGTTTAATATGTTTTCATGCCCAAATTCATGTATATTCCTTATATATCGAAATTTCTAATGTTTTTAGTCTCTCACTATGACTTTATATTACTATTTTAAGGGTTGCTATTGTGTTCTAAAAACATTCAGTGTTGGCGGGTTTTGAACACCCGATACCTATATGTTTATTTACTATGTTCAAGTTCCAATTGATCCTTGTTGGTAAAGTAACACATTATGTTAAATCATGAATAATACCAGTATCATTAAGTTGGGAGAAGAATTTAGCACTGAGAGAAATGTATGGGTTCAGTGCATCCTATACCTCAGAAACTACATGCCCAGTAGGATTTTGGGATTCACCACAGAGCATTTTCCTTTGCCTAAATGGGCTCAATTTAGTAATCACTCCAGTTCAGGTTCCACTCATATGGAAAGGATGGAACATCCCTCCTTAACATGGGTTAGGTGTTGGACTCCGTTGTACTAATCATGGTCTATGTCGGATACATGATAGCTCCCATAGTTTTATTTAGTGTGATGGTCATTTGTAGTTAAGCTTTATTGGACCAAGTAGACAATTTTCATTATTTATACAACCAGTTATATAAATTGCATTAGTTGCTCAGATAATGACAGTGTGTTAAATATACTTGGTCTTACATATTAATCTTTACATTTTCAAGTTATTTTACTCAGTTTTTCATGTATTTCAATTAGTCCTTACTTCACATACTAGTGCATTCCAAGTACTGACTGCATACTTTTATATTGTACTATGTTGTCCTATAACATAGGTTTGAACGCTCAGTTTCTCGATCGTTCTTAGACAGTTCAGCAGGTTCTCATAGCAATAGTGGTAAGTCCTTATTCATCAAGGTTGTGCTATGTTATTTCATTTGTTTTCCGCAATTCATTAGGGTTCTGTCAGTTGGAGTTAATTAGGGGTTTGTCCTATTAAATCCTCGTTATTCTTTAGACTTTTAGGCAGTTAGACAATTATTCAATTTTCAGTTATTGTTAAATGTTTCAAACAAATAGTTTAGTTTTAGGATGTCTTTTATAAATTTTAGTAATCATATTGATCTCATCTCTTTGGTTTACTTTCTACCGTGTTGTTTGATTTTATCTTCATTTTATCCAGTTCTCATAGCAAGTACCAAACCATGGGTTAGCTTGGGGTCACTTGTGGCCTTAAGCACAGTGTTGCAACTAGGGGGTAGCCTCAGGTCATGACTGTTACCCAGGTTGATCTTAGCATCACCTTTCACCCCCGAATGATGGATACTCGAAGTGAACTATTTTGGCTTTGAAAGATATGCTCCATGCTTGAGCCTTTGATTTTGGAGGTTAGTGGAACCAATTTTTTTTATCTTTTGCAGAGTTTGTTTAAAATAATAGCTTTCATTTAAGAATTTAGATAACCCAATTCAAAGCAGTATGTTAGGCAATGTTGATCTCTGGTTGGTTTGTTTGAGAATTTTCAGGTTAGGACCAATGGTATAAATTTACTTTATGAGTTATTAGACCAGATTCGGGTAATTCTAATGAGGCTGCAACTAACTTATAGGAAGTAGAAGATTTATATTTAGTGGATACATTATTCCTTGAAGTCTAGTATTAGTGATTGGGTCATTCTACGAGTATCACTCATAAAGGGCTTGATGAGGTTTGGGGGTTGGGTAAGCTCACCCCAGGTATATTGGACCCTTTGACATCCTACGGATAATTGAGGATGTAGCATATAAGATAGCATTACCTCTTGCCTTTTTAGTTTTTCACTAAATGTTTCCTTTATCTAATCCGTGTATCCCATATGAGTCTCACATACTTTAGTGGGGCTCGATTTAGATTGATGATAGGTTGACATTCGTAGAGAGGTATGTGTCTATTTTTTCTAGAGATATCAGGAGGTTGCTCACTAGAGACATCCTTATTGGCAAGTTTCAGTGGTATCACTATCTAGTTGAAGAGGCTACGTAGTAGACCGAGCATGATATACGAACATAATATCTCTACCTTTTCGAGCCATTCGGTACTTTCTAATCCTTTACTTTTATAAATTAAAGTCCTTTTATAGTGGATATTGTATTGACCATCTAGGTGATTCCCTTCTTACAATATTTTCCACATTTAGGTCTTTTCTATAGGTACCCAGGGTTATTTATGACTAGCTGCAACCGAAAAATTGATTATTGGGCAGTGTATTTAGTTTATAGAGCCATCTCCTTATATAGGAGATTTTAAAGCTAAAAACGGGTCCTAGATAAAACCCTCTGGTAAATAGCCTTGGTGCTATTTCTATCAATCTCAACAACTTTAGAACATTTATTTTAGGCTAGGGGGCCATTGGTCTGGTTCTTGAGGTATTCAGACTCATTTTGAGATATTTGGTGAAAATTTATAAAAATGACTCCTTAAGGTGTGGGCCCCATTTTTTTAATTAAAATGAGCATGAATGGAAATTTTAAAGGAGTTGCTGAGTGTTGAATATGGAATTTGGTATCGTAGCATAGTTCGTTTGTGCATATGGGATTTTTAACTAATCTTGAGTACCCGGTTGGAGTCTATTGGGACTAGCTAAACTTGGCTCTTACCAAGTATCAGCTGCAACTACTTAAGCATCTAAGGGGTAACAAAAACAACGACTACTATAGTGGCCCTATACGCCTTTAGCAAAGTTGGCTAGCCTAAAACATCATCTTTGGTGCTTTAGCGGTAGCCGCTTATGTAGCCCATGATCGCTTTTGTGTACCTGATTGGTTGGGGATGGGTTGCTTTAGAAACTCTTAGGCGCTTAATTGGTGACCACTCAAGTGGTCATCTAGCCGCTTAAGCGGCCATCAATGGAGTTATATCTATTTTAGTTGCCTTACTTGTGCAATAGATTTATATATGTATATCAACTATTAGAGACCTTTATAAGATTTGGAATTGTGAGGGAATTGTTTGTTTGAGGTTGTTTTACTAGATGGGAAACACAATTGTGAGCCCGATACCCTGTAGTGTTCATAAGCTTTTTCTTAATTTCTTCTTTAATTCTACATTTTAATTATTCATTTTAGGGTTATTATTACGACTGATTCGGGGCTATTTTAAGCCAAAATTAGATACATTTTTATAGAATTTGATTCTCGAGTTACCTAGGACGATGTGACTATTTCAATTTTGCAATTCCACAACCTAGCTCGATGTCAGATTTTAGTCTTAGTTTTTATGTAGCATATTTATATAAAATATGGGTATTATTTTTCTCGTCCTTACATGTTGATCAGTGTTTGGATAATGTGGTAGTTCTCGGAGTACTCTTGAAAGGGAAATCTCTAGTTTAGAGGATTCAATAAGTGTTTGGCAGCATTTTGGTAAGCTAGGGTTATTCGATCTTTAGATTGAGCTTCTTTATGTTATTTGTGTGCTATTATGCTTTTTTTAGACTATTTATTGACCTAGTATTTTATGTCCTCTTTAGCTAGTTAGGACACCATTTTGATAGAATTTTTGCCTATTATCCCATAGTACGGAGCATCGTTGTTCTTAGTGCTAAGATTTGTACTATAAGTACCTTAAAATGGGACTGCATGGCCTAAGACTAGAATAGGTTAGCTTTTCAGCACATATTTAATTTTTGGGACACCATAGTGGGTACCACTAGTTGTTTTAGCTAGTATACTTAACTTAAAGACTCTTTAGGATTAGATAGAATCTTTATTAGTAGTTTAGACTAATACTCTGGATTGGGTTTGACCTAGACTTGATTTCTGAACTATTTTTTCCCTTTTATCCTAGGTCGAGTAGTATTTGACCTGGTCAGCTCTTCCTTGACATAGCAATTGGGGGATCCGCCTTTCCTTAATGGACTTATTCGTCCAAGATTGGTACTTATGACCTTATGGTCTGTAAATAGTCTTAGAAACCTTAGATATCATCCCTTTAACTATTTTTGCGTATTTTTATTTAAATGCATTTCAGTTTTAATTTAGGATCGGCATATACTTTATTTTTACTATTATTTATGAGTTCTGGAATGACTCTAGCAATGATTATGTTATGGTTTAGGTATTAGTTTTGTAGTTGATATTGGTTGTGGAAACACTGGTTTCTGGTTGTGGTATGGTTACTATGAGTTTCATTCTAGTCCGACATTTGGTTATGATATAATCGTGGTGTTTTAGTGTTGATTATGGTTTTCCTGAGAGTATTGACAATAGCATTAAGATATGTTGTACTTGATTTATGTAGCCTCTCATTATTACCCATAATTTTTGGTTTAACCCTAGTGTATGGACTATCATTACTATCCATTACTTTTGATTTGTTCCCGACGTCTCGTCTTTTATTATACCTATTGTTTTAGGTAAAAGTTCATCAAAGTGGGGACAGTTTTATCATGGATTTGGGATTAGATGATTACTTGAAATTGGTTTACCTATGCTTATATCTGCTTTCGACTTTGGTCACTTTTTGTATGCACCCGCCAGTTTTTGGGAGCTTGGTCTAGTTAATAGTCTTCTTTTGTGTGCCTTCTAGATTTATGGGGATTAGTTAGATTATAGTTAGCTTGTTTTTCTTACCATTGAGTTGTTCATTTCATGTGTTGCCCCTATTTATTTCCTTTATTACACGTGCATAACTCAATAAATATTTATATTTCTACCCCTATATTTGTTGACTTAGTTTACACTTTCACACTACATTTATGATTTTACTATATTTAGCCAGTTAGCTATTGTTGCCTACTAAGCACCTATTTCTTTGGTACTTACACTATACTTTTTCTTTGTTTCCCTAGTGCAGATTCGAGTATGAGCCACCGACATTGACATTGTTTGAGAGCGATGTTGTTTAATCAGAGTCGGGGTGAGCTTTCTAGAGTACAAGGCTTATCAACCTCCATCTGTTCCAATTTTAGTCTTTTCCATTCCGAAACTACTGTATATTCATTTGTATAATATAGATGTTGTCTAGTACTCTAATTTTGGGTTGTAGTGGCTCTTGTACCGACCTTATAAGGTTTTGGAAGGGATTCATTTTGTTTATTTTGCCCTAAATTTAAATATGTCTCTTGGTAGAAACATTTTAACTGGTTGATAAAGAGGGGTGTTCATTTAATTTTATTGACTTTCTTCTTGTCATTCATTACTTTTCAACTGTTAACCCATTAATTATCGTTCTAGGCTATTGTTGGTTTACCTACTTATGCCATAAAGTAGGTGCCATCATGACTTGAGAAATTGGATCATGACATAATACCCATATTAGATACTTTTATTTTTTACCAAAAAATAGTTCAAAAATCAACTCTAATAGAGAAGGATGAAACTAAAATTTCATTTAATAATCATGTTCCCCATACTAAGCGGGTTCTAAATCTAAAAAATATTGAAATCAAACTTAGAATCAAAGAAAACTAATTGTTGTACTTTACTCGGTAAGACCCTTGTTGACGTCCTATTTTTGCTCTTCATATTTTCATATTATTTAAATTTCTATATTTGAATAATTGGAAAATAAAATTTCTAAAATTATAGATAAAATATTTTAGAAGGTTTCCATCTCATTTATTGAGATAGTCTATTAATACTATTCTTATAAGATTTAAATATTACACACATATATATTGAAATACCTTGGGTTTTTGGCCATTAGAAAATTTCTTGGATTTTTGTTCTCTGGATAGAATATGATTAGGGGACATGACTTGTACACTAGGATACAAGTGGTATGGGTTATTCGTATACTGAATAGTGTTAGTTGGTGGGGGGATGGATTTGGTTTCTGGAATGGGTACAATTTGTTTTGTACGAGTCTTATCGATGGACATAGGTCATTTGATTTGGGTCTTTCCCTCCCTTAGTCTTAGACTTTGTAGACTAAGTTGGATATGAGTATGAGTGGTTTACCATGAGCCGTAAGGCAGGTACGAGTTGTACCATGGACTCGTATGGTGGACAGTGTTTAATCCTCTTTAAATTCTATTTTCCCAGGGGTACAAATTATGGTTACCAGTTGTATGCTTGGATATGACAAGGTTTAGGGTGAATCATATGTTGGATAGTATTGGGTCTAATGGAGATGGCCATGGTTACGAGTGGTGGGTACCATTTGTATCATAGGGTATGACTAGTATGGATTGTCATATCCCTCTAATGGGATTTTGGTGCAGTTTAAGTGAGGGCAATCTAGACATTTCCCCACTTAACCTAATAAGTCTCCACGACTTTTAACTTATTTGGGAGGTTATTTGCCCTATTATTCTATTCATTAACACTTAGCAAAACACTTTCTAATTCTTTCTAAAGTTCTTGGGCAAAGGAATCTTGGGTTTCATCTTAAGGATTAATTTGGGGCTTGTGTTGGTGATTTCTCTGCATCATCTTCTTGGTTTAGGCCATGTTCTCTTCTCTCGTTCTTAGTTCCAACTAAAGGCATGGTTTTGTACAATATTTTCATGATTTATTATTGTATGGTTTTGAGTTTTCAAGTATATGGTGGTTCTGGTTATTTATGCTTGGTTATGGTTTTCCCATATTTTAATTATGCTTTTATACTCTTTAATGGTGGTTTTGGATATCTGGTTTTGTGGGAATGGTTATTTTGTAGTTGGCTTTAGTTTTGGAAATACGATTCCCCCAATATGTTTGATAAAATGCATATGAGAATGTTTTCACTACATTATTGATTTTTTAATGTAACTTATGCATGGTTTAAACTTGTTAATGATACCCTAAATGGATAAATGGATTGGAATAGTAAAAATGGAACGGTTTTGGGTTTGACAATTATTCTTGTCGAGTACAATGGAATCCCCCAAGTAATCATAATAATGGAACACTTGCGGGGTACATGGGACTCCCCTACGTTATAAGGATAATGTTATATATGGGTACATGGGAATCCCTTGATCTAAAAAAGGTTTGGCTAGGGATAATACTTATAAGTTATAGTCGGTACGAAGATATCACTATGTATAGCCTCAGTTAATAACAGTGGTTTGGTTAGTTAGAAATGGTTTTAATTAGGCAATAGAGGAGGGGTGTGGTAGCTAATTGTAAGGGTTGGGTTCTAATGGATGAACACTGGAAACTAATAATTTTCGACATGAGTGGTAGGTCATAGCGACCTTATATGATACTATGAGGTAATTGAGAATCCTCTAAGTACACTGTATATATGTATAATAGAGGGTGAATGGTACTTGAGAATCCCTTACTCTTATGGTATCTCTAGTTCATGCAGCTACACACATCGGGGCCTGTTTAGGGGGTTACACTGGACCTATATAGCCCATGGGTGGTTAAGGCCAATAAGATACACATACCCAGGTTAATGGTTTTAAATGCATGCTAAACTCGGTTCCTTTTCTCGACACGATAATATATATATATATATGTATGGTTTGTATGCATATGGATGGCATCACACGGTGCTTGAGGATACGAGTAGCCCCAAGCTAACCCTTTGAGCCATTTTCATTCAGTTCAACACAAATCAACGGGGTTTCCATAAATAACCCTCAAATATCAACAGAGTAATCATCATCCAAGAATAAAAGAATTTCAGAAAGATAACAAAATACGACTTATTAGTCAACTCCCAACATCTATACTAGTCTGACAAGCCTCTAAGAAAATCAATAAACCAGCGAGCCATTGAGACATGCCCCAACTAACTCATACTCAGTTATCAAATGTAAACGATTTCGTGAAACCAACATCAGACATCACATCCTCGGAACATAAGGACTCACCACAACACAGGATGTAGAACAACCTGCCTGAATAATCACTATCGAACCTAGAACTGAGCACCTGAACCTACATTTCGAGAAAATGCAGCCCAATCTAAAGATGTGGGTCACTACTATGGAAAACAATCGAGTATATGGGGTTATATGGGGATGTATGCAGTTGTATAAACATCATCATCATAAATATTTATAAGAAATATACAGGATGTATGAAAGACTCACATAGACGAAGAAAATCATCATAATCATGAGAGAATGAAATAAGTACAATAACGCATGTGAGTCATCACATAATTTGTCAATCACTTTCAGTTCATCAAGAATATCAATTCTCATAATGTAAATATCATTTAAATCTTTTGAAAGAATAACTTTTATAATTCCACTTTCAAATCACTTCACCATTCACCATAGACACAAGGAAACACACACACACTTGGAGATCCTATAACCGACATAAACCATGTGAGCTACATGGAGACCAATGTACAACCTATGTTGGGGAGAGCCGTCCTATCCTTTCCATCGGAGTAGGACTATCGATATCAAATCCACACAAACTAGTGATCACTATATAAATCAGCCTCAGGCTCACTCCTACGGGGGCATGTAGTTCTAGGGAAATAAGGTTGCTTTATAGCTCCCACTTGGTGCTAAAGATTTCTCCCAGACTTATCTCAAATCATTTCAAAGATAATCCACAACAAAACAATTTCAGTAATATATAAATATACATCGGGAGCCATCATGCTTCCCATCTATCAAAATCGACCACATTGTGGATTTCTTTCACACTCGAGTTCAAAACAACTCCATTAAGGACAAAAGATCAAATCATTCAAAATATCTCAAATATTCAACATCAACATGCTTATATATAACACACACTTTCTAAAAAAACACAATTTCCAATGGGGATTCACGACCCAAAAATCAAAATCATGATAAATATCGTTCAAGATTTATGCTTTATATCTCTCCACACATATAAATTCATCTTTCAAAATCCTAAACATCAAGATTTCATAATAATCATCTTAAGCTATGGGTTCATGCTTCAAATTCATAAAAAATCAAATAAAAATCATGCCTTTGTAAAGAAAGTTACTTTTGGGCACAAGAACGAAAGAGAGTTCTTGTTGAAAAATCCCACATACCTTGAATGATGAAATTTAGATCGATACTCATTTTTGAGATGTTAATCGTGCCTTTGAATGATGGTTCTTGGAGTTCTTGAACTAGGAACTTGGAATCTTGAATATATTTGCAGAATTAATGGTGAACTTTGGAGGTTCTTGAAGTTGGATGTAAGAGCTTAGGGTTTTCTTTTTGAGGGAATTTGATGAAATATAACATATAATGCTTATAATAGGCTTTAATATAGGGTTTGGATGGATTTTGGGTGAGGAGGAATGACCAAAACGCCCCTAAAAATCAAATAATTCTTCAATCTGTCCTTTGGTGTACTGTTTTGATAGTATGAAGTAGATCAACCATAACATTTTACTCCGATATCCAAATTGGATGAAACCAATTTCATTAGAAACAAGACTCTCATATCTTTCCATTGATCAATAGTATCTCACCCATTTAATTGTGTACGAGGAGGTATGATCGTTTGAAGTTGACCCAAAAATTTGCTTTTGATTGGCTGAAGTAGATCGACCATAACTTTTTGCTTCGATAGACAAATTGGATGAAACCAATTTCATTGGAAAGAGAAATCGCAGAGATTTACGTTGATATATAGTAGATCAACCAGATCATTATGTACAAGGAGTTATGATTTTTTAAATTTGGAGAAAAAATACGCCAGGCCTCAGTACTTTTTCCTGTATGTTTTACTGTTCACTACTATTCACGGTTCGATCAGAATGTTCATAACTCGTCGCTCGGGTGTCCGTTTTAGATTATCCACATATCGTTGGAAATCTTATTTGATACTCTACGCAATGGTGGATCATAATCTAAGACATTCTGCTTGAAAAATTTATAATTCATTCTAGAAGATAGAACCCAACACGTTTACTCACAAAATTTCAACGAAAAACTTCTCGGGGTATTACATCATGCCCCCTTGGAAACATTCGTCCTCGAATGATACTAGACATGCCAAAATTAGATAGGGAATAGGGCATAAAGCTGAAAGCATTCGTTAGACTCATCACCACATCGTTTCTCACCCCGAATGCAACATAGAATGCATAAATTTAAGAAACTACAGCTGAACACATAATAAATGACAGCTGAACTGCTGCAACTTTTATCAAAAGTGCATGATTTAGGAAAGAATGGTACCTTCGGGTTGATCGAAGTTTGTGTAAAATAGGTGCGAGTACTTGGATCGCATATCCGCCTCAGCTTCCCAAGTTGCACCCTCAACAGATTGGTTTCGCCATAACACCTTAACCAAGGGAACTTTTTTGTTCCTTAGTCTTCGGACACTGAAATCAAGAATCTCAACAGGAATCTCATCAAAAGAAAGATTTTCTTGAATGTCAGCACTCCCAGAGGAATCCACTACCACAACATCGCTAATATGCTTTCTAAGCATGGAGACATGGAATATTGGATGAACAGAGGACAACTCAGAAGGCAACTCGACCTCATAAGCTACCTTACCAACACGGCTAAGAATTTTGTAAGGACCAACATAACGGGGACTAAGCTTTCCCTTCTTTCCGAATCTCTTCACCCCCCTCATGGGTGAAATTTTCAGGTATACTAGGTCACCAACTTCAAACTCAAGGTCTCTCCTTCTAACATTCGCATATGACTTCTGATGACTCTGTGCAGTTTTCAACCTTTCCCTACTCAACTTAACTTTTTCCATAGCCTCAAATACCGAATCAGGACCACTCACAGCTGCTTCACCCACCTCGAACCAACCTATGGGTGATCTACACTTCCTTTCATATAAGGCTTCAAACAGAGCCATGCCAATACTAGAGTGGAAACTGTTATTGTAAGCAAACTCTATCAACGGTAAGTGATCATCCCAACTCCCCTTAAAGTCAAGTGTACAAGCTCTCAATATATCCTCTAAGGTCTAGATGGTCCACTCAGCCTGACCATCGGTCTGCGGATGAAAAAGCAGAACTCAAAAGAACTTGGGTACCAAGACCCTTCTGAAAAGCTTTTCAAAATTGCAAAGTAAACTGAGTACCCCTATCCGAAATGATAGACAAAGGAACTCCATATAGTCTGACTAGCTCTCGGATATATAATCTAGCGTAATCCTCAGTAGTATATGAAGTATGAACAGGCAAGAAATGAGCAGACTTAGTCCACCTATCAACCACAACCCAAATGGAATCATGATGGCGTTGGGAAAGAGGTAAACCAATCATGAAGTCCATATTTATCTCTTCCCACTTCCAGGTGGGAATACTAAACTCTTGCATTATACTACCAGGTCTTTGGTGTTCAACCTTAACCTGTTGGAATGTTGCATACTTAGCTACAAATGCTGCTATATCTTTCTTCATGCCACTCTACCAATAGATTTCCCGCAAGTCTCAGTATATCTTGGTGGCACCAGGATGAATAGAATATCGCGCCCCATGTGCTTCAGCCATAATCCTCTGTCTTAGACCATCAACATTCGGGACACATAATCTACCCTGCAATCTCAACACACCATCTCCCTCTTGGGAGAAAACCTATACTTTTTGGTCCTTGACTAACTCCTTTAGTCTGACCAAACTATCATCTAAGTATTGCTTTTCCTTTACTTTCGAAACCAAGGAGGATTCAGAACTACTCTAAACCCCTATAGTACCTTCACCAGAGTCAAAGCACCTAACCCCCAATCTAGCCAAACGATGTACATCACGAGCCAACTCTTTCTTACATTCTACTACATGCAAAACGCTACCCATGGACACTGTACTTAGGGCATCCGCCACAATATTGGCCTTGCCCGGATGGTACAACATACTCATATCATAGTCCTTTAACAATTCTAACCATCGTCTCTGCCTAAGATTCAATTCTCTCTGGGTAAACACATACTGCAGACTCTTATGATTAGTGAAAACATCAACATGGATACCATACAAATAGTTTCTCCAGATTTTCAAAGCAAACACAACAGCAGCTAACTCAAGGTCATGGGTGGGGCAATTTTTCTCATGGGGTTTCAACTGTCTAGAAGAATAAGCTATCACCTTACCTTTCTATATCAATACGCAGCCCAACCCAACTCTCAAAGCATCACAGTACACCACAAAACCATCAACACCATCAGGCAAAGTCAAAATAGGGGTTGAAGTGAGTCGAGTCTTCAACTTCTGAAAACTCTTCTCATAAGATTTGGACCATAAAAACTTTACTTTCTTTTGGGTCAACCGAGTCATAGGAGACGCTATAGAGGAGAAAACCTCAATAAAATGGCAGTAATAGCTAGCTAAACCCAAGAAACTTTGGATATCACTCGGAGAAATAGGTCTAGGCCAATTTCTAATAGCTTCGGTCTTTTGGGGATCAACTCTAATTCCCTCGGAAGAAATGATATGACCTAGAAAAGCAACTGACCTTAGCCAAAACTCACACTTACTGAACTTGGCAAATAACTTGTGATCTCTAAGGGTTTTTAAGACAGTTCGAAGATAATCAGAATGTTCATCCTCACTATGGAAGTACACCAGTATATCATCGATGAACACTATGACAAATATATCCTGATATGGTCTAAACACTCGATTCATGAGGTCCATGAAAGTTGTTGGGGCATTAGTTAACCTGAAAGACATAACAAGAAACTCAAAATGGCCATAACGAGTTCGGAAAGTGGTTTTCAGGATATCACACTCCCTAACTTTGAGTTGATGATAGCCAGAATGAAGGTCTATTTATCATCTATTCTCGAAAGGAGGTCCTTATTTTTTATGGTAACTTTATTCAGTTAGCGGTAATCAATGCACATACGCAAGGATCCATCTTTCTTTCTCACAAACAACACAGGAGCACCCTAAGAAGAAATACTGAGCCTTATGAAACCCTTATCTAGTAGATCTTTGAGTTTCTGTTTCAACTCCTTAAGTTCTACAGGGGCCATATGGTAAGGAGGAATAGAAATGGGCTGAGTATCGGGAAAAAGATCAATCCCAAACTTTATGTCTCTATCAGGAGGTATCCCTGGGAGATCATCTGAAAAGACATCAGAAAACTCATTGACGACGTTAACAGCCTGGAGATAAAATGACTCTTGGGTGACACAGAATTCCAAAACCACTCAAACACGGATGTACCCAGAAACTGAAACTTGACCACTCGGGTCCAACAATCAATAGAGGCATAAGAAGAATACAGCCAGTCCATACCCAAAATTACATCAAAATCTACCATGTCTAACTCAATCAGATCAGCCGATGAGACTCTTTAATGAATGGTAACAGGACACTTTTTATACACTTTCTGGGCAATAATCGAATCACCCACTAGGGTAGAAACTAGGATAGGCTCAGGAATAATCTCAGGACTCATTTCAAAATTCACAGCAATCAAAGGTGTAATATATGAGAAACTGGATCCAGGATCCAACAAAGCATACAAATCAAACTAAAATATACAAAGCATACCAGTAACAACATCGGGAGAGTCCTTCTGTTCCTGGTGGGATGGTAAAGCATAGAATCTATTCTGGCATTGCCCGCTAGCATTGCTAGAAAAGGCACCCTGAGCTGGGGGCTGGGTGAGTCGCTGGAACTGGAGCACTAACAGTTTCAGTCTAAGTTTGAGGGCGATAGTCATGACGCCCTTTTCCATCCAGTGGACAATCTCTAACTCTGTAACCCATGTCACCACACCGGAAACAATCTCTCTTCTCACCCCAACACTCACCCGAATGAGCCCTACCACACTTAGGACACTGAGGATGATTTGGCTACTGCCAACACTGTACTGGGACCTGGATGTATATGACCTGCTACCTCGCTCCTGCCTACCTCTAGGAATAGGAGCACTAGTAGATGACGGTGCTGGCATAGACGAATGACCTGATACTGAGGGCAACTCCCTCCCTATGATCTAGTCTGACCCTATCCGTACTGGTCAGACCTAGCTCTTTTATTCCCTCTTATTCTATCTCTCTCGTTAATCTTGTCTTTCTCAATCCATTGGGCATGAGTCATCAGCCTAGAAAGATTTATCTCACTATTCAGCATAGTAGACCTACACTCCTTAACCATATAACTAGACACTCTAGTCACAAACTTACTCATACTAGCCCGATTCTCAGCCACTAAGTCAGGAGCATACTTGGCCAACTGATTGAACTTTAGATAGTACTTCCTAACAGTCATAGAGCCCTGTCGCAGGTTCATAAACTCTTCCACCTTTGCCTTCCTCATCTACAAAGGGAAAAACTTATCCAGGAATACATCCTGGAACTCTTGCTAAGTCATAGGGACAGCTCCCTAACCTCTACCTTTCCTCCAACCAACAACTCAGTCATAAGAAAGGTCTTTCAACCTATACAAAGACAACTCCATACTATGTTCCTTAGATACATGCATCACCTGAGTAATCTTCCGTACCTCCTCTAAAAATAACTGTGGATCCTCATCAGACTTGGACCCATAGAATTCCAGCAAATTCATCCGCATGAAGTCAAAAATCTTGGTAGCAGCTGAATCACCTCCCAGCTGTTGTGAAGCTGGGGCTGGGTTGGCCTGAATATTTGCAGTAATAGCTTGGGCCAGCGCCTGAAAGGCTGCGTAAAATTTAGTATGAGACATGTTTTTATTCAATGGGTCAGCGGGTTAAGGTTGTTGACCATCATTATTTCTTCTTGCTCAATATGGAGGCATATTTCTGAAAGAGGAGAGCACAAATCAATAGCAGAGAGAGACACTTTAAGAATGATAGAATTCTGAAAGAAAGAATCATACTTTTTCCTAAAACGTCTTGTAGCCTCTTTCTCATAGATGTGGTGTGCTACACACCGATGATCAAGAATCTACTTAACGCGGCTTGTCAGACTCCCTAGGACACCTTAAAACCTTAGGCTCAGATACCAAGTTTGTAACTCTCAGAAAATAGGTCCCGGAGCATCACATAGTGCTTGAGGCTACGAGTAGCCCCAAGCTAACCCTTTGAGCCATTTTCATTTACTTCAACACAAATCAACGGGGTTTCCATAAATAACCCTCAAATATCAACAGAGTAATCATCATCCAAGAATAAAAGAATTTCAGAAAAATAACAAAATATGACTTATTAGTCAACTCCCAACATCTATACTAGTCTGACAAGCCTTTAAGAAAATCAATAAACCAGCGAGCCATTGAGATATGTCCCAACTGACTCATACTCAGTTATCAAATGTAAACAATTCTGTGAAACCAACATCAGATATCACGTCCTCAGAACATGAGGACTCACCACAACAGAAGATGTAGAATGGCGCTCCCGAAGAATGACTATCAAACCTAGAACTGAGCACCTGAACCTACATTCTAAGAAATACAGCCCACATCCAAAGATGTGGGTCAGTACCATGCAAAGAAACCGAGTATATGGGGGTGTATGCAGTTGTATAAACATCATCATCATAAATATTTATAAGAAATATGAAGGATATATGAAAGACTCACATAGCCCGAAGAAAATCATCACAATCATGAGAGAATGAAATAAGTACAATAACGCATGTGAGTTATCACATAATTTGTCAATCACTTTCAGTTCATCAAGAATATCAATTCTCATAATGTAAATATCATTTAAATATTTCGAAAGAATAACTTTTATAATTCTACTTTCAAATCACTTCACCATTCACCATAGACAAAAGGAAACACACACACACTGGGAGATCCTATGACCAACATAAACCAAGTGAGCTACATGGAGTCCAATGTACAACCCATGTTGGGGAGAGCCATCCTATCCTTTCCATTAGAGTAGGACTATCGATATCAAATCCACACAAACTAGTAATCATTATGTAAATCATCCTCAGGCTCACTCCTACGGGGGCACGTAGTTCTAGGGATGTAAGGTTGCTTTATACCTCCCACTTGGTGCTAAATATTTCTCCTAGAATTATCTCAGATCATTTCAAAGATAATTCACAATAAAACAATTTTAGTAATTTATAAATATACATCGGAAGTCATCTGCTTCCCATCTATCAAAATCAACCACGTTGTGGATTTCTTTCACACTCAAGTTCAAAACAACTCCATTAAGGAAAAAAGATCAAATCATTCAAAATATCTCAAAGATTCATCATCAACATGCTTATAACATACACTTTCTCAAAAAAACACCATTTTCAATGGGGATTCACGATCCAAATATCAAAATCATAATAAATATCGTTCAAGATTCATGCTTTATATCTCCACATATGTAAATTCATCTTTCAAAATCCTAAACATCAAGATTTCATAATAATCATCTTAAGATATGGGTTCATGCTTTAAATTCATAAAAAATCAAATAAAAATCATGCCTTTGTAAAGAAAGTTACTTTTGGGCACAAGAACGAAAGAGAGTTCTTGTTGAAAAATCCCACATATCTTGAATGATGAACTTTAGATCAATACTCATTTTTGAGATATTAATCGTGCCTTTGAATGATGGTTCTTGGAGTTCTTGAACTAGGAACTTGGAATCTTGAATAAATTTGCAGAATTAATGGTGAACTTTGGAGGTTCTTAAAGTTGGATGTAGGAGCTTAGGGTTTTCCTTTTTAGGGAATTTGATGAAATATAACATATAATGCTTATAATAGGCTTTAATATAGGGTTTGGACAGATTTTGGGTGAGGAGGAATGACCAAAACGCCCCTAAAAATCAAATAATTCTCGAATCTGTCCTTTGGTGGACTGTTTTGATAGTCTGAAGTAGATCAACCATAACATTTTACTCCGATATCCAAATTAGATGAAACTAATTTCATTAGAAAGAGGACTCTCATATCTTTCCATTGATCAATAGTGTCTCACCCATATCATTGTGTACGAGGAGTTATGATCATTTAAAGTTGACCCAAAAATTTGTTTTTAATAGGCTGAAGTAGATTAACCATAACTTTTTTCTTTGATAGACAAATTGGATGAAACCAATTTCATTGGAAAGAGAAATCGCAGAGATTTACATTTATATATAGTAGATCACCTAGATCATTATGTACAAGGAGTTATGATTGTTTAAATTTGAAGAAAAAATATGCCAGGCCTCAGTACTTTTTCCTGCACGTTTTACTGTTCACTACTATTCATGGTTCGATCGGAATGTTCATAACTCATCGCTCGGGTGTCCATTTTGGATTATCCATATATCATTAGAAATCTTATTCGATACTCTACGCAATGGTGGATCATAATCTAAGATATTCTGCTTTAAAAATTTATAATTCATTCTAGAAGATAGAACCCAACACGTTTACTCATAAAATTTTAACGAAAAACTTCTCGGGGTATTATAGGTGGTTTACTTGGTTTTGTTAAATGGAATTATTTTATCCATATCATGAGTTCATGCTAGCATTCACTAACTAACCTATCTTCAAGCGGCTGTTTCCCTATGCGATGTTGGAACTGGCTATGTCCTAACTAGATTTTGGTACTTTATTATATAGAGGCTTTTGTGGAACTACTATGGTTTGTATGGGTGGGACCGGTGTTGGTGCTAGCCTTAGTATTGTTATTGTCATTAGGGTTGAAATCGGTTGACTGTATTATTGGTTGTTCTATCCTTTATTATTTTGGGATTATATATAATTATTATGGAACTCAAATGGTTGTGGTTTCGATTATGGTTTTGTTTGGTATTTTTTGTTAGTTAGGTATTGGGAGATTGGACATATTTGGATGGTCACGTATATATACCTATCCAAGAGTCTTGGATTATGCAATAACGCTATCTTATTATATGTTCAAAATTCATCTGACTTAGGGTATGTGTAAGTCAGTTGGGTTGGATAACGGGGGTAGTCTCTAGTCTTGGTTAGACTTTTGATACCCATTACGACAAGGCCCTGGTTCAGTTCAGGTCAAGTTAGTATCAGAGCATTATGTTCATGGTCAATTGGGAGTCCATAAAGCCTTGTCTAGTAAAGTTTTTTTAGAGGTATGTAGCATGATACACTCATAAGTGAGAGGATACAAGTTATTTAGGATTGTTTCACTTTCTTGGTATTCTATTTTCAAGCTTGGATTCTAAGTCATTGAATTTTCTGTAATCCGTGTTTGTTAGATTTTTAGATCATGCCTCGATGATCTAGAACATAGGGAAATTCTTCTATCCTATCTGGGGATGATGTTGATAGGGTATGCCCTACACCTGGATTTCACAATCGATCTCAGGCTCTTAGCCCTGATTATTCTGGAATTCCCCCGATTGCTAGTAGTCCTCCTTAAGGTGAGGTGACTAATCTAGAATTTTACTAATCAATTCATGTTATTGCTCAGTTGGATGCTGCTCAAGTTGAGCTGGATGCATCTGGTGTTTTATCTGTTGAGGCCATAGGGGTTAAACAATTTATAAAGATGAATCCTCCTACTTTTACTAGAGTAAAGGTAGAGGAGGATCCTCAGCTTTCTTCGATGAAATGGAGAAAATCTTTAGGGTGATGTAGGCCATGAATGTGGAAGGGGTAGACTTTACAGCTTATCAACTTAAGGATATTGTGTACCAAAGTTACAAGGAGTAGGATAAGGATAGAGGTGATATTAAGAAGTTGTCCCTATGAGAGGCCTTTCTAATGCTTTTTGGATCGCTTCTTTCCTCAGGATCTGAGGGAAATAAATATGAAGGAGTTTGTAAATCTTAAGCAGGGAAGAATGTCTATTAAGGAATATGCCTAGAAGTTTCATCAGCTATCAAGGTATACTCTGGACTTGGTGTCTGATATTAGAGTGAGGATGATAAAGTTCACTTTTGGGATATCTCGGGATTTGATCCCTGAAAGTAAGACTACTCTACTGATCAAGGATATGGATATTTCGAGGTTGGTTGTCCACATGTAGCAGGTTGAGGATGTAATGAGGAAACATGTAGAGTTTAGGGAAATGTAGGGTAGGAGGAGTAGGTACTCTGAGTAGGGTGGCACTCAGCAGCAGGGTAGTTGGGATGGAGGCAAATGGCTAAAGAATAAGAGGGCGAGTTCTGGTTCCTTCTCTACTTCTAGTACTCCTTACCTGATGTAGTCAAGTGACAGGCATTTGCAAGGTGGTGATTATTTCCTAGAATAGAGTGCCAATCTAAGGCTAATGGGGGTCAGTCATCTTTTTCACGCCTTCCTTACTAGTTCTATAGTCATCTTCATTGGGGCTTTAATGATAAAATTAGGGATAAATATTTTAACTATGGTCAGTCAAGCCATATTTTTCAAATTATCTGGTTGGTAAGGGTGCTTCAGGAGTGGTCAAAGATCCAGTTGCTTCATCTTCTGCTCCTGTGCCCAGTGGTGTTGCATCAGCGTCTGCTCCTATTTTTGATATCGACACTAGCTAAAATAGGTTGTATGCTCTTTCATCTCGGTAGGAATCTAAGGTAGCACCTGATGTCAATATCGGTACATTACAATTGTTTTCTTATGATGTGTATTATCTGCTTGTATGGTTCCACTATTTCCTATATGACCCTATATTTGGCTATATATTTTTGTTTTGATTTGGAGGTTGTTTTTCACCTTTTTTTATTTCTTCCCCTGTAGGTGACTCAATTATTGCTAAAAGAGAGGTGTGTGGTATCTGTTGGTAGTAAGCAGACCTTGGTAAAACTATTTGAGTTGGATGTGGTGGATTTTGACATTATTCTGGGGATGGATTGGTTACACTATTAATACGCATCCTTGGATTGTCAAACTCGTAAGGTTCTCTTTAGGTTCATTGGTGAACCTATTATATAGTGGGAGAGTGGTTCCCTAGGTCCTAGGGGAAGGCTTATTTCTTATCTTAGAGCTCAAAGAGTAATCTCCAAAGGGTTTCTTTATCACTTAGTCCGGGTTAAAGATTCTAACTCAGAGGGACCTTCTTTTCATTTGGTTTAGGTGGTAACTGAATTTCTTTCGGTCTTTCCATGTAATCTTCCTGGTGTTTCTCTGGATAGGGAGATTGATTTTGGAATTGATTTGGTTCCCGACACTCATCCAATATCTGTTCCTCCTTAAATAATGGCTTCGACTGAGTTGAGGGAACTCAAGGAGCAACTTAAGGACCTTTTGGGTAAGGGGTTTATTCATCCTAATGTATCCCTATAGAGTGCACTGGTGGTGTTCATGCGGAATAAGTATGGTTCCCTTTGGATGTGCATTGACTATCGACAATTGAATAATGTAACGATTAAGAACAAGTATGCTCTTTCAAGGATAGATGACTTGTTTGATCAGTTACAAGATGCCAAGTTTTTTTCTAAGAAAGATCTTTAGTCTGAGGATTATTAGCTAAAGATTAGGGAGAAGGATATCTCTAAGACAACTTTTCATACTCAATATGGGCACTTTGAGTTCTTGGTAATGTCATTTGGCTTGATTTATGGATTTGATGAACATGATTTTCAGGAAGATCTTGGATCTTTTTATCATTGTGTTTATTGATAACATCTTGGTGTATTCTAAAAGTGAGGTGGATTATGCTAATCACTTTTGTATGGTGTTGTTGACCTTGATACATCAACAGTTGTATGCAAAATTCTCCAAATATGAGTTCTGGTTAAATGATGTGACTTTTCTTGGTCATATTATTTCTATTGAGGGGATCATGGTGGATCCTCAAAAGGTTACGGTGGTTAAATGGTGGAATAGACCCACGAATCAACCTATATTTAGATCATCTTAGGTTTGACTGGATATTATAGGCTGTTTGTGGAAAGCTTTTTGATGATAGCTGCTCCATTGAATAAGTTAACTTGGAAGAAGGTAAAGTTTTCTTTGTCAGAAGCTTGTGAAGGCAGTTCTGAGAAGCCTAAGAATAAGGTGACTTCGGCTCTAGTTTTGACCTTGCCAGAAGGTATGGAGGGGTTTGTAGTTTATTGTGAGGCGTCTCTGGTAGGACTTGGTTGAGTTTTGATGCAGCATGGGAAGGTGATTGCCTATACTTCCAGGCAGTTGAAGGTGCATGAGAGGAATTATCCTACTCATTATTTAGTGCTGTTGGTGGTGGTTTTTACTTTTAAAATATGGCGACATTATTTGTATGTAGTGCACATAGACATCTTTTCTGATCATATGAGTTTACATTATTTGTTCCCTCAGGAGGAGCTAAATCTCACTCAAAGGAGATGGTTGGAGCTTCTCAAAGACTACGATAAGAGTGATCACTATCACCCAGGTCAAGCTAACATTGTTTTTGATGATCTTAGCAGCTTGTCCATTGGAAGTTTGGCTCATGTCAAGAATGGAAAGAGGGAATTGGTGAAGGATATTCACTGCTTGTCCAATCTTGGAGTTCATCTCTTGGACTTCAAGAATGGTGGGGTGTTGGTTCAAGAAGTGGTTAGATCACTTCTTGGTGTAGAAATTAAGGAGAAACAAGTTCTAGATCCTATCTTGATAAAAATCAAGAGTGATATTGGTGGGTAAAAGGTGGTGGTCTTTGAAATCAGTGGCGACGTACTTTACGATACCAAGGGAGGATATGTATTCCTAATGTTGAAAATTTATGACTAAGGGTTTTTTCTAAGATACATGAATTACGCTATGTTGTTATCCTAGTACGACAAAAATGTATCATGATTTCAAGGAGATATATTGGTTGAATGTTAAGAAGAGGAATGTGGTAAATTTTGAAGCTAAGTGTATGGTATGCCAACAAGATAAAGTTGAGCACATGGGGCCTAGTAGGTTGTATCAAGAAATTGATTTGCCCAAACGGAAATGAGAGGTAATCAATATGGATTTCTTTACCGGTCTTCTTTGTTCTCGGAACCAATTTGATTTGATTTGGTTCACTAACAAAGTCTGCTCGCTTCATGACAATGAGGGCTACCTTTTTAGTGGAGGATAATGTAAGGTTATATTATCATGAGATAATAAAGCTGTACAGGGCACCTGGTTCGATTATCTTTGATCGTGGTACACGTTTTTCATCTAATTTTTTGTAGTTTTCTTAGAAGGGATTGGGTACTAAGGTGAGTCTGAGTAATTCTTTTCATCCTCAGACAAATGAGAATGTAGAAAAAACTATTCAAATAGTGGAGGATATGCGATTGACTATTTGTAATACACCGTACTTCTACCTAGCTTAGATTCGTCCCTAGAACATCAAAGATATTTCTTCATAGATGAATACCTTTTTATTACTTATCGTATTTTCAAGATTTTGACATTTTATAATGTGGGAAATTTATTAAGCTTTCCATCGATACCAAATTTTCCCAAATCTGACACTCGGGCGAAGAGTTAGAGCCATTTTAGTAAGATAGTGTACCACCCAGTACTTTAGTGAGTCGCGGAGCCAGCCAAAATGGTAATCGTCAAAATCCAGTGAGCCTCCACGATTATGGCATGTCTCACCAAGACTCAATTTTAGAGTTATCAATTTCAAGTGCACCAACGCGATTCCACCGCATCGCGGTGGCTTTCCAGTTCGTAACCAAGGTAGCAACACAATTTCCACCGTATCACGCCACCAACCAGTTTCCCAATTGTCCAATTTCTAGTGAGCTGGCGTGACTTCATCGCGTTGTGCTAGCATGAGAATTTGGGTTTTTGTTCAGGTTCCGTTATTTAAATTTCAAGGACCATTTAGTAATTTCCCTAAAGCCCCAATCAGTCTATACACGGGATTTAAACCCTTAATAGCCAAAATTTCTCATTTATTGTCACTATTCTTCAAGAACAAAAGCATTCTCTATCAAAAAATAAAAAACCCTTATCCCCAAGTTTCAAAAGCAATCTCAAGAATCCCTCCAAGAGTCTTCAAGAACTTCAAGAATCTAGATTTCTAGGTATGTTAGATGTTGATTCTTGGGTTTGTTCCACTCAAGAAGTTCAAGAATCCCTTTTTAAATTATAAAGATTGTTATTTATGAGTTTTCATGATTTATGTGAATTGAGATTGAAGTTTATGATGTTGTTGAGTTTTAATTCATGTTTTGGTTTCAAAGTTCCAAACTTTGGTCCTAGTATGGGTGAATTTCATGATATTCATAATAAACCCTACAAGATGCATATTAATTGATGTAACTATGTTAATTAGGTGTATTGAATGTTGTATGACCAAAGTATGCTGCCCATATGTTTGATAAAATGCTTGTGTGAAGGAAATAGGGTCATTAGAGCATTTTGACAAGAAACCCCAATTATGTATAAGTTCATGCATGCCAAGTGTTCGTTGAAAAGCCTTAGTGAATGAATTATGATATGTTACATGCATTCCTATTCATGTGTATTCATTATTGAATGGGTTATGACACCACAACATGCCTCTCTATACAATTATATGTTTAAGACCTCCAAGTTCTTGAAGAAGTCGCCTCATTGATTGTATTGTGAATGATAGCCTATTGCCATGTTATGTATGAGTGGTCCTTTCTTGTATTATTTATGTTAATGAGTCCTGGGGTATTTATACCCAACAATTTAGCTGATTGTCTAGAGCCAGTGTCAGTTTTCAAGATAATCTCAGTAGTGCCAATCAGTAGAACTCAGACAGTTATAGAACTTAGGAAATCTCAATGATCTCAGTATCAGTAGCATTCCAGCTTTAGTTCAATAATCAATTTAGAACTCAGTAGTATTCCGTCAGTCAATTGAACAAAGTGAACTCAGCTTAGCTCAGTTAATTAGTACGATCAATAACAGATTCAGCTCAGCCTAGTACAGTCTAATAATTAGTTCAGAGTCTTTCAGTTGGGACTAGAATTCAGCATCGACCGAGCCTAGGGATGGGGCCTCACTCGTTACATTAGACTAAGATCCCTAGAAGCAATCCTTGAGTTCCAGAACTATGTAGCCAGTGTAGGTATGAGATGTCACCTGTAAGATAGGACTGACATACTCAGGGATCACCCGCTAGTATAGGACTGATCTCAGTGATCACTCGCTAGATTACGACTGACCCCATAGCAGTTGTCCTTACCCGTGGCATGGTACTGACACCTGCTGGGGTTACAGTTTGGACCCCACCAGTTTAGATTTGGCGCATGTCGGTTAGATGACTACCTCCCACAGTCTCAGCTTTAGTCTCATTCTTCAGAATAGAACTCATATCAGTATTACAAAAATAAGACTGTCAGAAAGACTGTCAGATACAGTAACTCAGCTCAGTAAAGAACTTAGATTGTTCCAAAGATTAAGAGATCACCTGTTAGATAGGATTGATCTCACATTCAGTTAATCATATTTACTATTAGTAGATTCAGAGATCACCCACTAGATAGACCCAGTTATTCAGTATCTCAGTATTAGTAAACTCAGTAATTTGTGTTACTACTATTTCAGTTATAGTTTATGCATTCATGCATGTATCCTTATTCAGTATACTCGTGTATTCAGTCAGTATTGTTCATGCATACGAACCCTTGTATTTAGCCTTACCTTATCTAGCATACCAGTAAATTCAAAGTACTGACGCATACTTTCTCTTGTGCTATGTGTCTTATACCATAGGTTCAGAAGCACGAGATCCAGAGCATCCTTAGCAGTTCAAACTGATCCAACAACAGTGTAACGTCCTGAAATTTGGGTCCCGGGATATCACACGGTGCTTAGAGGCACAAGTGGCCCCAAGCTAACCCTCGTACTGGCATAACTGATAAACAACTGGATAATATTCTTAAATCTATATAAACTTAGCAAAAATATAGAACTTCTCTAAACTTGATCAATATAAACATGAACTTTACAAGATTACAACTCTACTTTTTCACATGAAACTGAAATTAAATACATCAACTTCTACTGACTGTCTATGAAGCCTCTATTAGTACTGACTTTAGATAGATGGGTCATGACTCCCAACTACCCAATATCAATACGACTAAAGTAAGAAAAATACAATACTTCTCGAACTGTATAACTGACTCATGCCCTCGAATCAAAAGGACTCATCACCTGCTGACTGGAAGCAGCGAACTGACTGAATGCGATATCTGCGCTATAACTTGTACCTACATTATAAGGCACTATAGCATATAGAAATATATGGGGGTCAGTACTTTAAGGAATGTACTGAGCATGTAGGGGTGCAATGCAACATTTTAAATAATATCATAAATGATTATGAAAATCATGCATGCTGATGATAACAACTTTCTTCTCTTGAATTAACTGAAATATATTCCTTGTAAATCATCAATAGTATACAAGCATTATAAATCTCATAAATCATTATACTTAACTCAAACTCTTTAAATCATGATTTAGAGTGACTCGGTAACTCATAAAACTTGAACTCTTATGGACTTGGGAGTTTCTTATAACTGACATAACTACACCATGTGAGCCGCATAGAGTCTAACATTTTGCCCTCCTAAGGAGAGAACCCCACATTGGCGGGGGTGTCAAACTCTTTCCAAGGAATACAATCTCAATTTCTCAATCACAATCCCATACTCGGCCTTTGGCCCACAATCATCAATATCAATCCTACGGTGACATATAGTTCTGGGGTAATACCACATTTCCCGCTCGGTGCTGAATACTCCTCCCAGACTCAGCTCAGAACGCGTTAGGAAATCTACCTTAATCAATATCAACTCATGGGTCTATTATAAATACCAAAACATAAATATATATCTCATCGCTAAATCATATACAACTGTGGATTCCTAACTCGACTCAAAATCAAACAATCTTTCTCAACATCAAGATGTATCAATTCATTTAGTCATGGCAACATCAATAACTTTGAGAAAGTATCAAGACTCATTATAACAACTCAATTTTATGAATTAATATACTCAATAATCTAATTTGTCATAAGGAATCTTAAAGGTTGACACATGTCTTGAAAGAACTTGAAATACCAACTCATGGTAGAACATGAAATTCACAATATTAAATATCAAGTCATAATTTAGAAGTTGTAAAAATAATCATGTATCAAAAACTTCAAGAAAACGTCATAGAACTCATTCTTGACTCTCAAGTTCAAATTTCAATATATATATATATATATATATATATATATATATATTCAATAATAAAATTCTTTTATAGAAAAGCTTAAATCATGACTCTTATCTCAAATCATTCGGAAATCATCAACTCATAATAATAATATTCAACTAATGGCATAAGTTCTCAATTTAAGAAATAAAATAATGAAACAGTCATGTTTATCGATCTGGAATAGCTCAAATATCATAAATCATTAATAAAGTAATTTGGGTGTAAACTCACTTTGCAAAATCATGGATTTCAATAGTAGAAATTAAATCTTTGGGCACAAGAACGAAAGAAGTGTTCTTGTTCAAACCCCACATACCTTGATTATGGATTTGAATGAAGAAACTTGTTATAGACTTGTTTTCCACTTCTTGAGTTAGGGTTCTTGACGCTTTTGACTTGGGTACCTTGAATCTTGAACCAATTTATAAAATCTATGGTTGGATTCTTGATGTTCTTGGAAAATTTGGCTTGGATTTTTGAGAGAGAAACCCTAGTATTCTTGATGAAATGGAAGAAGAATGAAGTTTTCTTCTTTAGTTGGATATATATAGAGGGTCAAAATGGGTAGAAAAGACCAAAATACCCTTTTAAAAAAGCCCCTTAATTACTGAAAAAAATGGCTAACGACATCCGTGATAGGCCGTCATGAAATGTCGTCACAAAAGGGTCAAATTTTTGATTTTCTGCCTAACGCTGATGACGTCATCAAAAATGTCATCAGAAAGTGACAACATCGTCAGAAATGGCATCAGAAACGTGACAGCCCATCAGAACCCTCAGAATCGTTTTCCAGCTTGACCATGTTGGAGTAGAATGGGCATAACTCTTTACTCCGATTTCAGATTTTGGTGAAATTGATATAGTTGGAAATATAATTCAATTATCTATCTTTTGATGGGTCACGAACTCAAAAATTTCAAGTATAATGAGAGATATGCTCATTTGAAGTTGACTATCCCAATATCCTTCCCAAGAACTCATTTGGTAAGGAATGTTTTCATTCGCCTAATCGTTAGGACATCTTTAAGGCCTTAATACACACCATCCTTGTTTAGAAAACAACCAAACCACTATAATTTATTTCTCAAGAGCTTGATTCATGGTTGCACTAATGGTTAGAGTCTCGGTGAATTATAAAATAGCTCTAACTTCCTCACCGGGTGTCCGATTCGGGTGAATCTTATGTCGATGGAAAGCTTATCCAATTCTCCACATGATCGAGAGTAGAATTTAGGGAAATACAACATGAGATAAATAACAATCAATTTTGAAGTCATCTATATTCTCTCAAAAGATGGATGTAGGCTTAAGAAACGATCAGGGTATTACAATATCTCTCCCTTGGAAACATTCGTCCTCGAGTGTTTCTTTTTGGCCAAGAATATAGAGAAAACTGAAGACACACAGCTGAAACAACTTGCAAATCTAAATATATATCTTTCTAAACTTTGAAGTACTTCGTTGAATGTATAAAATCATGATGACAATAGCTATACAGCTGGATCCGAGACTGGAATAAAATATAGATAGAGGACAACTGTAATTGTCGACTGAATCTTAGCTGATTTGCCTTCTTCCTAAATTAAAGAGCGGGCTCATACTGAGAGTTTAGAATTTACTTAATGTGATAAGGGTGCAATCGTACTCATAGACGATGAAGAGATAATTTCTGCAGGCACAGGTCATGAGAAACAAGGATAAGACTACACAATGGGTATTACATTATCTGGACTTGAATACTTGGAAAACAATGATTGTTCAATGAATGCGCACAGACTGAATCACAATTATATATCTGAATCTGAAACTGATGCCTGATACACATACTGAACTGAATTCATAGATTTTGGACACAAGAAACTACTTATCAAATTGCTCATACCTATGAAATTTCGAGTGGTAAGACCAGACTAGTTCGAGAAAAAATAGAAGACCATAAAAATCTATCTGCCAAATTTTAAAAACTGGGTTGGTAGCTATGCAAACTGAATCGTACTAGATACTCATACTTAAGTAGAGGATTTCTTCAACACTCTCCCAAGGAATTCTAATGGTCTCAAGGAGCAAAGAACTTTAGGCAAGATCTAAACAAGATATCTGAATCGGAGATCATAAAATTACCATAATCCCATAACTTGAAACCTAAACCTATGAATCATAAGTCAGGATAAAAGTACTAAGCTTCAAGCAAGGCAACTCCTTACTCTAAAATCAACCACACTTCTCAAACACTCTATCAACTATACTATACCCTTCTGATACTATATTTGATCGATGCGACTTACAATCCTTACATGACACCGATACTTCTATCTACTCATATCCCCTTGAACCAAACCCTCTCATCATTTTCATGCGTAACCTATAACCACAAGATTCGCCATATTACCCCATTTTGAGTCATGAGCTCCCACACATATACATTCTTAAAACCTCTCACTTCAAGAGTAATTCTCATTACCACTTCAACCACTCTAATCCACCTAGCACTAGCCATTTACTAATGTGTAAGGCACCCATCTACATGCACATAAACACGACATTCAAGCCTATTTTCATAATCACATGCGCATTCCTAATAAAACACTTATAAAGCCTCTTCTTCATACCCTACACACCTCTTATCAAAAATTTCCATGCACTTACCTCAAGCACACCTGATATACTCCTTGCTAATCGAGTCCTACACAAATGCTTCACTCCAATATTACTTCCAACTATGGAATACTCATGGACTTACACAAAATGAACACACCATAATCTTCCCAATCATAACACATTAAACTTCAACTAACCATAACATGTATCAAAGACTTAGCCTCAATTTTACTTCACATTATTGCCAAGCCAAAGTAGGCATGGCACCCTCTATCGTTGATAAGGAAATATCTCTTCTCTCTCGACTAAACATCTATTCATCACTATTATCTTGTGTAAGGAAAGATAACTAAAAGATTAGAGAATGAGGATCTGACACATGAATAGATACTATGAATAACCTGACACTCAACTGAGGCTTGAGGAATAGAGGATTTAACATTATAAACCCATCAAAAAAATACGGCCAGGGGATATGCACGATATAAATCTGAATTCCTTTCTTCCTGATCATTAAAAGTAGCGCTTGAACATATCATAAAGCTTGAGTACATAAGTCATGCATTGCATGACCTAAATTGGGAATTCGTAACTATGAATTGTGATTCCAACCGGTGAAAGGTTTGAGACTCCGCATTTCGGTAACTAAGTGAGGACAGGATTTTTTTTATGGCATGCCTGGACATGAATCATGATCATGGAATCAAAATGCAAAGTATGAATAAATACATGAATGACTGAAAATACTAAAATAAAAATAGGTCGAGCAGTATCCCTTCTCACAGCTGTTCCACAACTTATTGGCATACCCACTAGAACCTGACAAACTAACCTGGTTGCTTGTTCTACTATCTCCCCCTTAGACTAAAGCCATCACACTTCTTGACTCAATCATTAGGAGCATCATTCATTGCCTAACTAGTCTTCCTCCACCTAGCAACTCTACAACACTTACTAATTACACCACATACAATGACCCTAGAAATAAAAATAAAAAAATAAACCAGCCCCACAGAACCTTGGGCAAGATTTCTCACCAAGAACACAAAATCAAACTTAATTACAAGTTTCTCAAACTCAAGCTCTCGCATACACTGTCCAAGCCTATTAGATCACTTCCCTGTAACTAACACCATTAACCAAGAAATCATCACATCTATCTTCATAGCCACCATTCATCCAAGCTTAATTCCTAGCACTCAGTATAACTTACAACTCCACCTCAAACACACCATTCTCACATGGAAACTATAAAACAAAATGTCAATAAACACTATTCCACTTAAACCCCCTAATAGCAATAATTTATCATAATCATATGGCCTCTCTCATTTATAATCCATCAACACGCCCTTCTTCTACCCATCATTATTATATATCCTTCATACATAACTTAACTTAGTTTATAACTCTCTAAGCCTCAACTTAACTTTTCCTTACAATCTCAAGAGCATCTAAGTTAACAACACTCATCCACTAAGTATTATCATCCATAACTTATACTTATCTTGTGCAACACACAGTCAACAACTCTTTTCATGCCTTAAGAAAACCATTATTTACCTTCACCAATAACTCCTTCTTTTTTTTCCATGAGCTGACACCCAAGAACAATATCACTTTATCACTAACTCGATCACATACAAAAGGCTCAGCTATACATACTTTTAATAAATCACAATTTCTACCCTTTCTTGCCATAACACCTCCAAACCAGTTCTAACCAGCATGAGGAAACAAGATACACAAGGATTCGCTAGTGAATCAAAATAGGTCTCACCCGGCTTCACTAGTCTTTGATTTGCATTTTAAAAAAGAATTTGAGATGGATAACAAAGTAATTATGCTAGTGAATTGAAAGAGCTCTACACAACTTCACTAGACTTTCAGTTCCAATATCATGAAGATAACAAGGTTATAAGAGATAGAAACTCTCCATATAATATTTGATAATCTAAGAATGCATATCTTACTCTTTTTTAACTAAAAGAATCATAAGGGAGAGGGCATAACATTGAACTTAGGAAACTTATAACACGTTGGCAAGCTCTTCTCAGGCCGCTTTGTGAGACTTCTAAAATTTCTCTCTTATAAGTCTGAAAGCATTATCAGAGGGAGAAAATTAGAACTCGCTGATCATGTTACCTTAGGAACAGTACATAGATAAGGAAGTATAGATTATCAATATGGATTCTGAGAAGAAAATCTAAAAGCGCAACTGACTTGGGCATATTGCATAATTTATAAGCAAAGCATGATAAGGCACTAATAGGGTACTTTCTAGCTAATTTATAACTTCATAACTATCTGTGGGGACTATTTAAGAACGTAATATCTACAAAGAATTGAGTTTGACTGTCTCTAATACCTTTAAAATAAGGCGGGGATGCCCCGAATAGGGTAAGATAAGAATCTGTATAAGTTTCTCAACGAACCTTTCTATAGCACGATCTAAAACTTAAAAGAATGGAGACCTTTCCTAAATGTCTTGTAGCCTCTCAAAGAAAAGTACAGATGTCTCCGTACCATTCTGCAAGAATCTACTACACATGACTTCATAGACACCCTAGGATACTTGAACTCTATGCTCTGATACCAAGTTTGTAACGCCCTAAATTTTAGGTCCCAGGACGTCACACGGTGCTAAGGGGCGCAAGTGACCCCAATCTAACCCTCCTACTGGCATAACTCATAAACAACTGGATAAAATGATTAAATCTATATAAAGTTAGAAAAAATATAGAACTTCTCTGAACTTGATAAATATAAATATGAACTTTACAAGATTACAACTCTACTTTGACAAATGAAACTGAAACTGAATACATCAACTTCTACTACCTATCTATGAAGTCTCTACTGGTACTAACTTCAGATAGATGGGTCATGAATCCCAACTAACCAATCTCAATACGACTAAAGTAAGAAAAATACAACACTTCTCAAACTGTATAACTGACTCATGCCCTCAAATCAAAAGGACTCATACCTACTAACTGAAAGCTATGAACTGACTGAATGCGGTATCTACGCTATAACTTGTACCTACTTTATAAAGCACTATAGCATATAGAAATATATGGGGGTCAGTACTTTAAGAAATGTACTGAGTATGTGGGGGTGCAATGCAACATTACAAATAATATCATAAATGATTATGAAAATCATGCATGTTGATGATAACAACTTTCTTCGCTTGAATTAACTAAAATATATTCCTTGTAAATCATCAGTAGTAATACAAGCATTATAAATCTCATAAATCATTATGCTTAACTCAAACTCTTTAAATCATGATTTAGAGTGACTCGATAACTCATAAAACTTGAACTCTTATGGACTTGGGAGTTTCTTATAACCGACATAACTACACCATGTGAGCCACATAGAGTCCAACATTTCTCCCTCCTAAGGAGAGAACCCCATATTGGTGGGTGTGTCATACTCTTTCCAAGGAGTACAACCTTAATTTATCAATCACAACCCATACTCGACCTCTGGCGCACAATCATCAATATCAATCCTACGGTGGCATGTAGTTTTAGGGAAATACCACATTTCCTGCTCGGTGCTAAATACTCCTCCCAGACTCATCACAGAATGCGTTAGGAAATCCACCTTAATTAATATCAACTCATGGGTCTATTATAAATACCAAAACATAAATATATATCTCATTGATAAATCATATACAACTGTGGATTCCTAACTCGACTCAAAATCAAACAATCTTTCTCAACATCAAGATGTATCAATTCATTTAGTCATGGCAACATCAATAACGTTGAGAAAATATCAAGACTCATTATAACAACTTAATCTTATGAATCAATATACTCAATAATCTAATATGTCATAAGGAAGCTTAAAGCTTGACACATGTGTTGAAAGAATTTGAAATACCAACTCATGGTAGAATATGAAATTCAGAATATTAAATATCAAGTCATAATTTGGAAGTTGTAAAATAATCATGTATCAAAAACTTCAAGAAAATATCAGATAACTCATTCTTGACTCTCAAGCTCAAATATCAATATATATATATATATATATATATATATATATATATATATTCAATAATAAAAATTCTCATAGAAAAGCTTAAATCATGACTCTTATCTCAAATCATTCGAAAATCATCAACTCATAATAATAATATTCAACTCATGGCATAAATTCTCAATTTAAGAAATAAAATGATGAAACAGTCATGTGTATCGATCTTGAATAAATCAAATATCATAAATCATTAATAAAGTAATTTGGGTGTAAACCCACTTTGCAAAATCATGGATTTTTGAATAGTAGAAATTAAATCTTTGGGCACAAGAATGAAAGAAGTGTTCTTGTTCAAACCCCACATACCTTGATTATGGATTTGAATGAAGAAAATTGTTATGGACTCCTTTTCCACTTCTTGAGTTAGGGTTCTTGATGCTTTTGACTTGGGTACCTTGAATCTTGAACCAATTTATAAAATCTAGGGTTGGATTCTTGATGTTCTTAGGAAATTTGGCTTGGATTTTTTAGAGAGAAACCCTAGTATTCTTTTTTGAAATGGAATAAGAATGAAGTTTTCTTCTTTACTTGGATATATATAGAGGGTCAAAATGGGTGGAAAAGACCAAAATACCTATTAAAAATGCCCCTTAATTGCTGAAAAAAATGGCTGGCGATATTCGTGATAGGCCGTCATGATATGTCATCACAAAAGGGTAGAATTTTTGATTTTATGCCTAAGGCTGATGAAGTTGTCAGAAATGTCATCAGAAAGTGACGACGTCGTCAGAAATGGCGTCAGAAACGTGACAGCCCATCAGAACCCTCAGAATCGTTTTCCAGCTTGACCATGTTGGAGTAAAATGGGCATAACTCTTTGCTCCGATATTGGATTTTGGCAAAATTGGCATCGTTGGAAATATAATTCAATTATATATCTATTGATAGGTCATGGGCTAAAAAATTTCAAGTATAATGAGAGATATGCTTATTTGAAGTTGGCTATACCAATATTCTTCCCAAGAACTCAATTGGTAAGAAATATTTTCATTCTTCTAATCATTAGGACACCTTTAAGGACTTAATACACATCATACTTGATTATAAAATAACCAAATAACTATAATTTATTTCTCAAGAGCTTGATTCATGGTTGCACTATTGGTTATAGTCTCGGGGAATTATAAAATGGCTCTAACTTCCTCACCGGGTGTTCGATTTGGGTGAATCTTATATCGATGGAAAGATTATCCAATTCTCCACATGATCAATAGTAGAATTTAGGGAAATACAACATGAGATAAATAATAATAAATTTGGAAGTCATCCATATTCACTCAAAAAATAGATTTAGGCTTAAGAAATGATTGGGGTATTACAAGCAGTAACTTAGCAGTGAGTCCTCATCATTTGAGAATGTTCCTTATTCCAATATTGAATTAGATTTAGTATTTTAGTAGACGGAGTTAGTTGGGATTTTGTCCAATCAACTCCTAGTTCAGACAATTTAGAGACTTTCAGACTAAAAGTTCAAACAGTTGTTTTAGTTTTGGTATTGATATATTTTATATAGTTGTAATCCAGTTTGAAACTTATGGCAAATTTTCTGCCAGTTTTCCTAATTATTACCATATATTATTCAGTTATTACAGCAGGTACCTGAAAAGGGTTAGTTTATGGTCCTTTGAGATTTTGAGCACCGTGTAGCGTCCGGAGTTCAGAATATGGGGCGTTACACTATTGTGATAATTGGGTTGAGCATCTACCTTTGGTATCAAATGATTGGTCTCATTTAGGTGGTCATGGATATAGACCTATCCTAGAGTCTTGGATTATGCATAATACTACCTTTTTATATGTTTAGAATTCATCTGACTCAGGGTATGCATAGTCATTTGGGTTGGGTACGGGGGTGGTCTCCAGTCCTGGTTGTGCTTGGCATACCCATTACACCAAGGCCCTGGTTCAGGTAATGTTATATATATATATATATTAATATGTATATATATATGTATATTAGATTATTTCTAAAATGTCTAATCTTATGATCGAACGACTCAAATCAAGTTAATAGTCCAAGTACCAAAATGAATGCTATCTTTGCAAAAAATTAGAGACATGTCTCTTTCTCCCCTTCCCCAAGACCATCAATATTTTCCAAAACAGCAACACTTCTCTCCTATCACTTTTACCTCTTCTCTGCCACCCCTCAAAACTAGAAAACACTATCAACCATAGCTATTGCTCCTCCTCTATAGCGTCTTCTAGTATTCCACCCCTTTTTCCCCTCTTCAACCCATGCCATTATGAAATTTTTCAAAATCAATCCTTAATCGGTGTAATGGCTCAAATCAACTTCAAATTCACCGACAATTCTTAAGAAGCTTCCCCGAATTCAAAAATATGTGTTGTCCCTTTTAATTAAAACATAGATTTTCCCTTCTTTTTCTATTTATTATCTTCTATGAAATTTTTATTTCAAATCCAGACTTTGATGTCCGAATTTACCTAAAGAATTCATAATTGTATCACTCAAATAGAGGTTTTAAGATAAAGAAACGCAAGTCGACAAGTTTCAATTCGTGTAAAGTTGGGATAAAACACACATTCATATATTTATAAGGTTCTTAGTTATAATTTCTTGTTTGGAGTTTAGTATTGAAGCATAGTTCAAGCAAGAATGCTAGGTGTCAAGGCCCCTATTTGCTGATCAAAACAAGGTAAAAGTCATCCTTTTATTTCAACTTCATCTCTGCTTTCATTGCTTGTTCTTGATTCTACTTTATGTATTTTCCCTAGCTTTAAACTTATATTGTTGTTGCTCTGTGGATGTAATTGAATTTTATCCTCCAAAGTTATTTCGTGTATGTAAATGTGTGGATATATGCTTATATTTGTTTTATTTTGAAGCCCCTCAGTTTCATTCTCTATATTTTGTTTAATATCTTCATATGTATCCATGAGGTTGTGTTCATACATTGAAATTTTAATTATAATATGCACCAAGTATTTCTAGTCTTTTACCTAATTAGGGATATGTGAGTGAGTCACCTCTGGTTTTGAGTTAGTCACTGTCTAGGGATTCTTTACCTTAAAATACATAAGAGAATGTACATAAAAACTAATAATATGGTTCTGAAGCTTTGCCTTTTAATAGAAGGTGTGGAGTTATGGTGTTCTATTACATTGATCCGTCCTTTGGTTCACTTTAATTTTCTTCGCCATATGTTATTTTTATCTAGTTTTGGTAAATAATGATGGATTTTGGTTTTCTGTAATTTTGTTTGTTTTTTCCAGAATGATTTCTAATACATGTTTTTGTTTTGAAAACAAATGGGAGATTGTTATAAGATGGACATATTTCTATTAAAAAGAATAATATTTTTGGTTTTCCCACCATTCTATATCTAATATGGGTAAACAAAAACTAAAATCAAGTTGGCAACTCAATTTTCCCTTTTTTTAGATTTTGGTTTCTATTTTTCTCATAAATAAAACAATAAGTGTATTAGCTATAAAGGAATTGTGAATGAGCTACAAAATTAGTACGACGAGTTGCCTCTTGTCACCAAATAATATTGGAACTTGTACTAACAGAGAGTGAAAGGATGGCTTCTTGTTATAACTACTAATATTTCATCTTTTATGTCTATTTACTCATTTGCTTTTACTTTCATGGGCTTACCAATATTTCATATGCATTATCAATTATTATGATCTTTCAAAGCCCTCTTAGTTATTGCTTGTCTTTAGGTAAATTAGGGGCTATCCTATGAACTTATCATGGAGTTTTGTTGACATTATTATTGAAAGTATTTTATGTACTGATGGAGCTTTATGACATATTTGTGTTAATATGCACATGTTAATCTTTGTCACCAAGGAGAGAATTAGATAAATTTTATCAAGTTACTTTAGGGGTATTTGTCTCGTTGGCTCAAGACAATTTTTTTGTGTTATTAGAATACTAACTTAGCCTAATCCTTTATCTATTTTTTTGTGTGGGATGTGTTCTTGATTTTCATATATTTTTTTACTTAATTTGTGGTTTATATTATTTTTTCTCTTATGGTTCATTAATGATCCTTATATCTTTCTTTATTTCATGTAAATTTAGGAAGTGGAGTTTCAACTAAAAACCTATGGGTAAATACTACTAGGATCACAATGTGTCAGAATCTCAAAAATTAGCAGCCTAACTCCATTAGTAGTCTCACTTGCATTTTTGTACTCTTTAATTGTTTACATCTTTCACATAGCTCCAATAAGTCACATATGATTTGTTGGAGCTGATAGTTGTTTACCGACCAGTTCATTTGTTTTCTGGAGCCAATTCTCTATTTTAAAGTTTATGCTCTTAAAGATTGCTATCGGGTCTAAACATCAGGTTAAAAACCTTGTATGCCAATTTTAATAGTTCCATCATATTTGGAGCATTGATTCTATGCTAGGGGGCCCTTTTGTTTGGGTCCCAAGGCTTTTATACTCATTTTGGTCTACTGGTGAATTTTGTTAAAATGGTCATTGGGTATGAGACCCATGTTTTAATAAAAAGACCTCGAAGGGAAATTTGATGGTGTCATTGAGTCCAAAATGTCTAATTTGATAGGGTACCATAATATGTTTGCATCCATAAAACTCCAAATGAATCCCAAGGGTGTATTGGAAACCTTCCAAAAATCAAGTTTCAGTTAGTGCATGGATTCATCTGGTGCAGCCGCTTAAGAGGACCTATGGTCTCTTAAATGGTGGTCACATAAGCAGCCAAGTGACTGCTATAGTGGCCAAGATGGGTCCCCACCTATTCACTTTAGTTGATACTAGAATACTTCAACGGACCTCATATAAGTAACATATTTCCAGATTTAGTAGAAGTTAGTTTTTACATGTGTCGCTTAACCGACCACATGCTTCTTTAGCGATGATTGCCAAAGTGGTCAAATGGCTTCTTAGACGGCAACCACTGGGCATTTATTTCACCCTTTTACACTTTTTTCTCTCATTATTCCTAAGTTGCATGTTCATGAAAGCCCTAGAGAGTTAGATAGAGAAAAAAAATGCTCGTTGAGCATTCAAGGTGAGTCGAAGAATGCATATTGGCCATTTTCTCATCTTAGTTACCATATATTTCCATCAAATTCATTGATTATTAACCTTAAATACATAGTTCTGTAGTAGGTCTATTTGACATTTGTTTGAGCGGGAAAATTACTCATTTTTAGGGTAAATGATCCTTGATCCTAAGGGACTTTTTGATGTTTTTAAAATTTTAATTCAACAAGCGGGCCCCACATGGAATTTTTGACTCAATGTTGGACCTAAAGCATTTCTACATAATATAGGTGAAATTGTTCTTGTATTACTATATAGATCCTTGATTTGATAAAGCGGCATTGTACGAAGGCTTCTCGAAAGGGAAAATATCCTATCTAGTGGGCTTTACCAGGCATTATTCGGTGTCTAAGTAGCCTAGGTTTAATTTTTTTCAAGGCTGAGGTTTATTATGATATTAGTCTAATATTTTTCTAGTTTTGGGTCGGGAATTATGACTTGGGTGTAAATCTAGTGGAATTTAGAATATCTAGCATTAATGAGCAGTATTTAGGCAGCCTGTAGTTGAAATGTGACCTTAGAACTTAGTTAATATTTTTCTTAGTTTATTCTTTAATTCTATATTTTAATTATTCATTTTGGGATTATTATTAGGACTGATTCGGGGTTGTTTTAAGCCAAATTTAGATATATTTTTATGGAATTTGATTCTCGAGTTGCCTAGGACGATTTGACTATTTTAATTTTGCAATTTCATAACTTGTCCCGATGTTAGATTTTAGTCTAATTTTTTATGTAGCATATTTATATGAAATATGGGTATTATTTTTCTTGTCCTTATATGTTGGTCAGTGTTTTGATAGTGTGGTAGTTCTCAGAGTACTCTTAGAAAGGAAAAGTTTTAGTTAGAGAATTCAATGAGTGTTTGGCGGTGTTCAGGTAAGCTACGCTTATTCAATCTTTAGATTGAGCTTCTTTATGTTATTTGTGTGCTATTATGCTTTTTTTTAGCCTGATTATCGACCTAGTATTTTATGTCCTCTTTATCTAGTTAGGGTACCATTTTGATAGAATTTTGGCCTATTATCCCACAGTACAGAGCATCGCTATTCTTTGTGCTAAGATTTGCTCTATAAGTACATTAAACTGGGAATACTTAGCCTCTGACTAGACTAGGTTAGCTTTTTGGCCTAGATTTAATTTTTGGGACACCATAGTGAGTACCACTACTCTTTTTAGCTAGTATACTTAACTTAAAGACTCGTTAGGATTAGATAGAATCTTGATTACCAGTTTTGACTAATACTCTGGATTAGGTTTGACCTAAACTTGATTTCTAAACTATTTTTTCCCATTTATCCTAGGTAGAGTAGTATTTGACCTGGTCAGCTCTTCCTTGACATAGTAATTAGGTACCCGCCTTTCCTTAGTAAACTTATTCGTCCAAGATTGGTACTTATGACTATGGTCTATTAATAGTCTTAGAAACCTTAGATAACTTCCATTTAATTATTTTTGCGTATTTTTATTTAAATGAATTTCAGTTTTATTTTAGAATTGGCATATACTTTATTTTTACTATTTATTATAAGTTCTTGAATGACTTTAGCAATAAGTATGTTATGGTTTAGGTATTAGTTTTGCAGTTGATATGGGTTTTGGAAGCACTGGTTTCTGGTTGTGGTATGGTTACTATGAGTTTCATTCTAGTTCGATATTTGGTTATGATATAATCATGGTGTTCTAGTGTCGATTATGGTTTTTCTTAGAGTATTGACAATAGTGTTAAGATATGTTGTACATGATTTATGTAGCCTCTTATTATTACCCATAATTTTTGGTTCAACCCTAGTGTATGGACTATTATTATTGTCCATTACTTTTGATATGATCCTGATGTCTCGTCTCTTATTATTACCTATTGTTGTAGGTAAGAGTTCATTAAAAATGGGGATAGTTTTATCATGGATTCGGGATTAGATGATTACCTGAAATTAGTTTACCTATGCTTATATCTGCTTTCTACTTTGGTCACTTTTTATAAGCACCCGCCAGTTTTTGGGAGCTCGGTCGAGTTAATAGTCTTCTTTTGTGAGCCTTTTGGATTTATGGGGATTAGTTAGGATATAGTTAGCTTGTTTTTCTTACCATTGAGTTGTTCATTTCATGTGTAGCCCCTATTTGTTTCCTTTATTGCATGTGCATAGCTCAATAAATATTTATATTTCTACCCATATTTTTGTTGACTTAGCTTATACTTTCGCACTATATTTGTGATTTTACTATATTTAACCTAGTTGGCTATTGTTTCCTACTAAGTACCCATTTCTTTGGTACTCACATGGTATTTTTGCTTTCTTTCCGTAGTGCATATTCTAGTATGAGCCACTCACATTGACATTGTTTGAGAGTGTTGCTATTGTATCAGAGTCGGGGTGAGATTTGTGGAGTCCAAGGCTTATCCTCATCCATCTATTCCAGTTCTAGGCTTTTGCATTTTGAGACTATTGTATATAAACATGTATATAATAGATGTTGTCTAGTACTTTAATTTTGGGTTATAGTGGTTCTAGTACCGACCTTATAAGGTTTTGGTAGGGATTCATTTTGTTTAGTTTTTCCTAAATTTAAATATGTCTCTTGGTAGAAACATTTTAACTGGTTTATAAAGAGGGATGTTCATTTAAATACATTACTATTTATGTTTCTCTATTTCACTTACTTTTTTATTGTATTGACTTCTTTCTTGTGATTCATTATTTTTCAACTGTTAACCCATTAATTATCCTTTTGGGCTATGGATGGTTTGCTTACTTATGGGATAAAGTAGGTGTCATCATAACTTGAGAAATTGGATCGTGACATAATACCCATATTAGATACTTTTATTTTTGATCAAAAAATAGTTCAAAATCAACTCTAAAAGAGAAGAATGAAACTAAAATTTTATTTAATAATCATGTTCCCCATATTAGGCGGGTTATAAATCTAAAAAAAATGTGAAATCAAATTTAAACTCAAAGAAAACTAATTATTGTACTTTACTCAGTAAGAGCCTTGTTGACACCCAATTTTTGCTCTTTATATTCTAATATTATTTAAATTACTATATCTGAATAATTGGAAAATAAAATTTCTAAAACTATAGATAATATATTTTAGAAGGTTTCTATCTCATTTATTGAGATAGTCTATTAATACTATTCTTATAAGATTTAAATATTACACACATATATATTGGAACACCTTGGGGTTTTTTTTCATTAGAAAATTTCTTGGATTTTTTTCTCTAGACAGGATACGACTTGGGGAAATGACTTGTACACTGGGATATTAGTAGTTTGGGTTATTTATATGTTGACTAGTGTTGGTTGGTGGGATGGATTTGGTTTCTGGAATAGGTATGATTTGTTTGGTACGAGTCAAATCGATGGACATAGGTTATTTGGTTTGGGTCTTTCCTTCACTTTATCTTACACATGGTATGACTTACATGTTTGGCCCGTTCAGGGGTTTACAATGGACCTATATATCCCATGGGTGGTTAAGGATGATTAAGCTACACATACCCAGGTTAACAATGCTAAACTAGGTTCCTTTTCCGGACACGGTAACATATATATATATGGTTTATATGCATATGGATGGTTTACTTGGTTTTGTTAAATAACATTATTTTATTGTAAGACCCTGCAAAATTTCTAGCTTAATTCAGTCCTTTAAGCTTGTTAAGGGGTCCCAGACTTAGAATATATTAGCTAAGTATTCAAACTTTGTGCCGTTTTATCCTTTGAAAGATGAAAATCTTATTTCAAGACCTTTACATCCCTTAAATTTTGATGTTTTAATTCATGATCAGGAAGGTCAATATATATTCTCGGAAAAGTTTCAAAATTTTTGGATCTCGTTTAGACTATGTTTGAGTGCCCAAAATAGTGGGTCAATGTAATCTCGATGCATCGTATCGACCATTGCGTTGATAAGATAGTTTTTCCCCAGCTTTAGTGCAAATTCTAGTGAACCGATGTGGACTCGACATGGTGTATTGGCTCGCGTCGATGCCAATGACGCAGCGAGTCGGCCTACGCATCGGTAACACAGTTTATAGGCATTAAAATGCCATATTGTCAGGGTTAATTAGGTCTTCTTCCTATGCCCTCCAGCCCCAAAACATGAAATTAAACCCTTTTGAGAGCAATTATACTCATTTATTTTCAAAAATTCTCAAGAACAAAACCCTAGGTATTTAAATTTCAAATCAAGAACTCAAGAACTCACCATCAATCTCTTAGATTTATCTACTAAGGTATGCGAAGTGTTCATCCTAGGTCCCTTCCACCCTTGGAGTCTAAGAAACTATTTTTAAACTTCAAGTTTATGGATTTCAAGAACTCCATGTTGGGTTTGATTATGTTCATATTTATAATGATTAATTGGGATTCTAATCCACATTTTATGATACATTTCATGTGAGTTAATTGATATTCCTGTAATATAATGAGGATCCATGCAAAACCCTTGAAATTATCAATGGGGATTTGAATTATGATGTCTACTTGTTGTTTAGTGTTATGTGTATATGTATGCTCACCAAGTACTTAATGAATTGTATATGTTAACTAATAAGGGAAATAAATCATGTCATGCTAGCTTATTTGCAAGTAATAACATCAAGAGTTTGATAAGATGTCTCTATAGATGCACTATGAATTCAATGTGCATGCTTATGCTAAGAAAGATCATATAATGCTTTATTTTCATGCTATCAATTCCTAGGGGTATTTAATACCAGATAATTTAGCTATTTACTTAGAGCTAGTGTCAGTTACAAAGTAATCTCAGTAGCGACTCGATCAGTAGAACTCATCCAGTTCCAAAAACCCATGAAATCTCAGTAGTGTTTGTAATTCAGTCATAAAAACTCAGTGTAGACCTCAGTAGCACTCTGTGCTCAGTCAATTAACAGAATTCAGTAGTATTCTGTCAGTCCACGAAACTCAGTGAACTCAGTTTAGTTTAGTCAAACAGTAACATAAGTAACAATTCAGTCTATTCTAATATAGACTAAAAATCAGTCCAGTGTCCATTCAGCTGGGAGTAGGATTCAACACCGAGCGAACCCAAGGATGGAGGCATTACTGTAAACAAAGGGTTTGACTCTTTGTAGCAAACCCTGCATTACAGAACTATGTAGCCAGCATAGGTTCAGATATCTTTCTTCCAGATACTATGAGGGTTGATATATCTCATTAGGGTTTTCTACCAGCGAGGGTTGGCGGAAGAGCTTCCTATCAGAGAGGGTTAACTAACAACTTATCCTTACCCGTAGTATAGTATTGACACCCTTTCAACTGGGGTTATAGGTTAGACCCTAATTAGATTAGAGAAGGGATTGTCGGTTAGATAGTTACCTCCCACAGTTTTAGTTTCTGTCTCAATCTCAGAATATAACTCAGTTCAATTCTACAGATTCAGGACTAACAGATATAGTCACTCAACTCAGTACAAAATTCAGTATAGTTCCATAAAATTTGGGACTATCAGATACAGTCATTCAGATAATCAGTAATACTGTATCTATAAACTCAGAAATTAGTTATTAGTATTCAGGCTCAGTACTTAGTATTATAACGATCCTAATTACAGTCTATGTATTTATGCATGTACTCTTATTCAACCATACTTATGTTATTCAGTTAGTATTGTTCATACAAATGAACTCATACATTTCAGCATTCCTCACTAAGCATACCAGTATATTCAAAGTAGATGCATGCTTTTTGTGCTATTATGTCTTATATCATAGGTTCAGATATACGGTCTCCAAAGAACCCTTAGCAGTTTAGATCTTCAGCTTTTAGAGTAGTGGTGAGTCCTCATAATTCGAGGAAATACTTGTTATTTTCAGTATTTCAGTATTATTTTCTATAGTCAGAGTTAGTTGGGGACTTATCCCATCAAGTCCACAGTTTAGACAGTTTAGGGCTTTTCAAACTAGAGTATTTTCAGATAGTTTTTCAGTTTTACAATACTTATATTCAGTTTTTTATTTTGATACTGTATTCAGATTTATTTACAGATTTGAACCTTATGGCATATGTTTCTGCCTATTTCCACAATCATTACAATATTTATTACAAAGTTATTGCCAAAGGTACCAGTCATAGGTTAGCTTGTGGTCCTTTGGGATTATGAGCACCATGTAGCATCCGGGGTACAGACTCGGGGTGTTACATTTATTCATATCATGAGTTCATGCTAGTGTTCACCAACTAAGCCATCTTCAGGCGGCTGTTTCCCCACGCGATGCAAGAACTGTCCATATCCCAACTAAATTTTGGTACTTTTTTAGTTAGAGGCTTTTGTGGAACTACTATGGTTTGTATGGGCGGGACAAATATTGGTGCTAGGCTTAGTATTATTATTGGCATTAAGTCTTACACCGGTTGACTGTATTATTGGTTTTTTCATCCTCTTTTATTTTTGGATCATATATAATTATTATGGAACTCAAATGGTTGTGGTTTTGATTATTATTTTGTTTGGTATTTGTTATTAGTTGGGTATCAGAAGATTGGACATATTTGGATGGTCACAGATATATACCAAAGAAACAGTCTTGGATTATGAAATAACTCTATCTTGTTATATGTTTGAAATTTATCTGACTTAGGCTATGTGTAAGTCGGTTGGGTTGGGCAACAGGGGTGGTCTCCAGTCTTGGTTGGATTTTGGATGCCCATAACGACAAGGCCCTGGTTCAGGTTGTGTCAAGTTGGTATTAGAGCATTATGGTCATGGTCAATTAGGAGTCCACAAAGCCTTGTTTAGTAGAATTACTTTAGGGGTGTGTAGCACGATAAGTGATAGGCTACAAGGCATTTAGGATTGTTTCAATCTCTTGGTATACTATTTTCAAGCTTGAAGTCTACGTCATTGAATTTCCTCTAATCCTTGTTTGTTAGATTTTTAGATCATGCCTCAATAATTTGGAACACAAGGAATTTCTTCTATTCTATCTGGGGATGATGTTGATAGGGTACGCCCTCCACCTTGAGTTCGCACTCGATCTCAGTGTCTTAGCCCTGATTATTCTGGAGTTTCCCCGGTTGCTACTAGTCCTCCTCAAGGTGAGGTGACTAATGCAGAATTTTACCAATCAATTTATGTTATTTCTTAGTTGGTTACTGCTCAAGCTAAGCAGGATTCATTTGGTATTTTATCTGCGGAAGCCATAAGGGTTGGCCAATTTATAAAGATGAATCCTCCTACTTTTATTGGAGTTAAAGAGGTAGAAGATCTTCAGGATTTCTTGGATAAAATAGAGAAAATCTTCAGGGTGATGTAGGCCACAAATGTTGAAGGGGTAAACTTTACATTTTATCAGCTCAAGGATATTGCATACCAAAGTTACAAGGAGTGGGATAGGGATGGAGGTAATGTTGAGGAGTTGTCCTTATGAGAGGCCTTTTCTAATGATTTTTTGGATCGCTTCTTTCCTCAAGATCTTAGGGAAGTAAAGATGAAGAAGTTTGTGAATCTTAAGCAGGGAAGAATATCTCTCAAGGAATATGCCTTGAAGTTTCATCAGCTATCAAGGTATGATTCAGAGTTGGTGTTCGATATTAGTGAAAGGATGATAAAGTTCACTTTTGGGATATCTAGGGATTTGATCCTTAAAAACAAGACTAGTCTGCTAATAAAGGATATGGATATTTTAAGGTTGGTTGTCCATATGCAGCAAGTTGAGAATGAAAAGAGAAAACATACAAAGTTTGGGGAAATGCAGGGTAAGAGGAGCAGGTTATCTGAGCAGGGTGGTACTCAGTAGTAGGGTGGTCGGGATGGAGGCAAATGGCAAAAGAATAAGTGAGGGAGTTCTAGTTCTTTTTCTTCTTCTAGCACTCCTTACCCGAAGTAGTCGGGTAATTGGCATCCGTAAGGTGGTGATTATTTCTAGGAATAAGGTTCCTAATCTCAGGCTAGTAGGGATCAATCATTTTTTTCGTGCAATCCTTACGGTTTTGTGGTCGTCTTTATTAGGGCTTTAGTGATGAAAAGAGGGACAAATATTTTAATTGTGGCCAGTCAGGCCATATTTTTCAAAATTTTTTGGTTGGTAAGGGTGCTTTGGTAGAGGTCAAAGATCTAATTGCTTCATCGTCTGCTCCTATGTCCAGTGGTGCTACTTTAGCATCTTCTCCTATTTATGGTATCGGCACTGACCTAAATAGGTACTATGATCTTGCATCTTGGCAGGAATCTGAGGCATCACCTGATATTGTTATCAGTACGTTACTACTATTTTTTTATGACGTGTATTATCTGCTTGATATGGTTCAACTATCTCCTATGTGAGCCTATATGTGTCTATAAGTTTTGGTTTTGATCCTGAGGTTGTTTTTTACCATTTTTTTATTTCTACCCTTGTTGATGACTCGATTATTGCTAAAAGAGGGGTGTGTGGTATTTGTTGGGAGCAAGATGACCTTGGTAGAATTATTTGAGTTGGATTTGGTAGAGTGATGTTATTCTAGGGATGGAATGGTTACACTCTTAATATGCATCCTTAGATTGTCAAATTCGTAAGGTTGTCTTTAGGTTACTTGGTGAACTTGTTATATAGTGGGAGAGTGGTTCCCTAAGTCCTAGGGAAAGGCTTATTTCTTATCTTAGATCTTTGAGATTAATCTCTAAAGGGTGTCTTTATCACTTGGTATGGGTTAAGGATTCTAACTCAGAGGGTCCTTTTTTTATTTGATTTGGTGGAAAATAAATTTCTTTTAAGTCTTTTCGGATAATATTCTTGATGTTCCTCCTGATAGGGATATCGAGTTTTGTATTGATTTGGTTTTGGACACTCATCCAATATTTATTCATCCTTATAGAATGGCTTCGGCTGAGTTGAGGGAACTCAAGAAGCAACTTAAGGACCTTTTGGGTAAGGGGTTTATTCATCCTAGTGTATCCCCCGTATGGTGCACTGGTGTTGTTCATGTAGAAGAAGGGTGGTACCTTTTAGATGTGCATCAACTATCGATAGTTGAATAAGGTAACGATCAAGAACATGTATCCTCTTCAAGGAAAAGATGACTTATTTGATAAGTTACAAAATGCCAAGTTCTTTTCTAAGATAGATCTTCGGTCTGAGTATTATCAGCTTAAGATTAGGGAGGAGGATATCTCTAAGATAGCTTTTTATACTCAGTATGGGCACTTTGAGTTCTTGGTAATGTCATTTGGCTTGACTAATGCCTCGACGTTATTTATGGATTTTATGAATATGATTTTCAGAAAGTTCGTGGATCTTTTTATCAATGCGTTTATTGATGACATCTTGATGTATTCTAAAAGAGAGGTGGATCATGACAATCACTTCCGTATGTTGTTGTAGACCTTGAAAAATAAGCAGTTGTATGCAAAATTATCTGACTGTGAGTTTTGGTTAAACTATGTGACTTTTCTTGGACATATTATTTCTAGTGAGGGGATCATGGTGGTTCCTTAAAAGGTTGCGCTGGTTAGAAGGTTGCCTAGACCTACGAATTCAACCTATATTTAGAGCTTCTTAGGCTTGACCAAATATTATAGGCTGTTTGTGGAGAGCTTTTAGATGATAGCTGCTCCATTGACTAGGTTAACTTGGAAGAAGGTAATGTTTTCTTTGTCAGAAGCTTGTGAAGGTAGTTTTGAGAAGCCTAACGATAAGGTGACTTCGGCTCTGGTTTTGACCTTGCCAGAATGTACGAAGGGATTTATGGTTTATTGTGATGCATCTCGGGTGGGACTTGGTTGTGTTTTGATGCACCATGGAAAGGTATTGCCTATATTTCCAAGCAGTTGAAGATGCATGAGAGGAATTATCCTACTCATTATTTAGAGTTGTTGGCGGTGGTTTTACTTATAAAATAAATGCCATCTTTTCCAAAAATTAGAGAAACGTTGCTTTTTCCCTTCCCCATGACCATCAATATTTCCCAAAATAACAACACTTCTCTCTTATCGCCTTCACCTATCCTCCGCCACCTCTCAAAACTAGAAAACCCTATCAACCATAGCTATCGCTACTCCCCTATAGTGCCTTCTAGTATTCCACCCCTTTCTCCCCTCTTCAACCTATGCCATCATGAAATTATTCAAAATCAGTCCTAAATCAATGTAAAGGCTCAAATCAACTTCAACTTCACCAATAATGCTTGAGAAGCTTCCCAAAATTCAAAAATATGTGTTGTCCCTTTCAATTTAATGATAGATTTTCCCCTCTTTTCTATCCATTATCTTCTATGAAATTTTGATTTCAAATCTAGACTTTGAAGTCTGAATTTACCTATAAAATCTGCAATTGTATCACTCAAATAGAGGTTTTAAGATAAAAAAACACAAGTCAACAAGTTTCAAATTGTGTAAAGAGTGGGAGAAAATACACATTCATATATTTATAAATTTCTTAGTTGTATTTTCTTGTCCGGAGTTTAGTATTGAAGCAGAGTTCAAGAAGGAATCCTAAGCGTCAAGGCCTCCATTTGGTGATCAAAACAAGGTAAAATTCATCCTTTTATTTCAACTTCATCTCTGCTTTCATTGCTTGTTCTTGATTCTACTATTATGTGATTTTCCCTAGCTTTAAACTTATGTTGTTGTTGCTCTTCGGACGTAATTGAATTTTATCCACCAAAGTTATTTTGTGTGTAATTATACGTGTATGTAAATGTGTGGATATATGTTTATATTTGTTTTGTTTTGAAGCCCCTCTATTTCATTCTCTATATTTTTGTTTAATATCTTCATATGTATCCATGAGGTTGTGTTTATACATTGAAATTTTAATCATAATGTGCACCAAGTAATATGTGAGTGAGTCTCCTTTTGTTTTGTGTTAGTCATTGTCTAGGGATGCTTCACCTTAAAATACGTACGAGAATGTAGATAAAAACTAATAACATGGTTCTGGACCTTGCCTTTTAAAAGAAAGTGTGAAGTTATGTTGTTATATTACATTAATCCGTCCTTAGGTTCACTTTAATTTTTTTTTCACTTGTTATTTTTATCTTGTTTTGGTGAATAATGATGGATTTGGGTTTTCAGTAGTTTTATTTGTTCTGTCCAGAACAATTTGTAATACATGTTTTTGTTTTGAAAACAAAGGGAAGATTGTTATAAGTTGGAGATATTGCTATTGAAAAGAATTATATTTTTGGTTTTCCCACCATTCTTTATCTAATATGGGTAAAAAAAAACAAAAATCAAGTTGGCAACTCAATTTTCCCTTTTTTTAGATTTTGGTTTGTATTTTTCTCATAAATAAAACAAGAAGTGTATTGGCTGTAAAGGAATTGTGAATGAGCTACGAAATAAGTAGTTTGATCTTTGTGTTCATTTATTTTATATTGAATATTGTATGCATTCACCAAACATTTTAGTACGATGAGCTGTCTCTTGTCACTAAACAACATTTGAACTTCTACTAAAATAGAGTCAAAGGATGGCTTCGTGTTATAGCTACTAATATTTAATCTTTTGTGGCTATTTACCCATTTGCTTTTTCTGTAATGGGCTTCCCAATATTTCATATTCATTATCAATTATTGTGATCTTTCAAAGCCCTCTTAGTTATTGCTTGTCTTTAGGTAAATTAGGGGCTATCCTTATGAACTTATCATGGAGTTTTGTTGACATTATTATTGATAGTATTTTATGTACTAATGGTGGTTTATAACATATTTGTGTTAATATGCACATGTTTATCTTTGTCACTATAGACAGAATTGGATAAATTTTATCAAGTTACTTTAGGGGTATTTGTCTCGTTGGTTCAAGACAAAGTTTTTTTGTGTTATTAGAATACTAACTTAGCCTAATCTTTTATCTAATTTTTGTGTGGGATGTGTGCTTGATTGTCAAATATTTTTTTTACTTAATGTGTGATTTATATTATTTTTGTCTTTTTTGGTTCGTTAATGATCTTTATATCTTTCTTTATTTCATGTAAATTCAGGAAGTGGAGTTTCAACTAAAAAACTATGGGTAAACACTACTAGGATCACAATGCGTAGAATCTCAAAAATTTGCAGCCCAACTCCATTAGTAGTCTCACTTCCATTTTCAGACTCTTTCATTGTTTACATCTTACACATAGTTCCAATAATCCATATTTGATTTGTTGGAGCTGATAGTTTGATTACTGACCAGTTCATTTCGTTTTTGGAGCCAATTCTATATTTTAAAGTTTATGCTATTAAAGATTGGCTATTGGGTCTAAAAATTAGGTTAAAAACCTTGTTTGCCAATTTTAATAGTTCCATCATATTTGGAGCATTGATTTTACGCTAGGGGGACCTTTTGTTTGGGTCTCAAGGCTTTTAAACTCATTTTGAGCTACTAGTGAATTTTATTAAAATGGTCATTGCGTGTGAGACCCATGTTTCATCAAAAAGACCCCGAAGGGAAATTTGATGGCGTCGTTGAGTCCAAAATATCTAATTTGATAGGGTACCATAATATATTTGCATCCATAAAACTCTAAATGAATCCCAAGGGTGTATTGGAAACCTTCCAAAAATCAAGTTTCAGTTATTGCATGGATTCATCTGGTGCAGCCACTTAAGAAGACCTATGGTCTCTTAAATGGTGGTCACATAAGCATCTAAGTTACCTCTGTAGTGGCGAACACGTATCCCCATCTATCCATTTTTTTTGATACTAGAATGCTTTAGCGGACCTCATATAAGTGGCATATTGCCAGATTTAGTAAAAGTCTATTTTTGCATGTGTCACTTAAGCGACCACATGCTTCTTTAGAGATGATTGCCAAAGTGGTCAAATGGTTTCTTAAGTAGTAACCACGGGGCATTTATTTCACCCTTTAAAATTTTTTTCTCTCATTACTCCCAAGTTGCATGTTCATAAAAGCCCTAGCGAGTTAGATAGAGAAAAAAGATGTTCGTTGAGGATTTAAGGTGAGTTGAAGAATGCATATTGGCCATTTCCTCATCTTAGTAACCATACATTTTCATCAAATTCATTGATTGTTAACCTTAAATACATAGTTCCATAGTAGGTCAATTTTACATTTGTTTCAGCTGGAAATTTACTCATTTTTAGGGTAAATGATCCTTGATCCTAGGGGACTTTTTGATGTTTTCAAAATTTTGATTCAACAAGCAGGGTTGCGGATTAGAGCTTGAAATATTCCAAAATGGCTATATGAACTAGATACGGTCATTATAAGGCCTTGGTCAAGTTCTTTGGGTTGACCAATGCCCCAGCTGCATTCATGAAGGTTATGAATCGGGTTTTTTGATCGTATATCGAATCCTTTCCTATTGTATTTATAGGTGTAATCTTGGTTTACTCCAATAATGATATCAATCTTGCGGAGCATTTGTCGATTGTCCTTCAGAGATTGAGGGATGAAAGTTGTATGCTAAGTTCTACAAGCATAAGTTTTGATTGGAGTCTGTCTTTTTCTTTGGTCACATGGTGACTAAGGATGGTATTATGGTTGATCAAGTCAAGATTTTAGTGATTCGTAATTGGGCTAGATCTACTTCGCTCACTGAGATACAAAGTTTTGTTGGCTTGGCAGTTTACTATCGGCATTTTATTGAGGGTTTCTTATTTATTGCAACTCCATTGACCAAGTTGACTCATAAGAAGATTTCCTTTCAGTGGTCCGATGCTTGTAAAGCAAGCTTCCATTAACTAAAGGATTTGTTGACATCAACCTCTACATTTACTTTACCTGAGGAAGGTGTGGGTTTTACCATCTTTTGGGATGCTTTAGGAGTTGGATTAGGTAGCATGTTGATGCATGATGTTAAGGTTATTATGTATGCTTCTCATCGGTTGAAGCCCCATGAGTGGAATTACCCGACCTATAATTTAGAGTTGTGCACGATTGTATTTGCTTTGATGTTGTGGAAGCACTATTTGTATGGAGTTCATTGGGAAATTTTCTCCGATCCTCGTAGCCTTCAGTATTTTTTCACCCGGTGAGATCTTAATATGAGGTATTGTCATCGGATTGGTTTTCTTAAGGATTATGACTTAACTATTCTCTATCATCTAGGCAAGCCTAATGTAGTTGCAGATGCCTTAACCCAAAAGTCGACGAGCATAGGTAGCTTGGCACATATTTTGACCCAAGAGAGGCCTTTGGCCTTAGAGGTCCAGTCTTTGGCTAACAAGAAGGTCAGGCTTGATATTTCGACACCTGGATGTGTTTTGGAATTTGTGGAGGCTAGGTCTTCTTGATAGAGCAGATTCAGGGTTATCAGATTAATGATGTTGGATTGAGATTGATTCAGGATAACGTGTTGAGTGGTGAGGTTAAGGAAGCCTCACTTGATTTAGATGGTATTTTGAGGATTGAAAAAGGAGTTTGTGTGCCGAGAGTGGGTGATTAGATTAGAATATTTTTTGAGAAGTCTCACTGTTTAAGGTATTCTGTCCATCTGGGAGTGACTAAAATGTATCATGATTTAAGATTCTATTACAAGTAGAGTGTAATGAGGAAGGATATAGACTACTTTGTAGCTTGTATCCTATGTTGTCAGCAAGTGAAGGCCGAGCATTTGAGACCTGGTGGTTTGTTTCAAAGGTTACCTATTTTTGAGTGGAAATAGGAGGAGATCAGTATAGACTTTGTGACTGGGTTTCCTCATACTTCTTATGGTTCTGAAAGTGTTTGGGTCATTGTCACACCCCTTTTTAGCCAAGGGTCGAAGGGTTTTTCCAATTAAAGTGAAGATTTTGAATAAGAATTATTTAATTAATAGTGTCGCCACTTGGAATTGAGTTGTGGTGTTCCAAGTCACCTTATTGAATCCCTAATCAAAAGAATATGACTCTTTATTGGTCTTCAAAAATAGAAGACTAGGTAAGAAACTTGATTAACCGAGGGGAAGGTATGAGGCATCCTTTGAATCTCGTGGTTCTAGCACGATGCTTTAACTAACTTATACATAAACTATTTGATAAATTAAGTTTGTGGGCTCTATTTTGCTCATTTTTAATGTCTAATGTCTTTCTATATCTCTTAGATTTGACTATTAAAAGTTAATTTTAGGACGATCTTTGCCAAGGTTCATTATTGCATCATAGAATTATTCTTAAACGTCTCAAAAATATGTGTACGCCGCATTCTTAATCAAGATAAATATATTACAACTTTCCTAAAGCTTCTCTAGCATTAAAGGCATTCATTCGTCTCTTGTAAACTAAAGACAGTTTTGTTTTATCTATTTTTTTATTCTTTTTAACTATTCCTTTCAAATTTTCAACGAGCCTTGGAATAATCCACAACTCACCTCACTTCCTTACAAATAGGTTTTCCCTCTCTTTTCTTTTCTCATATATGATGGATCTTGAATAAATTCATAATCCATCTTATTCTACCTCACACGAAACCCTTCAAGACTTATTCATTAATACCTAACTAAATCATATTTTATTGGAGGATATAACTGAATATATCTTGAGCAAATATCACTATTATTTTCATTTAACAATTATTCCCAAATTTAAACTTGAGCATTATTCCAAATGAAAACTCATCTCCCTAATACTCATGATATTTTTATGGATGTCTAATCACTTATAATATGAAGTCCTTAAAATGATAACATAACATATCCTTCACACCAAAATGACAAATGACTAAATTACCTGTGCATTTTAATTTGGAAACTCATTCCTAATAAAACAAATAATCAAACTAAATAATAATTATTAACTAACTTTCTTTCTTTTTAAAGTACTAATGATGCTGAAAAATTTGTGTTGTCCAGAAGAATTGTTCTTAGTATTTTACATGATTTCTCAACTAGAATTAGTTGTAATTAATATTGACTTAATTAGAGGAAATATTACAAATAACTGATAGTACGTAGAAAAGTATACATTGGTGGAATTAACCGAAGCATGATATTAATTCACTCCGTTAATATATTTAAAACGAACACATGAATATTTTCTTAAAGAGATAAATAAATTAAATAAAACACAAAGCAACCGCAATAACTAAATAATTAAAAATAGACATTGAAGAGTAATACAACTCTCAAAGGCCATTAACCTTGCAACTAGAAAATATTCTTCATGAACAATTTTTTTTAACTAAAATTTTGATTCACAATAATATTTATAAAATAGAAGTACGAGATCGTATAAGAATCTACATGATCAACTAACTAAAACGAAGCACGAACATTGTTGCCAAAAACTCGAATGTGAACCCAAATTCAACTTGACACTCTTTGTTTCTCTTGTTTTCTCATCTTTTTTTTTTCGTTTTTTTTTGTTTCCCACTGTTTTTCTTCATCTCGTTTTTTCCTACTGCTTCAATATTCTCATTTATTTGCTCTCTTTTTGTTTCTATTTTTCTAGGCTTATGAGTGCATGGGTCATTTACGTTTGTGCTTGTGTATCTATGTTCTTCCGTTGCTTATTTTTCTTCGCTTCTTTTTCAATTTTCTATTCTGTTGGTGTGCATGCATAAAATATACAGTTAAGGGGGTGTGATGTTAAGGCATTTTCTATGAAAACTAAATCATCATATATACTTCACTTCTTTATTTTAGATGGATATTTCAACATTTAGGATCAATTTCAACAAATAATTAACGGTAGGAACTGGTTCAAATAATCCAATCATACAAACAAAACATGACACTAAAGCAACCACATATACTAAAAAATTCATAAAATCATTTAAACAACTTTATTTATGATTTAATTCGCAACAAAACTTATAAATAAATAGTACAGGATCGAATAATAACCTGTGTGGTGAATTAAACAAATATAAAAATAGAAAGTCCGTCATCGGAAACTCAAACAAGACCAAACTCAAACTTCTATTCCCCATGGTTTATGAATACCCTCTTTTATATGTTTCTCTCACTTCATTCCTCTCGTCTTATATTCTTTTCAACTTTCTCTCCAACTTTTTCTTTCTACTTTGCTATTTCTCCTATTCTCTTTTCCTTGTTTTCTCTTAGTTTTTCTCTCTTTCTTTCTCAAGTTTGTGTCTATTTTTAGGGAAAAAGGTGTGAAACATATCTATACTTAGGCGATATTTGTAGTTACGTATCCTGAACTTTACGGGGGGGGGGGGGGGGTCCTATGCCCCCTCTAGACTTTTTTACCGTATTTAAATGGCATGCATTTTCCCACTTGGACCACATAGTCAGTCCATCAAAGTTCGGTGATTCACACGCACTTATTAATTAAAATAAATGAATTTAAGTTTCTTAATTATGCATTAACTCTTAATTATCCACAAATTTAAAAAGGGACAAATAATTATTCAACAAATAAATGACCCTTCCTCTTCTTTGTATTAATTTTCAGACATTTCCATCAATTTATTTCATTCCTCTTCCTCATTTCTCACTTTTACCACTCTTTAAAAAGTTTTTGATTGCATTAATAAGTCTTTTAGTGTTCTTGGAGGTGTGATTTTGTATTGTGGAGCTGTGAAAGTGCTTGTTTTCAACAAGTCTTGAAGGTTAGTTTTATTTTTTATGACGGCTAAAGTTAAAATTAAAACTTTATGACAATTTCTTTAGGGTTAGTGTTCAACAAGTCTTGATTGTGTCGTAGTTTGTCAAAACTAGGTTTTTTTTATAGTCAAAATCATTCTTATTTTATCAATATATTAGGATTTTTCTGTAATCTAAATTGATTCTTCTAGTGTTACTGATTACAATATGTTTGAATAATCAATTTTTCCCTAATTGTCATTTACTGTGAATGTGACTAAATTTTAGAAATGGGTTATTTTGCATATATAACCCTGAGATATTATCATGGTGGGGTTTTTAATAGTAAGAGTCGAACACCAGAATATGAGGGTCATAAAGTCATAGATATTTTTGATGTGGATATGGATGAGTTATCTTATTTTAAGCTACCTAGCTTCTTAAAAGAGTTAGGATATGCTACAACAAGTTCCATATTTTTTGTTAGGCTACCTAAAAAAGACTTTCTATTAGATATTCAAAGTCATGGGGACATTTATGAACTTTCACAATCCTTTGAAAATAGGGATATTGTTGAGGTGTATGTTTTCACATTGTTGATCAAGTTGATGCTCCCATTGGTTTGCTAGAATACACTGTACCAATGAGGAATCTTTTGTTGATTTTAATAAAAAAGGGGACAAAGAGGTCCATGAAAGGTATGGGGTTGCTAAAAAGGGGGATAAGGGTAGTCATTTTAATTAAACACCAACTATTATAGCATGTGTTGAGCTTGAAAATGAGGTTGCACCTGCTCAACCAACAACTAATCAAGTTGTTGCATCTGCTGGTGAGGCCTCATAAACTGGTGAGGCTATAACTACTGCTAAGGCTATAAATATTGATGATTCTGACCACTCAACTAAAAATAATTTAGATTCAGATCATAGAGATCTATTTGTTAAAGATGTTTCTGAATTTAAAATTAGTGTGCATGAGGAGGACATACAATTAAGGGATGCAAGAAGGACATACCAAAGGAGGAAGAGAAGATAAAGAATACCAAATGACCTTAATGAAGTTCCTCTTGGGGAAGTCGGTCCAAATTAAGGATTTGATGAGACAAAAGTTGTTGATTAAAGTTTAACAGGTAAGTTGGTAGGATGAGCTTGTGTATTATAGTTCTGATGAATATAGTATGGAATTTGATTAAGAAGATCGGTTAGGGAGGACATATAGTAGAAAGATAGCGTATGATAAATATGGTAAACAAGTTGTGTTGCAATTAGGCATGGTTTTTAGGATTTGAATGAGTTTAGAGACGTTTTTACAAAATATGCACTTCAAAAAGGTGTTCAATTGGAGAAGTATATTAATGAGTCCAAAAATGGATACAGCCAGATATAGGGAAGGGTGTCTTTAGTTTTTATATGAAAGTCTACCAATGATCTTCAAATTAAAACCTACAATCATAAGAAAAGGTCTATCAAAACCACTAGAAATGTCTTGTGTAATGCTAGATTCCTACATAAGAATTTAAAAGATAGAATCACTGAGTAGCCAAACATGAGGATATTACAATTCTAGAAATTGATTAGAAAAGAACTAGCGATACATTTTTGAAAGACTACTTCTAGGAGAACTAGAGGTAGAATACTTCAAGATTTAATGGGTAATTATGTGAAAGAGTTTTAAAGAATATTTGAGTATAGGGATGAAATGTTGAAGTCTAATCTTTGTTCCACTTATGTTGTGAAAGTTGATGATTCTTATGATTGTGGTAAGATTCTTTTTCAAAGTTTATACATTTGTTTTGATGCATGCAGAAAAGCTTTTTAGGTTGTTGTAGAAAATGTATTGGCTTAGATGGATATTCCCTGAAGGGCATAACCAAAAGATAATTGTTGGTTGTTGTGGCAAATGATGGCAATAATCAAATGTTGCCTATTGCTTGGGATCCAGTAGAGTATGAGAATAAGAACACTTGGACATGGTTTGTGAAATTGTTGATAGAGGATTTACGATTAATAGATTGCAAAGATTACACATTACTTTTAGATATGCAAAACGTATAATTTTTTCTTCATTTAGGTATGTTTAATGTATATTATGTGCAGTTAGGAATATGTAATTTTTTTATTATTTTACATACTAATTTTTAAGGTCTTAGAGAAACATTGATGGAGTGTTTTACAAGATCTAGAGCATAGGATGTGTTCAATACACATCCTTGCCAATTAAGGAAAAAATTGAGAAGTCTTCAAAGAAGGAACCGGTTTTGGAAATGTGATAGAAGCACCTTTGAGGCAGAAATGAAGAAAAATCTGAACTAAATGTCCATGCTAGGTGATGAAAATATTGTTCCAAATTTACTTTATTACAAGGTACAAATTTGGTGTAAAATGTACTTTAGAACTGACATCAAGTGTGATAGCATAAATAATAACATAGTTGAGAGCATTAATATATGAATCTTAGGACCAAGGCATAAAACTTTTATTACTATTCTAGAAAAGATAATGGTGAAGGTAATGACTAGACTAGGTGAATCACCGAGCTTCTAGAAACATGGTTGACAAATATATCTCTAATAGCTTTAAGAGTATTAGAAAAAAAACACAGAAAAGTCAATGAGATGTACTATTAACTTCAATGAACAGAGAGGTTTTGAAATATCTGATGGACCTTATGTACATAGTGTGGATGTGAGGGGTAGTACATGAAGTTGTAGATCTTGGATGCTCAAGGGAATACCCTATCCACATAGGATTATAGCCATATATTACAAGAAATGGGAACCAATTGATTTTGTTAACAGCTGTTATAGTAAGGACACTTATTTAAAGACTTATGACCACTAAATTCAACCAATGACCAATATGAACTTGTGGCTAGAATCAACAAATCCTCATGTAGAGCCTCCAGTTGTTAAACCTGTGCATAGGAAGACAAAGAGGAAGAAGAGGAATAGAGAGTTTGGTGAGACAAAAAAGTGTTGAGAGATATCAAGAAAAGGGGCTAACATGACTCGTAGCATCTGTCAAGGGATAAATCACAAAAAAAAGGTTGTCTTTTAAAGGTGTGCAACAATAAATGACTTGTAATATTTATTTGTAGTTTAATTATTTTTTAATATGTGAATAGATTCTGTTGGACAAAGTGGTATTGGTGTTGGACTAAGTGATGTACCAAATACTTCAATACCTAGGGGAAGGGAAATAAACACTCCTACTACTATTGATGCACCTCCTAGACTTAGGGGAAGGCTAAAGAAAACAAGTGATCATCTTGAAGCACCTCCTAGACCTAGGGGAAGCCCAAGAAAGACAACATAGGCTGAATAAGATACAACATCTCCAACACCTAGGGAAAGTCCTAATGAACCAGTTGTAGGAGATACAAGAGGCATGGAAAAAACTGCACCAGCTACACTAGCTGCACCAAATGCAAGAGGCAGCGGAAGGGGTATAGAACATGTTGCTGAAGATGCAAGAGGCAGGGGAAGAGAAAAGGATATTAAACATATTACAGGAGATGCAAGAGGTAGGGAAACGGGTGTTGAACATGTTAGAGGAGCTGCAATAGCAAAAAAAAAGGGTGAGGGTGTAGCACCAGTTACAACAACTGCAAGAGGCATAGGCAGACCATGAAAAACACCTCTTGGTCAAATAGGAATGGCAAGGAGGACACTATGTATGATTTGAAAATCTAACAAGTTATAGTACTCATTCTCCACCAAATCCACCCACTTTACCTGTTCATGCTTAATTAAGTACATACAATACTTCAGCAACTGGTAGAAGGCCCAAGCCAGTTGGAATAGGTGTTTTGATTTCTTAAAATGGTTTACAAAATATAATGTAAGTGATGACAACAAAACTTAATTTAACTTTGTCTTAGAGGTTTACATGTGTATAAAATTTTTTCCTTTCTTTGTCTACAGCCTAGGTTGTTAAGTAGTATGATACTACATATTGGTTTTGCACAGCCTAAAAGGTCTGCTGATGTAATTAGGGACCTATGTTACAAACAAACAATAAGAGTAAGGTGGAGGGACAAAAATCCAGTCTCTAAAAACCATTTTAAGTGATGAGAGATCAGATGAGAATGAACAAAAGGCAGAAAATAGATTTTATACAATCCAAGCCACAATAGAAGTAGTTTAAATATTGGTTGTTTCTTAGGATAAAACTGATATTGTATTGTTAATTGTGTAGGTTATTTTGCCAAAAAATGTCATTTACTTTTGCAATTTTATGTTTTGTGAAGTTTTTATGATGCACTTAAATGTTGCATCTCAGACATTTGTGTAGTAATTTTGTATTGACTTATGTTGCACTTGAAAGTTGCATCTCAAACAGTTATGCACTAATTTTGTATAGAATTCTTGCACTTTCCATTATAGTTGAATGTTTCTATAAAATTGTATCTATCCTTTGTGGTCCTACCTAATATTTCTATCAATTTTGAAATAATGAATTTAGCTCAACTATATCAGCAAAACCAACAAGTACTCAAATTCAACAAGCAGTTTCAAATAGGATATTTCATTTAGCAAAATTATGCTCAAACCACCATATAATAAGAAACACTACCAACAATAAATTCATACTACAATACTAAATAAAACACTTGAAGTTGCTATTTTAACCTATAGAGCAATACATATAATGAAGATACACACCATGAAAATATTATTAAAGCTCTCTATCTTCTTCACTTTAATCATCTTTTCTGGTGTATTTTTACCTCATCTTTCTTCTTAACAAATAAGTTAGATTGTTCTTCCATCTGAGTGACTGTTGATCAGCTTCCACATCCATAATTACCTTATCGTTGGAAGCACCAACCAATTTTTTCTTTGACTTCATTATCTTCAATAGTTTATTCATGTCCTTCACTTTATTCACCAACTTTGAAATAATGAACTTAGATCTTTCGTCAACAACACTATCCCTCCAAATAAAATGTTACACTTGTTTGATCCATAATATGGGCAAGACAAAAATCACCTTCCTAGATTATTAACGGATCAAGAAGTCTTTAAATGAAGTAAGAGACCATGATTGCATCGCACCTCTGCATTCAACATTGGATCTTTCTTGTCTAAACAAATGTTATTCAAATCCAATTCTACGCCTTCTTGGCTAATCCTAATTTCAAAAATAAAAAATTACAAAATTAGTGAGAAGAAATTAGAAAATAGTGAGAAGAAGTTTTAAATAAAGAAAACCAAGAAAGAGATCAGAATTTTACCAAAGAAAATAAATAAAACCAATGAAAAATCTTAAGAAGTTTTAAACAAACAAAGAAAACCAAGAAAGATATCAGAATTTTACCAATAAAAACAAAGAAAACCAATGAAAAATCTTACCTTCAAAAATGGAGATAAGATCGGGAGAAGAGTAGAAGAAAGTGAGTATATACCACTCTTTAATAAATCATACTAAAGATTAAAAGAAACTAATAAAAAATATATAAAGTTATGCGACCAAAAAATACGTTTATTATGATTTTTTAACTCCCTTACGTGCTCAAGTTGCGTGAATACATGTGGTGGTCCACGTGAAAAAATATATGCTAGTTAAATATGATAAAAAAATAGTCTAGGAGGTTCATAGGACCCCCGCAAAGTTCAGGATGTGTAACTAAAAATTTCAAAAAAGTACATGTATTTTTTGTACCTTTTTCAGTTTGTTTACTCTAATGTTCTGTCTTGTCTTCTCCTTTTCTGCGTGTGTGTGTTGTTATATAATGTGTTGTGTTGGGGAGTTGAGGAAGTTTTCTGAAGATAGGGATGTGGGAGAGGTTGAGGGGATGTGGGAATGGGTAGTTTATTAGGATAAGATCTTTCTTTTTGAAATGATTAAAACAAATTTAATAAAGATAAAATATTGACTAATTAATAAGAACAATTTGAAACTAGTCTAAAATAAAATGTAATTAAAAGTATGTTTGGTATGAAGGAAAATATTTTCCATGGAAAATATTTTCCTAGAAAATGTTTTCTAGGAAAACAAGTTGGTTTCGTACTTGTTTTTTAATGTTTGGTTGGTGAATGAAATTTTTTTTTTTGGGAAATGTTTTCTAGAATTGTGTTGGTGAATGAATTTTTTTTTCTTCAGAAAATGCATTTTAGTTTTTTCCCTAAAGCATAAGAATATATTTTTAAAAAATAATTTTTGACCCTAAAAAATACATTTTTTTGGAGTGTGTTCAATATGGTGGAGGAAAAATGTTTTCAAGAAAAATAAGTTTCTTCTAACTTATATTCTTGTGTTCATTATGCAAATTGGGTAAGTATATATTTTCTAAAAGTATTTGTTTATATTTTTCAAAAATAATGAGAAAGAATAAATAAGAAGGAACAGAATAAGAAAAAAGTATTGAATTTTTTTAAAAAAAATAAATTTATGAAATTAATTTTACTTAATGGGGAGGGGGACCGGTAGGTGGGGGTTGGGGTTGTCAAAATAGGTGGTAGAGGTGGCGTAAGAATTTTTTATTTTTTTCTAAAAATAAATTAATTCTTTTTGGGGGGAAGTGAGAGGGAAGGGCTAGTAGGGGTGGGGGTCGGGGTACCGGAGTATGAGTGGGGTAAGAAAAAAATTAAAAATTTTAGAAAAATTAAAATTATAATTGTTGTTGGAAGGAGAGGGTATTGGTGGGGGGGAGGGGGGGGGGGGGGGGGGGGATTGGGTGGGGAAGGGGGCTTAAGAAAAAAATTTAATTTATTTTAAAAATATTAATTTTTTTTTTTGGAGGGAGTAGGGATTTGAGTTTGGGTGTAGTGGATGAGGTAAGAAAAAAATTTTAAATATTTTTTTAATAAGAGGTGTTAGGGGGTGGGGGTGGGGTGCGGGTAGCGGAATGAGGGTGAGGTAAGTAAAAGATTGAATTTTTTCAAAAAATAAATTTATAAATAATTGTTTTTGAGAGTAGGTGGAGGGTTGGTAGAGGGTAGAGGGTCGGGTAAGCGGTAAGAAAAAATTTTGAATTTTTTTTAAAAAATAATTTTTTTTAAGGGGGGTGTAGGGGTTTGGGTTTTGGGAAAGGGATGGGGTAAGAAAAAAATTAATTTTCTTATGGGGTCAGTAGGGGTGGGGTGAGGGGTAGGGGATTGGTTGTTGGATTATTGGTGGGTGATTTTTAGAATTATCTTAATATTTCAACTTAAGAGTGATGTTGAAAGAGTGTTTTGAAAAATGTTTTCAATACAATTTGAAGGGAAGTCACTTTCCTTATATTTGATGAAAATAAGTTGATTTGGAAAATATTTTCCTATACTTTCAAGATAACTAAACATGAGAAAATTAAAAAACATTTTCTAGAAAATGTTTTCCTTCATACGGAACACACTCTAAGTGAATAATAAAATTACTATCTTATTTATTAAAATTTAAATTAATAAAAAACATATTTTTGATTGTACTTTTATTATTTAAAAATAAAAATAAAAGATATCCTAAAATGCAACTCAATTTTTAAAGAAAATCCTTTTCACAATTTTCAAATAAAACCTACTAAAAATGAAAAAAAAAGTTGAAAAAAAAAATTAGACAAAAATTAATTTTTAATACTTAAAATAGGTAAAAATTAAGAAAGGGTAAAAAATTACGTGTCTACAGTCATTGTGGATTGATTGACCAAATCTGCTTATTTAATTTCGGTTTAGGTTTCTTTCAGTGCTGAGAGGCTGGACCGTATATATATTCGTGAGACAGTGTGTCTTCATGGTGTGACATTTTCTATTATCTCAAATCGAGCTTCAGTATTCATACTCAATTTTGGAGGACTTTTCATGAGGAGTTGGGTACTCGGGATGATCTTGGTATAGCCTTTCACCCTTAGATCGACGTTCAGTTAGAGAGGACTATTCAAGTCTTAAAGGATATGCTCCGCTCTTATGTGATGAACTTTAGTGTTCACTACACCCCTATGATTTTTGGTGGCTTGAAAAGCCTTATAGTTGACTTCGGTCAGCATTTATTGATCTGTGTTTCATCTAAAACATTTTCACCCAAGAAAAATGACTCGTTTAAAAAACCATTGCTCTTATAGATGAGAAAAAGGACTGCTCCAGTAGATTCAAAACGTTGATTTTAGGTTTGTAAAGTTGTTGGTGTAGTTTTATGGCCTAGATATCTCATTTCGATCCTTGGTTTGATAATTTGTGTAATGGGGTTTGGGGGATCAACTCTGTGAAAATGACATTTTTTTAAGAACTAGATATTGTCATTGAGTCTGAAGTATTGAATTTGATAAGGTAGCATAGTTTGTCTGCATTTACGAGATTCTGAATGAATCCTAAGGGGTCCACAGAGTCTTGGAATTCTCCAAGTCTCAGTTGGTGCACTCCCTTAAACGACCTTATAGTCGTTTACATGACCCAACCGTGCAGAAAAATTTTTCTTATGTGACATCTTTGTTACATACGCTACCACAGCTTAAGCGATAATAGGGTTGCTTACGCAACACCTACCCTTAGACGGGGTATTGCATACACAACACCTAGTCGCCTAAGCGATAGTTTCTTCAGTGGCCCGGTGATCGCTTATGCAATACGGGGGTCATTTAAATACCCTTTTGTGCTATTTTTCACTATTTTGAGGCTTGAATCTTGGAGTTTCGAGGTTTTGAGCAATTCCTTCCATTTCTAAAATTAGGTAAGCTCCAAAACACCTATTCAACTTTTTTTCTTCACTTTTATAATTTAAATCTTGTTTGAAAGCAGATTTAATAATGAAAATTGGGGATTTTGGCCGGAAAGGCCTAAACGAATTGTATTTCTTTGATTCAAACCCCGGTTTCAACAGGTTTTTACTTGGGTAAGTTTCTAGTCTTATAATTATCATTTTCCTCCCAATTTTATCATGAAAACAATTTCACATTCTTGATTTTTAAAATGGGTTTTTGGGGGGTTTTGCTGATGAAGCTTGAAAATGATTTTTCTTTAATTTGAACCTCGTTTTAACTCATTTTTGTTTGGGTTTCATGATGTAGACTCCTATGAGTTTGAAGAATATATTTTGAAAAAAAATTACGATTTCACCTTCTTTTTTGAAAATTCATTATGGTGTTCATTTTGGCCTCATATAAAAAATAGGTAATATGGGTATCATTGATTTTCTTTTGATGCATAGATTCTATATCTGTATGTTTTAGCCAGTTATGGGTCAGTTCGTGAGGAAAAGCTCTATGTCAAAGGCTATTGGATAAATTTTTGATAGACAAGGTAGATTATAGCTTAACTTTCATCATACTGGTTTGGGTAGTTAATACTGATACGAAGATCACGCTAAGGGTGCGGAAATTAATTGTGAAAATATCTATAAGGTTTTAGGAATTAATCATGAAAGTAGCTATATTATGTGTTGTATTATGTAGGATCCTATATTGTTGCTAATTGTTGGTTTTAAGACATTATTTTCTATATGTGACGCTGTGGGGTCTTATATCATATTATTGGTTGTGTGTATGTGAAACTAGTTGTATTGTATTTGATAAAAAAGCCTAATGTCATTTCAAAGGTTTATTTTGGTGTCTTTAACCTATTGGCAGGTGGATTTATGTTGGATTTCATGGATGGTTGGAATATTGAGTGCATTTTGGCTCACTTGGTTTGTCTATTAGTTAGATATGGAAATTCTCATTCTGGTTGATTATGAGCATTACATCCTCATATCATACACATTCATGAAACATTGGTACCATCGTGGAAATACTAGAGACACTAGATTTTTCTGACAGAAAATGTGACATCTTTAAAACCCTCTTCCAATGGATGTGTCGGAAAAGAGATATAGATATTGACTGTATATGGATTGACAAACACACCTTGGGTACTACCTGCGGGCTGATATCGATAGGTGTATACGAAGGTTGTATGACAACCTCATGCATCATATCATCATCATCCTCATAATAGCATTCTTATATACCTTGTGCTTCTTTATTTTCTTTATTGTATCAGATATAATACTTGTCTATGTGTATTACTCCCATTTACCTGTACGTGTGCTATTTGTACACTTGTGCATCCTTGTTAAATTTTTGTGATACATATGAATATTATAGAACTATTATTGGAGATGGTGTGACTATCATTTCAGACATTTTTTATTGTAGGTGATCTGCTGATCGTGCCCAAGCGCACATGCGAGTGTACGTGGTCTTATCAAGTAGTAAAGTGGCTTCAAGAAAGCCCAAGTATTAATCTCTCAGAGACTTGCGTTCACTACCTATCGAATTCTAGTCTAAAAAATTGAGAAAAGTTAAGAAATAGAGTTTTAGAAAACTAAAATGAAACTAAAATAATGCAGAAAAATAATGAATTAGGACAATCAATGAATAGAAACCCAGGGTTAAGGCTTACGAACAATCATACTATGTTGTTGAACATCATTTGTTAACTTGCTTATCTTGGTTGTTGATTCGTAGGGTTAATTGCATGATTACGGTTTCCCAACCTCTAATCATTTACCTAAGTTAAACCTTACAACTACATCGTTGAGCGGGCATGTAATGATCTAATTAGGTTATTTAAGCTATCTTCCGACGTGTGAATCAAGTAAGGCATCTAAGTACATCCCTGTCCTAGATGCTAATTCATGTCTCTTATTTTATAAAGAAACAAGAACCCTACTTTGCTTATTCCCTTGTTCTATCTCCCTGTTCCCTCTCCTGAGATCACAAGGTTGACAATTGATGTATTCTAAGGGTAGCTAATCCATAAAATAGTTAAACAAGAATAAACAAGCAACCAATAATGATAAGCAAATCAACAAACTTAATTCAAAATAAAATAATCATGATCTTGGCCATAACCCCGGAAAGGAGTTTTAGCCTTTAATGTAAATATTCATCATTTAAAAAATATTTGTAAAGTGTATTTATAACTTTTTGGTAATTATACATCGTGGAAGACAAGGATTCATAATTTTTGGCAGGTGTGGAGTGGGGTATACGTCGCACACTTACCTCACGATGCTACTGGAATTGTTGTTCAGAATTTTTTCTAAGTCAAGGGAGCACCGAAATGAGCATGAGTTGAATTCTAATTGCTGTTAGGAGATACACACAGCTATTGGTTGATATTTTGGTCCTCTTCTAAATATATTGTTGTTTTGAACACGTCCATCAGCCACTCCTACAAGCCAAATGCGCCTAAGACATTCCAGGGGTCCAAAAGTTCATCAATCTACATATTGTGCCTTCGTTGAGCCATTTCGAGATTTTTGAGTTTTTTCCACTTGATTTGAAGCTGTTATATCATTCATATATCATCATAATACGTTACCCAAGCATCCTATAGAATTAAACACAACAATTTAGAGCTCAAAACAACATAACATCCAATACGATGAAATAGAAACAAGAGCTACGCATAGGAAAATTTCACTTTGATCTTTAACTCATTGTTTTGACCCTTGGCTTGATCCAATTGACCCTTGAGCATTATAAATAAGTTTTTTCACATATCAATACATAATAAAAACCTTAGTAACTCATTAAAACACAGTAGAACCCAACACAATAGACTAGAAAAACACCTAGCTCAAGCTTGTTACATTAGTTTTCTCGGTTGAACTCTAACTGCTCAAATTGAATCAAAACTTGTTTCAAATACATTATTAACATCATAAAAACATGATTTAACACTTTTATACACATTTATCTCATTATCCACCATTATAGCATAGAATTATGCTGAAAACAAGACTAAAAAGGCTAGGATAGGGACACTAGAATGCATAAATACACCCACAATCACCACCCCATACTTAAAACCTTGTTCGTCCTCGAACAACTCTTAACTATAATCCTTATCATATAAGGAGACTCTACACTTCTAATAAATGCAAGAAACTCAGGCTAGTATTACAATGACTATTCTGCACAAAATATGTTATTTAAACAATTTATAGCTCATGAACACTACTCCAAAACATCCTCGCCTCAAGAATTGACTCAATACATGCCAAACTCATGCATATTCTTCAATCAAGGACATCATACAAATCACCCACATTCATCAAACATGTGCCCCTCATAACAAGAGAGTTACCTATAATCACTCACAATAATGCAATTTATAACATAATAGGTACAAGAATCAAATTATGCTCACTCTCACAAAGAATTCACAAGTTACACACAATGAACCATAGGCTTGCCCTTATGTTAATTCTCTAATTATATCGAAATGTAAAGATTAATATCAATTAGGACTTTTTCGGGTTGTAATATAGCTAAGGGATGAGTAGGAACTATTTGTGTATAGTGGTTAACCTCTCTAAGCGCTTTAATACACTACATCATACATTTAAAACCAATCTTCAAAAACCAAATTTCACTTTTTATCTACCCATACCTTTTGTTTTTGCCCCATCTCATTTAAGCATTTTCACAAACACTTGGTGGACGCATAGTTTACTACCAAAAGAATCAATTTTTCTCTATTGTCTCAAGTATGGAAATATTTTTATTATCAATTACATAACATAAATCCACCACACATCAAATATAAACACCAATAATTATTACCTTGGGGTATCAATTTTACCTTTTTGTTCTTCAATTTCTCAAACTCCTTACTAAATTAATTTTTCATTAAAACACTTAGGATTTTTTTTGGATTAAATTGGGGCCTATCAAAGAAGGGATTAGGCTACTTATGAAGTTACCAAAGAAAAAGCTAAAGTATCAATGGGGGTTAACTAGGATTATGCATAAAGGGTAGGACAAATAGAAGGTATAAAACATGACTATCAAAGAAATGCCTAAATCATCTCATAAACCTACATTCTTTATTTCTCCTTACGCATACACTGGGAAAGTTCTAGACATTACATATAATAAGGAATATACAAAATTCTCACTTCACAAATGGCATATGCTTAATTCAATAGGATCATCATCGACTCCCAACCAAACAATAACACAAATTCAAAATTAAGCCACAAGTACAAGAGTCATAAACATTAGCCTAAGAGTTTCAAAAAATAGTAATTCACACCAATCAACATGCTTTTTTCAACAAACCACTTGCATTATGTAATGAAAAATAACACCAACAAGAATATCTCACTTATTCCTAACCTAATTTTTTTTAAATTGAGTCACAATTTGGGAATTTCTCCACCCCACACTAAAAAATCTATTTTGTTCCCAAAGTGAATTTAAAAGTAAAAAGATAGAAATACTTCCTGAGCCCTCTAGGCCTAGCTAGTAGCATCTTCACACAAAAAAAGGATCCATGGGACCCTACACTTATTCTTTACCATGCTTCAAGCTCAAGTTTATGGTACTCAGACTTCCCGTTAACCTGTGACTCAACCAAGAAGATAAACTTTATGAAATAAAAACTAAAAACTGAAAAGAAAACATACCTAATTAACTTAGGTTGCCTCCCAAGAAACACCTAATTTAGTATCGCGGCATGACCCAATAAAATTTTTCCTCCACCTTGAGGATATAAATTTTACCCCAACATTGCATCCATCTTCTTGCCTCGCTCATAGAGAGGCGGTATAAAAATTTAAGGAAATGATTAATGGATAATGCATGGTAAACCACTCGGCCTTGAAGTGATGTGTGTTTTTATGTTGCTTGTCCGGTGTAAAATCAAGAATATAGGATTCTTGTTCCTCATCTTCACACTCTTCCACTATTTTAGATGATTCCACAGAAAATATATCATCTAAATATAATGTATAAAAGTGCTTTTAATGAGGCCCAACCAATCTTACTTCAAAATTTACACTATCTACTACACATTCACTTTTACTGACCTTTTCAATTTCAGTCTCAAGATAAAATAAAGTGGCTATGATTCTTGTATTTGCTCCATAAATTGGCTAATGTCCTCCTCATATTGTACTTTGCTTAGCCACATACATGGTGGCAGTGGTAACTCCTTAACCTGTTCAACAATTTTAGTTTTTGAGTACTCAGACTTCCTTAAATTATCTACAACAATTTTTGAAAATGGTTGGAAATCCACTTTCTCTATAGCCTCCCTTTGGTTCTTCATGTGTGCCAACAACTCAACCTAAAATGCTAAAATTTATTTCAGCATCTCTTCCATGTTGCTAGTTGATTGATTTCGTTGGGTTTGTTGAAACTATTGCTGGTGCTTATTCCATGATTGTGGCTGATTTTGCACCATTTCATTGTAGTTTTTTTATATAATTTTTCCTTTTAGCATAGCCCACAAAAATTACTGAATCAGGATTGACAACACACATTTCTTTTGAATGACCACTATGGTCACAAACCATACACCATATACAATCGTCATCACTCAAAAACTATTTATCCAGACTGACATATCAAGAAGTGTGATAAAAAGAGACTAAAAAACAAAGACTATTTACAACTCAATGTAGAAAAACTAAAACTAAAATAGATGTCTAATTACATGTCCCCGATAATGGCACCAAAAAACATGACAGTGCCCAAGTGTACATTGAAGTGTACGTGGTCTTATCAAGTAGTAAAGTGGCTTCAAGAAAGCCCAAGTATCGATCTCTTAGGGACTTGCGTTCACTGCCTATCTAATTATAGTCTAACAAATTGATAAAAATTAACAAATAGAGTTTTAAAAAACTAAAAAGAAACTAAACTAATATGGAAAAATAATGACTTAGGATAATCAATGGATAAAAACCCAGAGTTAAGGGTTACGAACAATCATACTATGTTGTTGAACTTCATTTGATAACTTGCTTATCTTGGTTGTTGATTCGTAGGGTTAACTGCATGATTATGATTTCCCAACCTCTAATCATTTACCTAAGTTAAACCTTACAACTACATCATTGAGCGGGCATGTAATGACCCAATTAGGTTATTTAAGCTATCTTCTGACGTGTGAATCAAGTAAGGCATCTAAGTACATCCCTGTCCTAGATGCTAATTCATGTCTCTTATTTTATAAAGAAACAAGAACCCTACTTTGCTTATTCCCTTGTTCTATCTCCCTGTTCTCTCTCCTGAGATTGCAAGTTTGACAATTGATATATTTTAAGGGTATCTAATCCATAAAATAGTTAAAAAAAGAATAAACAAGCAACCAATAATGATAAGCAAATCAACAAAGTTAATTCAAAATGAAATAATCATGATCTTGGCCTTAACCCCAGAAAATGATTTTTAGCCTTTAATGGAAATATTCATCATCCAATCCCTTAGATTGATGATACAAACCATGAAAGAAAATGAATTAAAGAGATATAAACCCTAAAAAGAAGTTGTGGTGGCTTCCTCAATTTCTAAGACCTCCAAAAGTGATTAGAAAATGTTTACAAAGTGTATTTATAACTTTGGGAAAAGCCCATATCATGTAGTACAAGGATTCGGCATTTTCAACAGGTGTGGAGTGGAGCATGTGTTGCATGCTTATCATATGGTGCTGCTTGAATTGTTGTTCAAAATTTTTGCTAAGTCAAGGTAGTACCAAAATGAGTGTGCATCGTATGATAATTACTGTTAGGAGCTACATATGCCTATTGGTTTATATTTTGGGACCTTATGAATCCATTGATGTTTTGGACACGTACATTGGACCCTCATACAATCCACATGCACTCAATATATTCCAGGGGTCCAAAAGTGCATCAATCTGCATATTGTTCCTTCGTGGAACCATTCCAAGCCCTTTTGAGTTATACCCACTTGATATTAAGATTGTATATCCTTCATATATCACCATAATACATTACCCAAGCATCCTATAGTATTAAACAAAACAATTTAGATCTCAAAACAACACAACATCCAACACGACAAAATAGAAACAAGAGCTAAGCATAGGCAAATTTCACTTTGATCTTTAACTCATTGTTTTGACCCTTGGCTTGATCCAATTGACCCTTGAGCATTATGAATAAGTTGTTTCACATATAAATACAAAATAAAAACCTTAGTAACTCATTAAAATACATTAGAACCCAACACAATAGACTAGAAAAACACCTAGCTCAAGCTTGTTACACTATTTATCTCGGTTAAAATCTAAATGCTCAAATTGAATCAAAATTTGTTTCAAAAATACTCTTAATATCATAAACACATGCTTTAAAACTTTGATACGCATTTATCTCACTATCCACCATTATAGAATAGAATCATCCTTAAAATAAGACTAAAAAGAATAGAATAGGGATACTAGAATGCATAAATATACCCAACATCACTTGCAGTTAGTGTGTATTTTGTATGCTTGATTTTATACTTTTCTTAGTCGGATTATGATACATATTGAGTACAAGTGGATTGTACTCTATCCTATTGTGCCCTTTTAGAGTGGATCTAGGTTCGAGTTCGCCTCATGGTAACTGATTTCAGAAGATAGTTGGGGCTTATTTTGAGGTTGTAGTTGGTCCCTACATCGAGAGTTGACTACTACCTTCTCCTATCTAGAGTATGTAATTATTTGTACCCAGAAATAGAGTTATTCTTTATGGATATCCTATGTATTTTGATTTTAAGTTGTACTAGTTTGTTCTTACATTGTGACACCAGGTTTCAGGATTATTTTATGGTATCCTTGGTTATATATATATCCCCACTCTCATCTTATTTGTTTGGTTCAACTTTATTCTAGAAGCCTTGCCTCTGGTATTTGTTTTATTTCTCTTTTATATCATCTTGGGTGCTAGTCTTACTTGTCAAGGATTGTTGTGACAAGTACCATCATGACCCTTGGCTTTTGAATTATGACAGTTATCTGCGTAGGCCCCCACACAGGTAGATAAATTACCTAATATATTTTCCATGATACAACCCCATACCCATAGCATGCTTTTACATTATTATTAACCACCCAACCCATTCTAAAGAAAGTAAGTAATAACCTACAACGAATGCAAAAATCAGACAAATAAGCCTTCATCACCGATCATTCAGCTCAAACAAGGACCCAAAATCATTTAAAACATACAAATATAGAATCTATATCACAAAATAATGCCCACGATACCTATATTGCTCACTTTTGAATCAGGATCAAAACGTACCTCCCAAATAAATTTTCAAATAGGTAAAATTGGAATTTTAGTTAAAAAATATATTTCCCAAAATTAAAGGAACTCATATGAGAAAATCCAAGTGAAAACGGGTCGAAATTGGGGTTTTAATCGAAGAAATGCTAATTTAAGTCTTTTGGGACAAAATCCAAAAATTCCACCTTTAAATTTGAGCATAAACAAGAATTAAATGATGAGATTGAAAAAAGTAGTTGAAATGGGAGTTTGGAGCTTACCCTAGCTTGAAAATTGATGAAATTGCCTAAAAACCCTAAACTCAATGTTCCAAGTCTAAAAAATGGTAAAGAAAATGAGTAAATAATTTATACACTTAGGTGTTAAATACTTCTAAAGTGGACAATGGTCACTTTAACACCTACCATTGAAGCGAATGAGGCACTACTAAAGCTCCTTTATCCAGATAGAGCCAGTCGCTAAAGCGGCCAAAGTGGTGCTTTAGCAACTGCCCGCTTTAGCAACTGGACTAGCTGAGTGGTGCACCAGGCATGGAAACTTTGAAAATTTCAAGTCTCTTCGGACCCCTTGAGACTTATCCAGCATCCCAAAAATACAAATGAACTATGCTACCTAATCCAATTTGATGTTTTGAGCTCGATGGCAATATAAAATTTTTGAGAAAATATTATTTTCATAGAATTGAACCAAGAGATCTATTTTGACAACTACTCTAATGGAGGTCGAAATGAGATACAAAAGTTGTAAAACCATAACAACCAAGTTATCAACCTAAAATTGATATTTTGGATATGCTGGCAAAGTCTGTTTTTCCATTTGATACACAAATCTAATGATGTTGATCAAAGTCAACTAATAAGCCTTTAAGACCAACAAAAACAATAAACTCACACAAATTACACTGAAATGCATTAGAATTCGTGCCACTCATCTCTACATGTCAGAAATATCATAATTCAACCACGAGGAGGGATAAAATGATTAGATTACATAAAATAAATATTTTACATAGATAACCAAAAATTGATTCATTACCGTTTTGCCTAGTCCCACTTTGGTTATTGTGTACCTAACCTCAGGAAAATTGTCCAAGTTCAAGGTGACTATCATAGTGGTGCATAAGATAATTTATGTATTAAGAAGAAGCTAATTACTGAAAAAGACTGAAATGTGGTGTCAGTAGTAAAATATCAAAGAAAAAAAAGAAAAATGAAAGGAAAAAAACCACACCCAAAGTTTGAAAAGAAATAAAGGAAAAAGGGGGAAAAAAGGTAAAGGTTAAAAAGTGGAAGCCAAAATAGTATAGGTGTGAAGGAGAATTGAGTCACTTTATCCATATTTATCATGCCCATCCCTAAGACTACACTAGAAGCCAAGCAATTCCTAAAGTGATCCTACCCCAATCGTCTGAAAAAACCAAGTTATGGAATAAGGGCAAGTTTATGGCATTGTACGCACACGGTTTATGGGAGAGAGCGTCCTTATACCAGTCCCTATTTTGATAAACATTGTGAGTATAGGGCTTCTTTCTAAAAAAGGCACATGGGTTATGTTGTTAGATGCTAGTTGTCTGGGTAAGTGTTATTAGTATGAGTGCATAGTGGTCTATTTGTAATGTACTGTCATTCCTTGATCCCTTTCATTCCTGATACAGGGCTTTGCGCAAACATTGTGGTTATTTTATTATATAAGAGGGGGTTAAAAGTTTAAAAAATCATGTACGCCAAATGTTTTAGTGACTGTGTAAGTTTCCTATGTTTCTTTTGGTTAATTATCATTGTGTTTTGTTTTATTTTGATTGCCCAAGGACATGCAAATGTTCTAAGTTGTTGATGTTGATGTATCATGGTTTTATGACACTTTCAATGCTTAAAACAAAGAAAATATACTATTTCTAAGGCACATTTATGTTGATATGATGTGTTTTGTGAAGATTTTATGAAAAATGGGTAGTGAGAAGTAAATTTCAAAAAAGTATAAAAATGAAGCAGAAGAGGATCAGATGAGCCATAGGATGACCTATTGTATCTTGGAATGGGTCATACTAGGATACAATGATAGAAATGTAGAGAAAGTGAAATATTAGGTTTTCAGAATGGTCATAACCTATAACCTTTTGTTTCTACCATGGGCTTATCCCGAGAGTCGTAGGTTGAGTTCCTCAAAAGCTTCAATTCCAGGACTGCGCCAATGACCACCTACTATGAACCATAGCAAGAAAGGAATATTCGACCTAAAGAGGCATGCTATGAGACATCAGATGGACTGTAAAAGTGGCTTCCAAACCACGACCATAGAAGATAGATCATGAGATCATATCATAAGTATGCTATCCTATTGTTAGGGTTGTCGAACCTGTAATCCAATTTCATTTAGGATTGGTTTTATTCTTTCTATAAATATCTTACCTTGATTTTATTTTATTCTTACGCATTATTACTTACTATTAAGTCTTAGAAATATAAAATATTATTTTTTCTTGTATTTGAGAGATTACTCATATAATTAATTCTTAATTATTCAATTTTAATAACCCTTCAGGTTATTTCCTATATTTTTACTTATTTTTACTGTTAGTGCCTTTTCATAGTTGCCCCAACTCATTTAGGACTTGCTGGAGCTAACAGTTCAGTTACCAAACAGTTCATTTATTTTTTAGAGTCAATTCCCTGTTTTGAAGTCTTCGCTGTTTCCAAATAGCAACTGAGAGAAAATTTCAGTAAAATGATCATGTATGTGAATTTGGACTGCACCATTAGCCCAAAAATATCAGTTTTTGGCAAAGTTCACTTTTGGTTTGAGTTCCGAACACTCGAGCTCATTTTGACCTATTGGTTATAGAGTTAATAAAATAAAATATGGTTGTGGGACCCATATTTGGTCGAAACAACCTAGGATGGAAATTTTGATTGCACCATTGAGTCCTGCATATCAAATTTTGTATATTTACATAGTTTGTTTGAGTATATAGGATTCCAAATGAACTCCAAGCACCCGATCAAACCTATTTTGGACTTGGAAAATCTGGTGCATTAGAAAATCTGGTTCCACCACGATCGCGGTATCTATGTCATGATAGCTACAAGTCTGATCAGCCCAACCTGCTGCAATTGTGAGGCTTAGGTCACAATCGCAAGGCTCAAGTCATAATCATGGTTCATATATGCAGCTCAATATGGTGCGATAGTGACACCCAAATACCTAGAAAGGGTGAAAAAGGATACTATTTCCATGATTTTGGCCATTCTTCATAACTTCCTTGAGAGCTAATAACCCTCAATAGTGTGAGAACTTAAAATTAAAGCTTGTTGGTGATTGGGAAGCTAGATTAACATTTATTTTCGCAATTATCTTCTAATAAGAGCTAAGAATTCCCCCTATTCTTGGTGAAATTTCTTGATTTATAACTCAAAACTACAAACCTTTAGGGCTTTATTTGAGCCCCAATTTAGCTTGTTTTTTACCCATTTTTTAGGGTAATTATTCCTTGAGCATGAAAGATTGTTGGGTTGGTTTCGAAAACTCAATTTTTGTAAGTGGGACCCATATGGTTTTTGATGTGATATTTGGACCTGAAGCATAACGGTATGATATGGGTATCATTTTGCACGTATTGATAAGTCAAATGTTCTTATGATATCTTGACATCTTTGTGGGCTTCTCAAAAGGAAAAAGTGGTGCTTTAGCGGTTCGCTGAGCTTTTTTTGGCATCGAGGTAGGCTAGGTTTCTCCCTTCTTAGATTTAGCTATTTCATAGTATTCTTATGATATTGTGTTATATTTGGGATGGGTTTTAGGTGTTGGGTTGATAAAATGCAAGATATGGGTTAGTTGGACTGTTTAGTCCAATTTGAAACCATAGAGTTGAAACTCTTAGCTTGTTTCCTTGTGCCTTAGGTGAATTGGTCTTCATTTCATATGTTTAACATAAGAATGCTTAGATCATTCAAGTTAGATAAAAATGTTTTAGACAGTCATGTTAGGGTAATTTTTCCTTAGTTGGTTACACTAATGATGGTTGCCTTAGCTTCTATTGGACTTAGTTAATGTGTTAGAAAAGAATCTCTACTGTAGGACTAATTATGGTTTGCTTAACATCTAAAAGTGGATTTAGATACCTTAAGCCTAGGTCAGGTAGAATTTGCCTAAAGTGGAACTTGAGGATTAGGAGTGGACTCTTAACGCTCTTTAGGCTTTGTCACTTATTAGTTTTTATAAACTTTTTAGGCTTATAGACTCTTGGAAATGTGCATTGAGGAAATAATAGGAATTGTTGATACTTGATGGTTATTTTGGTTAATGTGAGGGTTGACGCCCATTGATTATGTTATCATTTATGCTATTAATGATACTCCTTATGCCTTTGATTATATATATACCTATGGTTTGAGTGTGGAAGATGACTATGTCATTGATTAAATAAACATACCTAGTTTGAGTTAACAGAATGATTAGGCTATTGATTAATTATCAGTTGAAGTCTGGCTATTAATTATTTTCTATTTCAAGTTTGGCTACTAATTATAATTACCGGTTCAAGTTTGGATATTCATATTATTCTATGATGATATACTTCTTATGATTAATGATATCCGTGTTTGAGATTGAAAATAGCAATTTGGCTAAGATGGAGAATCAGGAATTAGGTCTAATATGGCATGGCATAAATGGACTATAATACTAAAATGAATAGTTCAAAAATGATGATTAGTTGTTAAATAATGACTAGTGGGTATATAATGACTAGCCAATAATTGAATTAGTGATATGAGATGGATAGTCGTTTAACAGACTAGTGTAAAAATAATGATAAGGTTGCTATATGTTGGTAAAGTTGTGGAATGTGGGTACCTTGTAAAATATTGGTATATTAATGAATGATGGTTAAATAATGAGTTGGTTATTTTTAAGTGATAAATGGTTACTTAGGTCTATCTTTGAGTTTACTCTCCTAGCGTGTGGGAGTCTGTGATGAGTTATTTACTTGTTGCATCAATTAGCTTATGGGAGCCAATTTTGTAGTGATGATTGTATGTGTTGTTTCTTTATGTTATGTTATTATTCTGATTCATTTATTTATCTATTTGCAGTAAGTTTGAAGCTAATTCAGGTTTGTCTATACCTTGACTTAGTTATTTTATTTTGCATTCAATCATACTTATATCATGATTTAGCTCACTAGGACAATGATGCCTACTGAGTACTCAGTGTTTTGTAACTCATACTACACATTTGTACCTTTTTGGTGCAGATCTGAGTACTAGCTATCATCGTTGATCATTCATCAAATTGTGTTGATTATCTAGAGATAGTGTGAGCTCTTAGAGTCAGAGTCACCTATTTTCTTCTATTTTTAGATATTTAGTCTTTTGTTATTGAGATAGATGTTGTTGACTATTCTAAGTCCTTAAATTTTATTATTATAATATGCTCTTGTACTGGCTCTACCAGATCGTGGGATGGTTTCTTATATTGCCTATTTTATCTATTTAGAAACACTTGCTTATTTATAAGTGTGTTGTTCATTTTAAGCCAAATATTAGGCATTTTTCACCAAGTTAACCCATTGTGTTTAACTTCAGGTTATGATTTGGCTTACCTACTAGCGAGTTAAAGTAGGTTCTATCATTACTTGTAAATCGGATCATGACATATTTCTATTAGATCTTAGACTACACTAGTATTGTGGGTACAAGAGTAAGTGTCTAGTAGAGTCCTATAGATCCGAATGATGTCTGTTTCCTGTCTTCAAAAGGTTATAGGATATTATTTGGTGTATTCTCTTTAATTTACTTGCTTTGTGCTAAGAGTTTGATTTAGTTTTTAGAGTATTCCCTTTAATTTACTCTTTTGTAAATTTCCAGGACACGTGCTGCCTATACACGAGATGAAGTCCTAATAGCGAGCCTAAGGATCATACTTCTATTTGTGGATGACCTAGAGGTCATGGACAGCCAAGTGATGTGTCCCCAACTATGGGCCATATAGGGCGGCTTCCCCAAGTCCTAGTTCCTATCCTTAGCCAAAGATTCTTCCACCCCAGTTAGCTGTGGTCTAGGGAATAGCCCAAGCTCTACCAGGTTTAATTTCTTTTTTAGTTCTCAAAGATGCATTTTTTCTGCTTTTGGAGATAGTTGGTGGTGCTGTCTGATGGTGAAAAATTTACAAATTAGAGTGGTACTAAGGTGGGTGCGCAACGTTTCGCTGCAGCTCCCAGAGTTGAGGTTCCTCCTACACCGATAGTTGCTATGCTGGTAGTTACTTAGCTAGTGTTTACTCAGCATGTATGTCTTCTAAGATACAGAAAATATTGGGTAGATTCTTGAGATTAGATCTGCCTAAGTTTTCTAGTGCTCTGAGCGAGAATGCATATGATTTATTGATTACTAGTAAGGATAGGCTCTATAATTTAGGCCTTGCGGAGACATGCAGTGTAAATTACACCATATTTTAGTTGGACTTGGCTGCTCCACATTGGTGGAGAGTTTTTATGGATTCTAGACCTGTAGGATCTTATCTTTTGTCATTGACTCAATTCTTCGAGATGTTCTTATAGAAGTACATACCTTGCAACCTTAGAGATTATTTAAGGGATAAATTCTCTAGATTGGAGAAGGAACTTATGGCAATTGGAGAGAATGAGGATCATTTTCATGAAGTGGATAGGCGTATCAAATTCTATTTTGGATACTGAGTATAAGAGGGTTTGTTGCTTTGTCGGAGGGTTGAGACTTCCCATTTTTCTGTCTACTCATAGTTTGGTTATTGTGGGTAGGTCTTTTTCTAAGGTTGCGAATCATGCATAGGTGATGGAGGAGATGCATCATGAGGCCCAAAGGGCCAATGATAAGAGGCTTAGATATTAAGGAATTTTTAGTGGGAGTCGTAGTAGCTCTGAATTCAGACGTAGTAGTTCTCATAGTGGGTATTTTCCATCTCCTTCCTATCAGACTCATATTTTGCCTAGTCGACCTATTTAGACAATGCTTCAGATTACTGATGGAGGTCAGTCTAGATTAAGAGACCCCCTGTAAGACCACGCAAAATCATAAGCTTAATTCAGTCTTTTAAAGCTTGTTGAGGGGTCCCAGACTTAGAAATTTTTAGCTAAGTATTCATAGTTATAGTTATTTTTTCCTTCATAGTTAACGATCTTATTTCACGACCCTTACAACCATTAAATATTGATCTTTAAGTTTCGTCATGATTATGAATGTCAGTAGGTATTCTTGGATGAGTTTTGAATTTTTCGAACATCATTTAAAGCATATTTGGGAGTCCAAACTAGTGTATCGACGCGATCTAGACGTGCCGCATCACCTATCGCTTCAATGAATATTCCCCCTAGCTATAAGTGCAATTTCCAGTAAACCTAGATGGACTCGATGCGACGTGTTGGCCATAGCATCGATCCCTTCAATACGGTGCGTCAGTCTGCGTGTCGTTAGACCTATTTTCAGTCATTAAAAAGTCGCATCCTCAGGGGTTTTTTGTTCATTTTCGGATCTATCATCCCCTAAAACATGAGATTTAGCCATTTTAGGGGAAAAATCCATTCACTATTCTCAAAATTTCTTAAGAACAAAACCGTAGGGCTTCTAATTCAGGGTTTAAGATTCAAGAACTCACAACCAACCTTCATTAATTCAAGTACTCAGGTATGTGAAGTGTTCATCAAAGGGTTCCTTTCAGCCTTGGAGTCCAAGAAACTCTTTTAAACTTCAATACCAACCTTCATTAATTCAAGTACTGAGGTATGTGAAGTGTTCATCCAAGGATTCCTTACACCTTTGGAGTCCAATAAACTCTTTTAAACTTCAAGTAGATTGATTTCATGATTTCTATGATTTGGTTTAAGTGTATTCATGATTATAATATTAATTGGGTTTATAATCCATGGTTTATTACAAGATTCCCATGGAATTGAATATCATGTGTGTAGTTCTATGTGAATTCATGTTGAAGCCATTGAGTTTGTGAATTTGTGAATTTATGTAATGATGCCTATATGTTGTTTTAGTATCATGTGCATATTGGTGCTCTCTTTGTGTTTTTTTAAATGATCATGTGAACTAAATGGGGAAAAATCATGCCATGCTAGTATAGGTGTAAACTTATGCCTTACAAATGTTTGGTAAAATGACCCTATTGATGAGTTATGAACAAGTGCACAGTGTTATGCTTTTGAAGTTTACTCCATGCTTTACTTTTCAAGCAATCGAGTCTTGGGGGTATTCAATACCCAAAAATTTAGTTGTTTACCTAGAGCTACAGTAGTTACAAAATAGTCTCAGTCAGTTAACCAGATTTATTAGTGCTTCATTAGTTAGAAGAATCTAGAGTACTCAGTTAGTTCAGTTAGACAATACGATCAGTAATAGTTCAGTCAAGCCTAGAATAGACTAGAAATTAGTTCAATGTCTATTCAGTTGGGCGTAGGATTCAGCACCGAGCTAACCCAGGGATGGGGGCATTCCGGCCAGTATAGGGTTTAACCCTTAGTAGCAATCCCTGAGTTATAGAACTATGTAGCCAGCGTAGGTTGAGATATATTCCTGCTAGACTAGGGTTGATACATCTCATTTGAGTTTTTCTGCCAGCGAGGGTTGATGAAAGAGCTTCCTATTAGGGAGGGTTAACTCATAGCTTGTCTTTACCCATGGCATAATACTGATACCCTTCCAACTAGGGTTACAGGTTAGACCCTAATCCATTTATAGAGGGGGGTATGTTGGTTAAATAATTAACTCTCATAGTTTCAGTTTTAGTTTCGGTCTCGGTAT